>NC_138998.1:41238207-41367534 GCF_964374135.1 Grampus griseus
TTTTCATTTTCATGAGGATAAAAATAACAGGCACAGATGATCACTTTATTACTGTGCTCTTCAGTAAATTGTAAAATGTCATTTTTTCATTTCTTTCAATAATTATAATGTCCAAGATCAGTTCATTGCCAGCATATATCTGGTTGTGTTCTTATGATAGGAGATGATCTGCATTATATAATTGTAGATTCTGGTTGCTTTGGCAACAAAACGCTTGCTTTAAATATAGAAACTCATTAATTTTCTGTCACTTCATTCTTTACTGTTAAGGAGACAAGCTGTTTTCTGTTAAATAAAAAATAAAGAGATACTATTATAATGGGGGAATTACAATTTGTTTCGGTTTAAGCTAAGGGGAGAAGGAAGAGCCAATTCTCTCAGAAATTGAAAGTCTTTTTTATATAGGTAAGCTCTGTGTTAGATAGGTGAAGAGACTGAGAAACCAAATTCTGTGGTTACGGAGCACGTGGAAATGGGATCAGTGTCATCTATTAAACTCGTCTTAAAGAAGTGGAGCTTTAAAAATGTAGAGAATTGGCCTAGAGGGGGCTTTGTGAGTGCTTTTGCAAAGAAAGAAGTTATTCTTTCCAGGAATATCCCACTTCTGAAAGCACAGTTTTCAAACTGTTCACAACATAATCTCATACAAACAGATAACCAACGTGGGTTAAAGTTTTCTTTGACTCAGTAATGAGGTAACAGGTAGAAGGACAAGAATTGATCTGAAGAGGCTATGAGGAAATGGGATTTGTAATCAGTGCCGGAAAGAATGAAATAAGGTTTTTATCCCATAGGACAATGTAACCATAAACTTTGGGGTTATTTTCTCTACCAGGCAAGAGAAAAAGATCATCCCTCACCAATTTCATATAAATGACCCCCTGACTTACAGGGTTGTAAAATGCTTAGGCCTGAATCACTTATGGATAGACTGTCATACAAAGGTACATTTCCTCAAAAGAGTAAAAATAATAAGGTGAGATTATTAGAAAGTGCTCTATCATAATATTAAAAACTCATCCTTATCGTTCTACCTTATTTCCAACTTTTGGATAATTTTTCCTGCCTTATTCTTTCTACCCTTTAATACTTTTGAATACGAAATATAGTTGAATGTGTTACTTGGGGAAATTGTTATTATAAAAATAAGAGTAATTCTGAGGTCCTCAGATTTGTTGGACGATCATTCAGATGTTGGAGAACAATCATATTTTTATGTCATAAGACCGACAGACTGCTTATCCTCACTTTCTAAGGCTGCTTCTTCAGAGCCTCTTACAGAAGATTGGTTTGCTTCAGTTACTGTAAAATCAAAGAATTTTAGTATAACATCTGGGAGGGATGTTAGCAAACATATATTCACTTTTGCTACAGTTGAGAGAACTGAGGTCGAGGAAATTACAAATTGTCTGAGATCTTGTTGCAAGTTAGTGACTAAATGGTTATTTCCTAATAACTGGAAATGCATATTTCTCCTATTAACTCATCAGTTTGAATACCATAAATAAATGCACTAGAACACTTAATTATTGCTTAGGAAAAAGAAAGGGAAGATGCATCTCCTAGGGAACTAACAAAGTAGTTGAGCATAATGGTGAACTTAGAACAAAATAGCCTCAGAGTGCAGTGTTGATTTCCATATTTGAATTGGTGGGCTCCCAATAGTTTCTAAAGAGCACTGTGGATTTCTTAGCAGACATCCATGCTCATTTAAATAAAATCTTTTTCACTATAAGTGCCTTCAAAAGAGGAACTTTCCTGGACATATGAAAATAATAATAAGTACTCATTCTAAGAACAGCTAACGACAATTGGGAGTTTCTTGCATACATCTGTTGCAAGTAAGGATGGATGGTAGAAAACACAAAAACATAACTAAATCCATTCTGATGGAGAAAATTGTAAAAGTCATTGTTTTTAGGAAGAAAGGAATTTTTCTTTTTAATATTCTGTTTCCCAAATGTTAGACTAGAGGTAAAAACTAAGGTACTCTTTCAAAACCCTACAGCTTCAAAATCCTACAACTCTTGATTAAATGATAAGAAATAAGACAGCACATTTGTGCTACATGATTCACGTGCTCAATAGCTGGTATAAATTGTACCGAAGAAGTAGATGTGCAAGAAATGACACTGCTTTGTATAAATAACAATGCATCTGACTTTAAGTTCTCATTCAAGCTCTCATTGGGTTGATGGGAAATTCAGTCTTCAGTCATTATCACGCTTCTTTGTCTCGTCTCCCTTTCGCCAACTCCAGGTCTTGTAAAGTTTGGGAGGATCTAATACAGAGTGAGATACATCAGTCCCCATGAGTTTCGTGATCATATTGTCTAGGCCCACAAAGTCTCTTGAAAACAGGCTTTGCTGAGGCTGAGGGCTTTGTACCTCACATCCAGCCTCCCTAGATTTACTGAGCAAGCATTTCCTTTTGAGACACAGCCAATTCTCATCTCTGAGAAGGCAAAAAACCTTGGTAGTGATACTTGCAGAACAGTCTTCTCTCCCTAATCTAGGAACTAATGTCTAATATTTCTCCTCACCTTAGGTGTGCTTCTGTCTTCTTTCCCTCTGCAATAATCTGGCATACTTCCCTTAAAACACCTAGATTTTCAGGAAAAAAAAATGGAGATTCTTCTTCTGGCAACTATAGAGTTCAAACCCAGCCAATTTTTTAAAATGGAAGAAAAAGAAGGTACAAGGAGAATTAAACACAAATAATAGCTCAATAGATTATCCTTCCACAATAACTTTAAAGAATTACGATTCAGGGGATTTTTTTTTTTTTTTTGCGGTATGCAGGCCTCGCACTGTTGTGGCCTCTCCCATTGCGGAGCACAGGTTCCGGACGCGCAGGCTAAGTGGCCATGGCTCACGAGCCCAGCCGCTCCACGGCATGTGGGATCTTCGCAGACCGGGGCACGAACCCGCGTCCCCTGCATCGGCAGGCGGACTCTCAACCACTGCGCCACCAGGGAAGCCCCAGGGGATCTTTTATAACAAAGAATATAGATGTAAAATATTGATGTTGTTATAGCAAAAAGATATGACAGATTAGTTTTGAAAAATAAGGTAAATTAGTAATACCTATATAACTCAGAAATTAGTTTATACTACTGTAAAAATAACATTCTACATGGAGGAAAACTTAAGTATTTAACTTCCTTCTGACTGCTGTACCTCTGTATCGTTTTACTACATTTATCTTATTCATTGGGCATGGTTTAATCTTGACCTCAATAAAATACTAAAGGATGATTCTGACTTAATATTATAATCTTATGCCTTCTGGGTCTCATCATTGTCTCAGAAAATCAGAATATTTCTATGCTTGAAATGTGGGAAGAAAACCCTACAGAAAAATTGTATTCTGTTTATCTGGATTAGACAGATTTCCATATTTATCCAATAGAGTTCTCAAAGGCTCTTCCTATAACACAAAGTTGTTTGATTTTCTTTTAGTTCTGTTCTTCATAATTTCATGCAAATATGTCAGAATAGAGTCTTCTGGCTTTGCCATTCCCTCTTTTCACATCTTTTACCTGATGTTGGGAGCCAAGATATATTTGACCTAAGTTTTCTTTATCTTTCCTAAGGCTGCCTGCAAAACCATCTTGTTTTACTGCTGTATCCACCTCACTTTTCTTTGGTAATCAATCTTTAACATAAATTCCTTTTCAAAACCAGCTGATATGACCATTTTAAATTTCTTGCAACATGAAAATCGGGTGACAAAGAACTTAATGTCAAATGTTCACACCTTTTACAATTTCTATATGTGAATACCAGGAGGAATGAACCAGTTGTCAACCCCAGTGTTACAAATTAGATCAGCACCTCTCTATTGTGACAGATACATTTATAATCTATCCTTGGAAACATTTAAGCAATATTATCACTGTATAACTGGAGGAAATTGTATGTGAAATCATTTGTGCAAGCAATGATGTTCCTTTGTACTGAAAATACTTCGTTTCTCTAAATATCTGGAGCAATGTCCATGTCATGGTTTGTGTTTAGTAAACTCTACAGACATGTTCTAATTATAGGGGAATTAAGGAATCAATCTGCACTAATTCACACTTAGACCTATGCTAAGCTCTTCATTGTCTTTAACTGAGTTAAAATAAAAGGTCTGATTCTGATTATTAGGTACCTTGATTTTCAGCCTCACCTTCCAATTTCTTCTTTAAGAAGTTTTGCTTATTCTGTACTACTTCAAAAAACTAATTCTTGGAGTTTTTGCCTTCTCCTCCTCTGTGCGTTCTTTTTTTTTTTTTTTTGTGGTATGCGGGCCTCTCACTGTTGTGGCCTCTCCTGTTGCGGAGCACGGGCTCCGGACGCGCAGGCTCAGCGGCCATGGCTCACGGGCCCAGCCGCTCCGCGGCATGTGGGATCTTCCCGGACCGGGGCACGAACCCGTGTCCCCTGCATCAGCAGTTGGACTCTTAACCACTGCGCCACCAGGGAAGCCCCTCAATTGTTTTTGAATGTCCAAATCTTAGCACAGTGTCTCACATCAAAGACAGTTAATATTTATTAAAAGAGAAAACAAAGAAATTCAGTACTTTGTCCATGACTCTTCACACTGGAAGATAATATCTCCTGAGCAAATTTAATTCCTAATTATCTACATTTATTTATTAACTGTCACTCATTCTGTGAAGCATGCTGTCACCAATTCCAGAGCTCTTTATCATAAGACACAACACAGGTCACATTGGGATGGATGGTACATGAATAGCAACAGGTGAAAAATCATTGAGGCGCACCCCAGTTTGTCCAGCAACTCTGCTTCCTCTATTTTGGGTTTATGCAGCTTGGATTATCTCTCCTGCAAATAAGTCTCAAGTAGCCTGAAAAGGGGTGAATAATCTGTTCATTCTGTGACTATATTACTTGCTAGAGAACTACCCGAAGGACAACATGAGCTGTGACAAACAGTTGGAATTTTATTTAGGAAAGTAATTATGACTCATAGGTGATTGTCAAGTACTGAAACAATCTTCCTTTTGACATTTATTCTTCCTCTGAGTTCCTAGGGGAACTTATTGTCTGTATCACTCAGTTGGCACTTACTTGCTGCATTAAAAGTCATTTAACTTTTCTTTTTTTTCTTCCCAATTGTAATTTAGTTAGAAGCAGAAATGGTATGCCAGCCAGTGGAGGAAATGAAATAAAGTGGACAATAAAGCATTTTGGGTCATATATGGCATTTAATCCTGTCTTCCCCGGTTACTAGCTGCTTGAATTTAGGCGTGTTATTTTTTTCAGAGTGGGGCTAGTATTTAAAATCCTATGAGATTGTCATGGAATTAAACTATCAATTTTATATTTAAAGATGACCTCAAAACAAAGATGGAAGTAGCATCTCTAAATATCTAGCTCTTGGTATGTGCATGTGTCTGAATTTCCATAGGAGTGGCAGCTACTTTGAGTGATGAAGGAAAGGGTAACCCACATATGGATGGGATCATAGAAACTACAGTAGACAAGGGTCTGGTCTTCTGTGGTACCGGGTCTGTACAGAAAAGGAAAGCAGTAATAAGTGGTCCAATTTCAGGAGAGTTGAAGATATGCTTTTCCACATGTCTAGACACTGTGTGAGTAATGCCCTTCTTGGTGAAAAGCTTGCTTTTTGAAGCCAGAACAACCAGTCAGCCCATGGCAACTCTGATGGTGGTCAGTGCAGTGGGGGCAGCAGAGGGGACGCAGAAGAAGCTTGAAGGTAGCCTGGGAAGGGGGTGGTAACATAGAGAAGCAGTCTCTGGAACAGAGTACAATGATCTTACTAGATCCCAGGGTTAACATCATAGCCAGAAGAGCTTTTGAAGCCACCTCTTCCTTTAAGAAAGTATTTAGCCACAAGCACCAGAAAAGACCAAGAGTAACTTGAATGCTGAATATTTATTTTTTCAAGTAATAAGAATTCCAAAATAGACAAAGATTGGCTCAGTTACTCAAAATACCTTCAAGGAACCTAGATATTTTCTATCGTTCCTCCTAGACATTCTTAGTGGGTGACTTTTTCTCATGATTTCAAGATGTCTGCTGAAACTGTAGACCTTGCATTAAGGATCTGGAAAGGTAAAATGCAGAAAAGCCAAACTCATTCTCCTCCAATGGACTTATTTTTTAGTTAGGAAGAGAAGCCCTTCCCAAAGATGTTCACTTATAGGATTATCCAGGACTGTAATGTGACTTCCTTTGAGTGGAAGCAAAATTAAATGTTTAGGTTTCCAGGCTCATTGAGAGAGGACTGCAAGAGAAACTGGTTAAGAACAAGTGTTGAGTGAGAAAATCACTTTAGCCACAGAGCCCAAACATTATTGATCTTCCTGGGACAAAATACTTGGTGGGAGCTTGTGTGGGTTAGGTGGGTTTCTCCTCATTATGCTGGTATGGAAGCCAACATGAAAAAATTGGTTTCCTTGCCATTGGAAATAGGTTACCTGCCTTACATCCATTGCTTTGCTGATGAGTGACTTGTGGATGCGATCTCTCTGTAAGGTTTAAGGCATAATGTAGTGACGTAGCACCTGATACAAAGCAAGTGTTCAAAACATATTAGCTCTCTTTCTCCCTATTTTTGTCCCTGGTAGCCTATTCTCAGTGTCCTTTTGATGGTGAGAACAGAAGCACACTAAATTAGCTCAAGGAAAAGTGAGGTTACCCCTGTTTTATCTCTGCCCCTTTTATTTCCCTCTGTTTCACTGTGGAGTAGTTTTCTCTACACATGGATTTCCAGCCAGGTCCCCACTGTACAACTTTTCCTTTGACTCGGTTCAGATTCTATCAATAAAATGAAAGTAAAGTATGCTCTTCCTTCTTCATGTGTGATAATGAATGTGCACTTTTTAAAAAGTGTAAAGTTTTATACAAATGCCTCTTGGGTGTTCTAGCTACCTCTGGTTATCCATTCTTGTGTTCCTTCTTAGAAATAACCTCTATTTCAGTGCACATATTGTCAATGAGGTAAAAGTCTACCCACTCCATTTTGTCCTGCAATCAAGGCTTAGTCATGTGACAAAGTTTTAGCCAATGAGTTTTAGATGCAAGTAGTGTGTGTGACATTTGGAAAATCTTAAAGGAAAGAGGCAGGCCATCTGATACCTGGAATAGGATATGGTACCTGGAGTTTGGGCAGTCATCTTGGACTAAGAGAATGGGGGTTTACCTGAGGGATGGGGAAGAGAGAAACCCAGCAGGGGATGGGTGAGAATAACTGAGGAACTCATGGAGCTACCATTCCAGCTCATACTTATAAAATAAGGGGATATTGTTACTTAAAGTCCCGCTGGAAATTCTCATTATTAACCAAATTGACAGCCTAATAAGTGGAACAGAGATGATAGGATGGTCAGCATCTAAACCCTGAAGCTGGAGAATTTTTCTCTGAGGCAGGAGCAGCTGTTGCTGTTACAGCTGCCGCTGATAGTGATGAGTGGTGTATAATGACAGTTTAAGACAAGATGCTCCAGCACAGTGAAAAGAAGTTCTCTAAATATGACTCTCTTGGCACAAAAATAAGAACTTATAAACTCAACCTTTATGGCTGAGTGAAAAGAAAATAAAAATCCTGGCCTGTCATTAATCTTAGAGATGAACCATAAACTTAGGATTCATTGAGTATTGGATACTTTAATTTTAGAAGTGTTTAACATCATCACCATAATTTGTGAAGGAACATATAATTTAGCAAGGATTGAATTCATGTCTTATTCATTAAAGCTAATGTAATTTAAATATGTATTTTGCATAGAACACTTTGATGCCCAAGAAATACTTTTATTTTTAAAGCCTCTGAAGCTTTATAGTTTAAAAAAATAAAAGGTACTGGGATTTTTTTTCCAGAGGGAAACTGAATTAAAAAAAATAACATTTTGAAACATGATATTTAAGTGTGTTTTAAATGTGGCAAAACATTATTTTACCTTTAATTGAATTGACATATCCTTCAACTGCTGACTTAAGTTTTTTGCATCTCCATATCTCAAGGGGCTTTCTTTATATTTACACACACAGTTTTAACAGGTAGTTATTAAACACATATTTAAGGATGTAAGAAAAGGCTCTACTTGTGACAACACTTACTTTTTCATAAGCTTTTTCACTCCTGAGCACTTTAACCAGACTATTTAGGAAAATTTTAATGCTTCATTATTTAAAAAAATATTGTTTTTTTGAGTCCCCCTTTGGGATTTTAGTATAGTGCTGGCAATAATAACTGCAGACTTGCTACTTATTAACAAGGAATATAAACATTTTACTGCCAATGTTCAAAAGAATTATGGAATATTGTGTTCTGCTTTTCACTGAGGGATTGTAATTTTCTTTTTTTTATGTGACATGCTGCTCTGTTTTTTCAATCAATACATGGCTCTAATTCTGTCAAAACAAACGCAACATAAAAATCAGCTTCCTCCTTGTTTCTTTTTTTTTTTTTTGCGGTACGCGGGCCTCTCAATGCTGCGGCCTTTCCCGCCGCGGAGCACAGGCTCCGGTTGCACAGGCTAAGTGGCCATGGCTCACGGGCCCAGCTGCCCCGCGGCACGTGGGATCCTTCCGGACTGCGGAACGAACCCGCGTTCTCTGCATCGGCAGGCGGACCCCCAACCACTGCGCCACCAGGGAAGCCCTTCTTCTTTGTTTCTTAAGGTTCATTATATGGTAAGAGTTCCAGAATAAACACTTTATTCATTCAGTTATTCAACACTGAATTCTGCTATTGGATCTCAAATACTGAGGAATAGGCTGAAATCACTTTCCATGGTATAAATTGGATTTGTGACCGTAGTCACAAAAATCAGGCTTTTCTGTAAATCCCATTCCATAGCAGCAATTTCGTGCACCACTCTCTCCTCAGCACCTAGAGTATCGTCTAGTCGTTGTGAGTGCTCAATATGTATTTATTCAACGAATCAATTAGATATTTTTGCTTGGAGTAAGAGAAATCCAATTCAAACTAAAAGGCAAAAGAGGTTTGGTCAAGGAATCTTCCGAAGTCAACAGAGGGAGACTGCAGCTTGGCCCCAAGCAGCGTTACTGTTAAAAATAATTAACAAGGTGAGTGGCACAGGTACCAACTCATCAGTATGAACGCTGACTTCATCAGGTTAGGGCTGAGCCAGAGGCACTTGATAAGGCTATCCTGAGTGTTAGTTTGCCACTGCTCCAGGCATGACTGGAAATAGGGCCTTAAACACTGAGTACTGTTTCTGTCTCTTTTTCTTTTATCTTTGTCCCCTTATTTCCTTCCTACTGAAGAGTGGCTCAATCCTGATGGCTACTGACAGCTGGAGATGCTCACACGTATAAACTATCATTGGGCAGACACTGATTTTCTTACTCTGTTTTAGTGAAAATTTCCAGGGAGGGAAGGGAGCAGATGAAATAATAGGTGTCCATCATAGTAGGTTTGCCACGAAAAATTTGAAAATGTGTTTCTCCAAAATACAAAACTCTCAAAAGAAGGCATCTAAGAATCCAAATGCTCACTTGAAATAATAGTTTATTTTGGCAGAGACAAAGCTCATCAAATATCCATTTTCTCCCCTGAGTTTTCCAGCCTCCTTTTCAGTCAAGCTCGGGCCATGTGACTAGCTTGTACTAGTGGGTTTTACACGGATGTGTTTGTGGGCCGAGTCATTTAGTAACTATACACGTTCTCCAGCTCTCTTGTCCCCTGCCGTGGAGATTCTGAATCCAACGTGTTCCATATGGTGTAGCTTCAGACTTGGGAGGGCCACCTGTTCTACATCAGATCTGTATTTGGTTGTACAACGGCAGCAAACTTCTACTTAAGTCCCTAAAATTCGGGTGGTTTTCTATTGTGGCGTCTACCATTAATTGCCTTGACAAAGAAGTCTGTTTTAAATATGGTTTAGTGGAAGGAATGGAAACTTTGGACTTCAGAGAATTTAGATTAAAATCCAAACTCTACCACTTACTGCAGTGTGACCTTGGGCCGGTTCTTCGCTTTCTTTGAGCTTTGGTTTCCTCATCAGTAAGATGGGGATGGTAATGCTACTCACCTCATACAATTGCTGTAAATATTAGATATAATAATGTATATAAAACATCTAGCTCAGTGCCTGGTATAATAATAACTAGCATTTATAGGTATCAGGCACAGGGAGGTAAATTCTTGTACTAACATTCTTGTACTAACATATTTAACTCTCAAAATGGCCTTATGTTGGAGACATTATCATCATCATCCCCATTTTAATTGAAGCATAGTAAATTTAGGTAACTTAGGTAGGTCATGCAGCTGAGATTTGCTCCTCAGCAGTCTGGTGTCAGAGTTGCGCTTCTAAACTAGTGCCTCTTTTGGAGTATTTTATAATTGAGTAATTTTGATTCCTTAAATGTAGGTAATGACAGAGGTAGGAAGGAAAGGGATTTTGGAATAAAATTTGAATCTTGTCTCTAGCATGGACTAACCAAGTGGCAGTGTAAGTTACTCTAACTTTTTAGCCTTAGCTTTTTCATTTGTAAAATGTCTAATGTCAAAATGGGACTTATCTTGGAGGGCTGTTTTGAGGTTTCATTGAGGTTATGTTTGTTATATAAGTAAAGCACCAGGAACATTAAATAGTAACGGTGGATTTTGTTTTCCTCCCTCTGGTTATTCCCTGATGAGTGCAGTAAAAATACAGAATGCATTGACTCCTCCCTGGAAGAATCAGTTCCATTAAGGAAAAAAAATGTATGGACTTTTACTCATTAAATGCACTCATATTAAAATTGTAATGTTAATACCTATTTATATTAGAATTCTTACTCAATCCCTGTTGTTGCTTGTCTAAGCAGCCCTTTAATTACCTTACCTCATCATTGGAGACACAGAAAATGTTTTCTGAACAAATCTGAAGCAATGCAAGGGAGACAGCTTGCCTTGATGGACAGGTAGCTCTTTTTTGTTTTTTTGCGGTACGCGGCCCTCTCACTGTTGTGGCCTCTCCCGTTGCGGAGCACAGGCTCTGGACGCGCAGGCTCAGCGGCCATGGCTCATGGGCCCAGCCGCTGTGCAGCATGGGGAATCCTCCCGGACCAGGGCACGAACCCCCGTCCCCTGCATCGGCAGGCGGACTCTCAACCACTGCACCACCAGGGAAGCCCGACAGGTAGCTCTTAAAAGAGCCTCTCATCTCGCTTTTCTCTGTGTCCTTTTTCTTTTATATATATATTTTTTTATAAGTTATGATACTGTTGCTTTAGTACAAAGGAATTTGATAGAACTAGATTAGAGGATTAGAAGGATTAGAACTAGAGGGAATGTTCTAGATTATCTGGCCTAATGTTGCTATTAAGCCGTTGAGAAACAGAGGCCCATCAACTTGTGAGTTGCCTAAGAAGAGAGGGCTGATGGGCACCGCAGCAAACACTCAGGTCGTCTCTACTCGTGTCCTCCCCAGAGCTACGTTTCCCATCAATTGTTAGCTATTTTAAATCTTCTGGGTAAATATCCATTGAAATAATGGTCCTTAAAGGTATTTTGGAGCTGAGAAATTTGTCGATTATTCTTTGGCTCAAAGGGACCCATAGGGATTCCTCTTAGAGATTAGTTCAAAATATTATTAAAATGTATTAAATCCTGAAGAGCAAACCTTTATTCCATACATACATAGAATATGAGACCAAAAAATGATTGCTTGCTTGTATCTTCCAGGGAGGCTGGAAAGATTTCTGTTATAATCTCCAGTTTTATATCTCTGTCTTCTTGGTAGATGTTTTTACCAATACTTTTTTTTTTTAAATGGCTTTATTGAGCTGCTTTAATGGAACCACAGTCAGTAAATCTAGATTAGAATTCTCCTTCCTTCCTTAAAAACCTCCCTTTGATCTGTATTGACTTTCTTATATCTGTGAGGAATGTCTCCATTGCTCTAGCTGCCCAGCTGGAAACATCAGTGCTGGCTTTCATGTTTCTCCTTCAGCCATATGTAATCAAGCAGTAGATTCTACAAGTTTTCACAACTATTCCTAAACTATGTTAATCATATTCTTACTGGATTCACTGCCCTCAGTAATAGCTCCTTTCTTGCAAGCCATCTTAAAACCTTACAAATTGTTCTTTTCCCTCTTTAATAAATACAAAACTTGCAGTCACTCCCTGTTGCTTTTAAGAGAGATTCTGGACTTAAGCATAAAAAACAGCAGTCTTCATGAATATCCGATTCACTTTGCTGTATACCTGAAACTAACACAACATTGGAAATCAATTATACTTCAAAAAATTTTTTAGCAGTCTTCTCGGACATAAGCCCAACTTGTCTTTCTTGTTTTGCTTTTTCCATCTTTCTTCTTGGACATTGATCTTTTACTTCCACAAATTGTTTTACTTATTAGTCCTTTAAACTTACAATACATCGTCAGTTCTGGACCCTTGCTCACATTTGTTATTCCAGGAAGATATTCCCTGCATTTCTTTTCTGTCTTACCCTTCTTTAGCTTAAATTCTGCCTTTGTTAAGAAATGTTCCCTAATGACTCCCACACATGCTGATCTCTTTACTGTGAACTGTTCTGATACCTTTAATATAATCTATGTGTTTGGCACTTACTTTGAATGTTTTTTTAAATTATCTTAATTATTCAACAGACAACCTGTTAATTCCTCAAGGGTAGGAATTTTGTAACAGCTGCAGTTCCAAACTGAGGGTCTTCTCTATAGTAGATGCTACAAATTATGTCCTGATCATTAAAAAGCAAAAAAAGTCCCCCAAATATAAATTAACTAATTAAATTGAAAGAGTAGAAGGTTCTGCATCAAAACATAAACGATTTTAGAAAGCAGGGCAATTGTAGATGGAAGGTACCATTTTATTTCAACATTTAATGAGAACCTGCAATTTACTGACCACTTTGCTAGGTGCTGAGGATAGAGGGAGAAATCAGACACTGTCTTTGATAAAAATGAAAAAAAATAAAGGGAATGTAGAGCTTGTGAATGTCAAGCTGTGTGTGGGGTGGAGGTGGGTGGCAGAGGGAGGTCACACAGGGTACTGGCAGAGGGGAGGGATTTTCTTTTTCCAAAAGGTAGTCATCCCAGGTTTGGGTTGTTTTCAACATGGAGTAAAACGCTGCTTTGTGAAGGTGTTACGTTCATCTTTATCAAACTCTGAGCTATGCCTGCTGTTGATGGCAGCAAGCCTGGTTTTCCATTGTTTAGAAAAACAAATGATTTTAGATGAATAAAAATCCCCTAAGTTCTGTTGTAAGATGATAATTTTGTTTGTGCATTATTCTTTTTCTAATTATCATTAGGTTCAAGGTACTCGTCCATCTGCAACTGTGGCCGTGTTTCAGCATTTTATTGCTTAATTTAGAAATAGGTAACCTCAGCCGCCAAAAACAATTGAGAATGTCAAGTATCTAGGAACCAAACATAGCGTGTGGGCCCTAGCGATGCATCCGGGAGAGTGACCTTAGTTGCTGTGCTCCTTTTCACTGCCGGAGAGTTAAAGGTCTCTAGCAACTTAGGGCAGTAAGTAATTTATCTGCAATAAAAGATCACATTCATTTTATATATTTGTTAGCTTAAGAAAATTATGAGAATTGTCCCAGTGGAAAATTCTAAGAGCATATTTATCACATTAGTAGCGTCAAATCCTTGATATCAGTAATGATTAAGCAAATAATGGTAACAAGAATAACAATACCCCAACATAGTGCTCATTCTGTTTTATAATAAAACTTGTATAATACAGACGACCAGATTTACGTCATTCTAGGTACCTATGAGAGAATTAAGATATTTTTAAACCCTGATTTCCTTCCTCCTTCATGTGGAGATTCGTTCTTGGTTTTCTTTGCTGACTTTCCTTCTCCTATACTAGTCCTTGATGTTGTTCTATGCAGAATTTTGTTGTTCAGTTCTCTGCTCCTGTCACTAGGTAATTGCATTAAGTACCAAGGCTTTAATTAAATGCCTCCTATATGCCAGTGATGCCCACGTTTATATTTCCAGCTCTGACTTGATTACTGAACTCTACAGTCATATCTCAAACTGCATTCTAGCCATCTCCAGCAGAATTCAGGATTTTATTCATTCAGAACTATTCTTCCAAGTGCTACTCTCAAAGGGCTCAAAACACCTAGGAGGCATCCTTAATTCCTGTGTTTTGCTTTCCCTTCACAAGTGCTGTCGGCATCCTGAATCCACTCAAATCACTCCATCTCTGGTGTTATAATCCTAGTCATGCCACCACCATCTCTCATCTGGATCTTGCCAGAACCTCTTACCAGCTCTCTGTTTTCTTCCTGTCCTGGCAACAAGTCATTCTTCACATAGCTGTCAAATGGAGCTTTTAAAAAAGTTAATCAGGGGAATTCCCTGGCAGTCCAATGGTTAGGACTCCGTGCTTTCACTGCCAAGGACGTGGGTTCAATCCCTGTCAGGAAACTAAGATCCTGTAAGCTGTGCAGCATGGTCAAAAATATAAATAAATTTTAAAAAAAAGTTTTTCAGGTCATATCATTTGCTTGCCTAGAGTTCTGAAATGGCTTCTGTTTATTCTTAAAATACAAACTCCTTACCTGGCCCCAAAGTTCTTCTATGATCTAGCCCCTGCCTTCTGCCCCTAAATCCTCCACCCTCTCCCACTCCACCTACCCCTAAACTATGTTCTAGCCACACTGGCCTTTCTGTTCTTGGAATTTGCCAAGACTAGTCTTTCTTCAAGGTTTTTATGTTCACTATCTCTGCCTGGAATCTTCTGCCTCTTTTTGCTATCTTTTTATGGCTGGCTTCTTCTAGATGTTCAGGGATCAACACAAGTGTTACCTCATCCAAGAGGACTTTTCTGACCATCTTCTCTTAAATGGTCCCATTCCTCCCAGTCATCTTCCTTCTCTTTACTTTAATTTTCTTCACGGGATTTAATATTTGAAACCACCCTGTTTATTAATGCTTTTATTTGCTTGTGTCTGTCTTTTTCCATCTGGAAGAATTCATCACAAACCTTTTTACATGATAGCACATCTAAGAAATAATTCAGTTGATTCTTATTAATCATGGTACTGTGAACTCTAAATTAGTGAATGTGGACTCATTGCTCCTACAGAAAATATAGGGTTAGGTTCCTACGTGACTCTGGTCACAGCATTCTCATCAACTCATCAATACATTACCTTGTTTCATGTGTATTTCTGTTTAAAGATCTTTTATTTAATACTTGTTATTGATTCCTAATGTTGAACTCACCACCAACAGCACTGTAAAACTCATGCCCAAGGGAGGCTTTTCTAATACACTTTTTTCCTTCTGTAAAGCATACTGCAGTTAGGAACATTAGCATTTTGACACCGTGCTGGGGGGAGCACATTAAACAATAAATCACCAACAAAATTGGTGAAAGATGTGACACTAAATAGACCACAGAAAGGACACTTGCTTGCAGTATGAGCAAGCAAAATAAGAAAGCAGACTGTTACTTTATTCAACCTCAGTCTGGAATGTTTGCGTTGGGTGGCCCAAATTTTTCACTGCTCTGTGTATGTCTGTTTGACCATAAAAAGCTGGGAGTATTGGTTTTGGTGTTACAAATTTTAGTGAGTGGGCACATGTATAGAATTAACAAATACAGAATTAGTGAACAACGAAGACTGAGTGTATTTGCGTGGCAATATGGGGTAAATGGACTAGTGGTTTGCATGCCTATGAAACACCAAGTAGAGATGTCTACACACCTGGATGTGTGACTCAGGAGTTCAATGCCCCAGCATCCCCAGACCACACCCTGACCACCCACAAGACTAAGAGGATCGATCTTTGGTACAACCCTAGCTTATTGGTGTATTCCAGCTGGAAAGGAAAGATCTGATCTAGAATATCATTCTCAGGAGATCCTTCCTGTGATCTTCACTATTTTAAACCAACTGCCCAGGATAAAGGCTGGTACCTAGTATTTATAGAACAGAGGAAATTGGAGTGGGTTCTTATTCTGTGATGTTGAAATGAAAATAAAGACGAAAGAGAGCATTTTTTGTTTATATATTTATGTATATTCCATTTTTTCAAAAGGATTGAGGCAATTTACAATAAAATTATTGACATTGTAAGTCAAGTCCTTGTCAAAAGTCAAGTAGCAAAAGGGAAGTGGGAACCCTTTCCATCCATTCATCAATTTGGTAGACTGGTCAAAGTTCAATTTCTCTTACATTAACACCCTAATGGCTTTTTTTTTTTTTTCTCTCAGAGCTCAAGGATAAGAAATGCTTTTCTGTTTTTTTCTAATAAATTGTATTTATTTTGTATAGATTCTTTTATTCTATTAAATTAATGCTTCTATCATATGCTGCTTCATATTATCAAAACTTTGAAAAGCAGGGTAGGTATACTTAAATAAATGGAAAAGTAAAATCTTTCTCTGATTCAAAGAAGAATAGTTTAACACAAATAACATAGTCCTGGCAGCTAGGGTAAAGAGGAAGTACAGTGGATTGTACAGCTTTCATTGTTTGGTAGAAGTGAATATCAGATTTGCAAGGAGAGGAAATTTTTACTGAAATGTTTTCTCTGAATGAAATTTGCTCTTAGGCTGTTTAAATAAGAGAATTTCAGTAAATTATAAAAAATTGAGGGAATAATGCTAATATGTATTGAATTTTACTAAGTACAACTAAGTACAATTTTACTAAGTACAACATACTTTACTGTCACCCTTAATTTCATCCCTCATTTTAATCTTTAAATAAATCTGAAGTATATACTAGTACTCTCCCCAATGTATAGATGATGAAAGGATAAAGGATTTTAGGTAGATCTTAACTGGGCTTTACTGAAATTGAAAAAAATAATTTTAAGTCTTAGATCTGCAAAGACAGCTCCATGAGAAGGCAGAGTGAGATAGTCAAAGTATGTAGCTTACTGGGCTTCATTAAATTGGGGGGCTTAAAGTTTTAAAATGATTTCTAGTATTTTCTAAGGAAAATACTCTTCTATCTGTCCATGCCAGGCAGCAGCAGAAATAGTGTCATTGGTACTAAGCCTGTATTAAAGAGGCTAATAGCACTGGAACTTATCTTCATAAGAAGGGTGAGACCTCACCATTCAGAACTGGTGTCAACTTGAGTAAGCGATTCTAAAATATCACTCCATTGAAAGCAGATGATTCATGGATGCATTAAAGCATTTAGGAATCCTTTTCATCCAGCTCTCTTCTAAAGGCTGGTAAATTTTGCCATCATTGTTATGCTGCTGAGCTGACCATGCTGAGGTGTATGTGTTCTAGGGTAAAATTGAAATTGAAGTGGACGTGTCATGAGAAACTCGGGACTGCTATGCCAAGGAGCCTGCAAAAGAAAGAAATTGTTTTCTGTTATCAGAGTGTCAGAGAGACAGAGCCTGTGGATAGCATGGCTGTTCTGAGTAAAATAGAATTCTGTATGTGTTTAGAACTCCTTTGCTTCTTCATTTCCTAGAGAATTTCCAGGGGCCAGATACGAAACCTGATGACAAGGATCCCTTGGGAGGCCTGAAATGAGACTGAATTTGCAGTGGCAATGGGTGTTCACCTCTGCTTTGCAGAGCAGTGAAGCATCGCATTGGGTAGCACAAAAGAGCTGGATCCTGGTGCACTGTAGTCCTGGCGTAGAATCTCAGTCTGTCAGCTTTGGGCAAGTTGTTGGAGCCTCAGCTTTTCCACCTACAAAATGGAGCCCTAACACCTAACTCAAAGACTTATGTAGGACCCAATGAAACAATGTATCTTCAGTTTCCTTCACATCACAGTCATTAAACCAGTGCTAATGAAATTCCACCTTCCTAACTAAAAGCTCTAAACTAATTAACCATGGGCATAGCCTTCCTTTTCAAAGGCCTGAGATTTTTATATCAGGTCGCTGCTCTACCTCAAAACACTGATTCTCAAATGTAGCTACCCATTGTAACCACCTAGGTAGTTTTAGAAACTACTGATGCCAAATCTGACCAACAGAAAAATTGGATTTAATTTGTCTGAGATATGTCCTAAACATCAGAATTTTAAAAATCTCACCAGATGATACTAATATGCAGCTCGCCTGACAAGGAGAGGCCTGAAGTATTATAATAGGCGGTATCCTCATCATCTAATATACATTATATTTATTTCTTTTCTATCCCAAAGTTGTGTATCCAAAGGGTCATGCTATTTTCCTTTCCCTTTCCGAGTAATAACTGCTATCAAAGCTCCTACTCAGTTTTGTCCAGCCAAGGACTAAACAACTAGTCCAGTCTTTGTTGTGGGGGGAACGGATAGGAACCCAGGAAACCTATTCTACTTTGTGCTTAGGGCGAGCAGTATATCATGGTGAAGGCAAAATAAAAGATATACAGTCCTTTTAAATAGCAAACAGATATAACAAAAGGAGATACAGAAGCAAGACCCGGGATTTGGAGAAAAAAGAAAATTGACTGAAACTAAACAAATGAATAGTAATGTTGAAGAGATGACTGACAATAATTCAAACCTGGTATTTGCATAAAGAAATCATCAGGTATGTGGGAAAAGATGTATGTACATTGCAGCATGGGTTTTATATATATAAATAATATGAGCAAGTGGCCCAAAACAATAACCATTAATTATCCAGAGGCTTATTAAAAAGTGACCACTTTTCTCAAAAGACTTTTAGATGTAGTGCATTTATGAAAGAAAAGTTGCTATGACTCAGTTGAGTCATCTACAAATGGGTAAGCAGCTCAAATTTGGAATCCGTAGTAACCAGTTTTGACTCCATAGGCTGCCGACTGCAATGCAGGAGTGCTATTGCCCTTTGATGAATAGATGGAGAGTTCACAGGAGAAAGGAGTGCCTCCTCTCAGTGGATTTGACTGATTAACACAGGAAATTGGGAAGGGGCACAAGCTCAGAGTCATAAGATACCTGAAGATCACAAGGGGGTGACAAGAGAGGACCTTTCAAAATAAAAGTCACTGGATTAAAGACGATGACCAGCTAATTTCCCCCCCAGTATCCCCTTATAATATTTCTCCTATAACCATCAGAAAACTTTTGGTAAAAGCAAGGTTATAAATTGAAGGGGCATTGTGAAACTGAAGAAAGGTATTTTCTGATTTTTATTTAAATGTTCATTTTAGAGCTAGCTTGAATGTATGCATGCTCTCACTTCCATGATGTCATGAGCACTTCATCTCCAAAATTTCTGTGAGTCAGACTATTTTTGGCTTCGTTTAGGCTTTTCCAACACTAAAGGGACATACAAGAGGTCTGGGGACAAAAAGTATGAAATGCAATCACAATTAAAAATATTCCGCAGATCTATTTGAAGTGTGTGTTTGTGATAGACAGAGACAGCTGGACAGACACAGTGAGAGAGAGAAAAGCAAAGAGAGAAGCTCTATGAAACCTTCATATATATGCTTCGAATAGCCCTGGGATTCCCTAGCTTATAGATGTAACTATGATGAGACCTGCAAAGAGGGCATAAACGAACATTTGGGAGTAATTTCTGTGGGCTTATCTTGATACTAAGAGGGAGGCTGATTGCAACAATCATGGAGATAGAATCCTTTCTGGCTCTCCTCACTTGTAGAAGGGTGGATAATTTCCTCAATTTATCAAAGAAACTCATTCTACTTTTAAGTAATGCTATCAGAAAGTCAATCTTTTGTTCATTGCAGCATTGTTGTAGCAGCTAAAAACGGGAGGCAAACAAAATGACCATCAGTAACAGAATATTTAAATAAAATATGGTATATCCTTTCAGTGGAAAAGTATGCATATGTCAAACAGAAAGAAGCAGGTCCCTCTTCACATGAGCATATGAAAAGCTGTTGTTAAATAAAAAGGAGAAAGGGGTGGAACAGTGAGTACAGTATCATTCGTAAGATAGACATTCAGATTTTGGGAGAGATACAGAAAATGTCTGATCACTGCTTATCTCTGGGGATTGAGAATGTGGAGTTGAGAGGGGTGCTGTTATTTTACATCTTTTTGATAGTCTGATGTTTAAAAAATCACACACAAAATATTTTTAAGGAAAAAAAGTAAAAAAGGGGAAGTTCTTTTTTTCTTTTTAATGTTGAAACAAATTCACTCTATGGGTTCAAGTTTTAACAGATAATTAAAGAGATTTAATTTATAAATATAATCACTAAGTTTACTTAGAAGTAATGTATATAAAAGCAGAAATTATATTTTTGGTTCACTAAGAGTCAAGTACAGTGTTTTGATAGATTTTAGTAAATAACTATTTTAGTTCACTGAAATTGCTGTTGGCCTAGCAAGTATCATTTCTTTAAATATTTGCCCAGAGGTACAGGATTAAAGAAATTTGTACAGCCTGATCCATGGTGATAATCTAACCCTGAGTATTTGTACGTGGGAAATACGGTGTGTTTCAAATGTTCATTTATTTATATTGAATTTATTTTTGTGTATTTTGGCAAGACTGATTACAGTGTTCATATAACTCGAACTGTCCTGGATGTAAAAGGCAATGCCAATTGACATGCCTTCCAACAAGGTATTTGCAGCCCTCCAATCTTGAAGTCAGACTCAATTGCATAATTACTCTAAAGATAAGTCTGCTTTTAAGATGATCTGATCAATCAATAAACTGAAAACTACCTCTAATTTTCATACAGTGCAAGGTGAAAAGCTTATTAAATGACTAAAGTATACCCACGAGGTGGAAGGTAGAATATGTCTGTTTCAGAACATTTGACCTCTTTTTCTGATAGGTAACAGGGATAACATCTGTTTGGCATGGCGTGGTGCCATTGGCAAGCGATCTTTCCAGGTTAATTATCGAATGATATGCAGCCCTTGAGTAATTTGACAGTGCTGCATTATGAGAGTTTCAAGTAGGCAGATGTTTCCCTGAAGGAATCAGGAAAGTGCAGTGACAACTTCATTGAAGACTGACAAGAACTCGGATCTCTTCTTCAGCTGGAGTTGCTAGATGAGCTGAAATGTTAGCAATTCAGTTTCTTGAGTGTAATATTGGCAATAGATCATTTGATGGACATACAAAGAAATAATAGAATGTCACTAATCTTTCTATTAATTAGAACATCAAAACATCACCGTAAAATTTTCCCTCAAGAGCATTCCAGAGGTAACAAAGCAAAAAGAGAAGAGAGATGAAAAGTAAAATATACAGCATTATTTTAAGTACACCTTTGAGAATATAAAGGATTTCTGCAGCAACAGATTTTTACTGTATTCCCACTCAGTAATATCATTATTACCATCAGCTGTTTGCCAGTAGCTGCAGGCACAAATTTATTTCTTTCTTTTTCTTTTTCTTTTTTTTTTTTTTTTTTACTGCTCACTGGACCCAAGCCTACTCAGTTGGCTGTGGCACCTCTCACTTTCTTAAAACACAGGGCTTTCCAATTTCCAAGAAAGTGTATGGTATCAGTAATTTGAAACAGGTGTTTAAGCCTCACGCCTATGCTATGCAACAGAAGGTTTATCTATTTTTCGTTATATATTGAAACAGACCGTGATACTTGGAATGACCATCTGTCACTAAATGCACGCTGTGTGCTGAATTTAAGAGAGATAGGATTTTTCACTGCAAACTCCTTAGAAAGTAATGGGGATGCCTTCTCCTGCCTTCTGAATCCACTCATGCTTTTGGATAAAACCAGAAAAGTATTTTTGTTTCTTTTCTCACAGAATGTCACGAATGAGAGATCATTAGAATGCTGTATAGCATTTCTGTTTGGTTTGGTTTAAAAAATTGTAAGCCCCAACTTGATGGAGCATTTAGCCATGGATTTCCCCCAGAGGAATAGTTTTTTAGCCTATGTATTTCCTTCTTTGTTTCACAGCACTAAGAGTCTGGATCTTAAGGACTAGTTCTCCTTGCAAAAATCTAGGCTCCTGAGTCCTAGTTGCCAACTCAAGTGCCCACAGAGACCAGGAAGGTAATGTGAATGAATGAATCTGGCTGGATAGCAATTGTAGCAACTTGGAGAGAGCTGCCCGAGTCAGGAGGGAGCCATTGATAGATCTGCTGAAAGCTATTGTGCAGAAATGCAGGTCCAGCACTGTCAGACCTATTTATCATTCAGAATAAACTGGAAAACAGGATTTTTACATGAACTCTAGTATTTAAATATTGACATTACATTAAAAAATTAAGATATTGTAGGCCAAACAAATATATACGCAGACTGAGGTCTGCCAGCTTTGAACCTATTGCTTAGATGAAAAACATGATTCAAATTGAGCTTCTTTTGGAGTTAATAAAATATTCTTCCCTTGGGTCCTACACACGTGATTTGTTATGGCAAAAATTTTCCAACTAGATATTTTCTCATCAGTACCTTGATAATGATGGTGGTGGCGATGCTGATAATGTTTGGTAACATCAGTAATCAATCATTTGATGGGTATGGGAAGGGATAATAGTAGAGTGTCTACATGTTGCCTGGCAGGTAGACTCTGAGGTCATGTTCACGTTCACTCTCTCACAAACTTTCACACTGTAGCCTATTAAGTGTCTACTGTGCGTTAGGAACTGTTCCATTTATTCAACACATATTTACTGAGTGCCTGCGATGCACTGAGCATTATTCTACAAACTGAGGGTATAGTAGTGAGAAAAAAAAAAACTCAGACAATAATCTTTGTCCTAATGGGGCTGTGGGTGACAAACAGATGGCAAAATAAATAAGTAAAATATTTAGTATGTTATATGGTGATAAGGACTATGGAGAAAATAAAGCACAGAAGGGTCTGGGGAGTATGGGAGAGGGAGGAAGTTAGATGTAAAAAGATGATGCACGTTTGGGCTTGAGTAACTGAACTGAGGTGGGGACTTGCCATTGCTGAGGCAAGAGAAGACTGAAGGAGGATAGTTTTGGAGACGAAGATCAGAAACTCTCAGTTTTGGGTATGTTACATGCTGGATGCCTATTAGACACTCAGTGGAGGTATCAAGTAGGCAGTGGGGTTTCAAGGGAAATGGCCAAGCTGGATCTATAAATTTGGGAATGACCAGATGGTATTTAAAGTTCAGAGACTGCAGGGAAATGAATGTAGATAGAAGGGAAAGGAGTTCCAAGGACTGAGTCGTGTGGTACTTACAGTGACTTACTGATCAGCAGCTGAAACAGAACCAGCAGACCAGACTAAGAAGGAATATAGTTGAGGTAGGAGGCAAATCAGGAGAATCTGGATTCCTGTAAAGCGTGAACATGACCTTGAGGGCACTTGATAAAATTCAGACTCTGACATTCCACCCCAAGACACACCCTTTCTCTTTCTCTCTCTCTTTCTGTCTCTGATTCTGTTTCTCTCTCTCTCACACACACACTCTGTGTGTGTGTCTCTCTGTTCATCTGTCTGTCTCTGATTCAGCTGATCTAGGTGGGGCCCAGCAACCAGCTGATTCTGATGCAGGTGTTCAGACATCAAGTTAGGTGACTGATTAAGACATCAAGTTAGGTGACTGATTCTGGGGGTCTGATGGCCTGTCTGGATGTTACAGCGATAGGAAGTACGGAATAGGGAGCTGCAGGAGAGGTGAGGGAGCTGGAGCTCAGGAGGAAAGGACTACTCAGGCCGTGATTACAAAAGCCAGGCAGTCAGTGGCATGGCTGATTGAGGGGACTGATCTGGTTGGGCCCGTATTTTATCCCAGGAATTGGGAGACAGCTCAGTCTATGGGCGGGGGTTGAGTAGTTGCACATGCCGAGGTAAAGCATATGGGATTGGGAGTTAGAGAATTCGTCTGCCAAATCCATAACACCCATCCCAAATCAATGGGACAACAGTCAGACCGTGTGCTCTACTAGCTCGACAATCTGCTCAAACTGGTTTACGCATCTGCTGAGTTGTATGAAGGAGACACTGAACCTTTTTCATCCGTGCTGCCCAGCAATCAGCACGGTGGCTGACACTTTGCAGGCCCAGAATCAGCATTTACCAAGTGCATGAAAGTGGATTCCGCCAAACACAAGGAGACCTATGATGCGTTATGGAGATTGCTCTCTCTCAAATACTTCCGTGCTGTTTTGTGTATATTTCATAAATTCTTTGTTTTTTCTATGAAGAGTAGATATGGTTAAACATCCTATCCTGGAAGAATACTGCAATTTGATTTTTAGTTCTGATTTTCAAAGTCATCAATAACTCTTTACAAAGATGGTTAGTTGCTGAGGCAACGTCAACTCCAACAGCAGATCCTTGACAGCTCTTTGATTATAATTGTCTTCTCCATCCACTCCATGTCACCTTGGGCTAGGAGCCTGCTTAGCCTGAGGCAGGGGAAACTTCTGTAGAAGAAAAAAACATTGTTAATGAGCTTGATGCTCCCTTGGACACCAGGGAACTATGTTCCCGATTGCTCCTCCCACACGATCTACTCAGATTGGATATTCTATAATTCTATAGCAAACAATTTTTTTTTCTCAGCTTCAGGCCTTATACATAATTTGCAGTTCTGAGCCTTTTCTGTGCATCTTGTGAAATAATGACACAGTTTTGACTTTACTGCTTAGAGGATCTAGTTTAGTGCATAGAACAACTCTGTTCTACTTCTATTTCCCAACAGAGTTACTTCCCATTTCCTGTAGGGGTGAATGGTATTCTCTCTGGCTCTCTTCCCTTGGAGCCAGAGGTTTCCTTCAGAAGATTTCTCTCTGTACGTTTGACAGATCATTTTCCTAATTACTAAATGAAGAATTTTGTAGAACACACCAGTTGCTATATCTCGAGTTGTTAAACTCATCTATATGATGGTGTCTTGAGTATAATTTTAATTTCGTCCTTTACCTAACAGAGGTCCTCTATAACTGTATTTTGGTTTTGTATGTCCCTGAAATTATACCATTTTATAGAGAATCAATAGTTATTGTAACCAGAAATTATTTACTATGAACTGATGATGTATGAAAATTAGTTCTCACTCAAATGTCCCCCTTTGTTCAATGCTAGTATCTCTGGCCCTTTGTTCCAACATCTTTGAGGGTCAATCTCTTGTTACAACTTAGGACAATACAACAGTGAATGAAAACTAAATGATGATAAAGTAAACTAGCAATTTTTTATAAGAGTTACAAGATACAGCACATGAAATTGGGACTGGCAAGTTACTTAAATCAAAACAAAGCTATTGACGAGCAAGGGTGTGTTAAGTTAAACCAGATAAGATAGAAAATAGACAAGGATGAGATCAAGATAATTATTTTAAAAGAGAATGACTTGGGGCTTCCCTGGTGGCACAGAGGTTGAGAGTCTGCCTGCCAATGCAGGGGACACCGGTTCATGCCCCGGTCCGGGAAGATCCCACATGCCACGGAGTGGCTGGGCCCGTGAGCCATGGCCGCTGAGCCTGTGCGTCCGGAGCCTGTGCTCCGCAACGGGAGAGGCCACAACAGTGAGAGGCCCGCGTACTGCCAAAAAAAAAATGACTTGACTTTGAAAAGATTATAAAGAGGTCCTTGGGAAAATTAAGGGAGCCCTTGAATACCTCTGTGAAACACCTTTATTTATGCTCCTGCTATGGAAGTTAAATGTGAAGGGAAGTTCTGTGGTGCTACCAATTTAACAAAAAGTCAGCCCTGCCCCATTGGTACATTCTTAGTTCATTTTAGAATCCAGGATGGTTTCAATTATAATATACATCTTTTAAAACACAAGATAATAATGAACAGTGTTTTCGGCTTCATTTGTTCAATATAAAATCTGCATTAAACATTTAAAAATAGCTATGAAGTTTTGGTTTTTCATCTTCTATGGATTCACTTTAAGTGGCCTTTCTCAGTTCCAGTCATCCCTGGGAAGCACACTTCCTGGGTATGTGAACCTTCTGTCACTGTTGTGCTTCCCATCATGGTATATGACCCTTCCTCCTCTCCCTCTTGCCCGTACACCTGTCTCACGTAGGTAGAATCGGTTTTAATAATATATTTTATTTAACCCAATATATCTAAAATATTGTAATATTTAAATCTACAAAGTGTTTTAGGGATGGAGAGCCAGAGAGCTGTCTTGTCTCCCTCAGACACATAGGTTTTTGGGAACTAGGGGCAAATGGGACCCTCTGCTTCTAGGAGGGTGAGTTAGTAAGAGCCTGTGTGAAAGGGGACTCAGAAGAGGCCAAGGTGACTGGTGCAGGTGCTTCCCTAGATGTGCTCACTCTGGACACAGAAAGGCTCCCGAGTGGTCAGAGGAGGTATCAGGGCCCTGCAAAGCATGCCGTGTGTGCACACTAGCAAAGTCAAGGAATCTCTTGAATGCAGCCTTTCTAAAAGGTATTTTTCTCTAGAAAACAGCTCCTCTCGCCCCTGTTGCTTATTTTTTGGACTCTATGTCTTCACATGCTGCTAAAATTTTCTTTAATATGTGTCTAATCTTATTTGTTTGTTTCTCTTAGAACATCTCATTTTTGACTCAGACTTAGAGGTAGAAGCTCTCAGAGAGAACAGGCACTGTGTCTTTGTGATCCATTCCTGGTGTTTTTCTTTGGCCTCCTTCATTCTCTTGGCCAAAAAGTCTGGCGTATTCTGTAGCCTCTTCCTTATTTTTCTTTGTATGCTGTTTGTTCAGAGCAATATGCCGATGTTTTGTGTTGCAGGATGCCTGGAGTAACAAGACACAATCTTGGGCACCCGGTGTCCTTCTTACCTTCTTGCTTTAGGGACTTTCTTGCAGCAGATTGGCAGACATCCGCTTCTTTAGAGAGACTGAGAAGTTTGCATAGTCTGCTAGCTCTTTGGGCCTCAGATGAGGAGACCCAGGGACATGTAAGCAATGGGAAAATTGTTAAAGATATTTTACATTCTTTTTCTCCCCATATTATGTTTTTGAAATCTGGTGTGTGTGTTACGCTTGGAGCACATCTCAGTTTGGACTAGACACATTTTAAGGGTCCAATAGCTACATGTTCAATGTCACACTGGCATCAGTGTGGACAAAAGGAATGTTCTGGAAATGGGAGCTTGTGGAGGCCGAGAAAATGATTTAGAGCCCTTGCAAGAGTCCATTCAAGAGAAGATGAACCCTGGAACTCACTGGAAGCTTTCACTGGAAGCTTTTCCCAGCCTAAATTCTATTTCAGCCAACATGATAGAAGAGTGTAAATAATTTGTGGCTCAAGTTCTAAGCTGCTTTTTCTCTTTTATCTAACTTAAGTCATGGTTTTATATTGGAGTTCTTTTGGGAATCAATTGCCTCGTCCTTCTAAACAATTTTTATCTCAGTGGAGGTAGAGTTAGGCTCACCAGGCTTATTCCAGGTCAAATGGCTTTGAAATGAATTAGTGACCTGATGACTGGTTAAGCAATTTGCTATTTCGGCCCAAACCTACTTTTCCACCTGTCACCACTACAGGTTTGAATCATTCCTGAAGTGCTATTTCTGAAAACTCTTTCCTCTGGGTGATGCCCTACAGTTGAAAGAGTTGATTAGCTTTTGTTACTTTGTTATTCATGATCACAGAAACTAGAAATGTAAAGGAGCTAGAAACCATTATGGAAGCCTGTTAGATTGATTAATCTCGTTATTCAAAGATACACATTTTAATTTCTTTTCCTTCTGAGTGCAGGATTGTTTATGAAATTCTTCCTTATTCACTCACTCTTATTTCTGTCAAGCTCGCTCTTTAATTTGTGCTGACTCTAGCTGCCACTTTTACTAGTTTTCACATCTAAGTTTCAAGTGTGAGGTATAATATTAATTCATTAGTAAATCAACAGAAAATTCCCAAGTGAAAAATATTGTGCTAGGTATTGAGTAGATGTGACATAGGAATAGGGAATCAGCAAATGGCGAGCACCTTAAGAGTGATGTATTCGTATATTATTATGAGAATTACTGTATTACTAATATATTACTATAGAAGGAGAGATTTGCTTCCAAAAGGGATGGGCAACGAAGGAGGTAATGATGGCAGGCTTTAGGGAGGAGATAGTTGTATGGGATATTGAAGGATTAATAGAATCTCACCAGGCAAAGTAGAATCTCATGAGTGGATAGATTAAAAAAGTGAATAGAAGGCTTGAGGAAGGAAATCTTGTTAAATTCAGTTAATGGATAAGGTCCTGTTGGCTCACAGTATAGAGCAGAGGATGAGGATCAAGGTGAGGTGAGTCTGGAAGAAGGCTGGAAGCTGGTAGTGAGGTACTTGCATACTACATCCTTGAACATTATTGAGTGGCCTGTTGAAAGCCAGTATACTCTGGGCTGATCCGCTCAGTTATTTATGGTGCTACTCCATTACTTGACAGGTCCTTATGATTCCATCTTGCTCAGCGGCTCTTGGAAGTATAAATATCTCTTAATAATGATTGGCAAAAAGATTAGAAGGAAAGATAGAGGTTATATAAAGCTTGTACAGGAATTTACATCTAGCCTTGTCACCAATTTGATGATTTAGTTTGTATAGAATGGACATTTGGGTTAGACCAAGAAGATAAATTTGACAGGAATAAATGTGTACTCTTGTATTTAGTTCATAAAAGTCAGTTGCATAATGCAGGATAGGTTTGACAGTGGACTATAGAAAAGGAGAATTTATTTGACCATAAGCTAGATAAGGAGTAATGTGACTGCTAAAAAAAAAAAAAAAAAAAACAGCAGCAGAAACATATAATTCAATTCAAGCTGCAGAGAAGATAGAACATTAACTGAAATGAGTACTATATTTGTAAATTATTAGATGGAAAAAAATCTCAAAATTAGTTTTACCCATATTGACATGTAATCATAGGGGTATGTGTAGGTAAGAGCGTAGAACTCCTTAGTACCCAATTTGAAATGGTCTGTTGATTCAGTCACACCTGCTGAAGAAGAAAGGTACTCTATGTGGATCACGAAGAAAAAATATTTGTATGTGTGTAAAGACCTAAGCTTTGAATTCTGACTGATTTTAGGTGTGTAATTTTAAGTAAGGCAACCCTGAGTCTATTTCCCCTAGGGATGCCCTGTAGTTAAGAGTTGATTACCCTTTGTTGTGTTGTTATTCATGTTCACAGAAACTAGAAATATAAACCCTGATGAGGTAGAAATGATTAAGGAAGCCTATTTGGAAAACACTTTCTCTGTCTCCCTCAGAGGATTGTTGGGAGGATGCAGAGCTCATGCAAACATTTTGTATACTGTGATTCTTGTAAAGGTGCACGGTTTTCTGATGGGAGGCCATTTGTGGCTCTCCTTCAGACTCTTAGCTTTGGGCGATCAGAAATGCTGCAGAGGTCAGATTAGTAAATCCACAGTTGGCCTTTTGAGAATGTCTCTCCCCTCCCTATCATTGTTGCTAGCAAATAAATATGCAAAACGGGGTTCAGGATTCTTATATAAGAAAAATCCAGGGTGGTCGTAAAAATGGCAGATCCTTTCGGACTTGCTGAATCAGCATTTCTGGAGGTGCGACCCAGCTATCAGGATTTTCAACAAACTATCTAATGATTCTCTGCTGGGAGTAATTTTTTCCCTACCCCCTAGGGGACATTTGGCAACATTTGCAGACAATTTTTGGCTGTCACAACTGGGGTAGGGGGTAGGTGCTACTGGCATTTTGTGGGCAGAGGGCAGGGATGTTGCTAAACATCCTATGATACCCAGGACAGTCCTCCATGACAAAGAATTATCCAGTCCCAAATGTCAGTAGTGCTGAGGTTGAGAAATCTTGTTAAACACAGAACAATTAAAATCTGCTTTTCTAGCAGGTATCATCTATCTTTGGCATTTACTCACAGTTATTTTATTTATTCATTCATTATTTGTATATTTATTTTCAAAAGTCTTTTTAAGGTGGAAAGATGCAGAACTTGAAATATAATTTTGGGACTGGAATTAGTTACTTTGGGCTCATTTTTGGATTTTTTTTAAATTGCTCAAATTAAAATTAATTCTTTCAGTGAAAGAATAGTAATGAAGGTGAGATTTCTAGCTAGTTAGTTCTTCTCTTCACACACTGAAAAAATTTTCTTAGTTTCTATTGGTTTGAGAGGGTAATTTGATTTTATGAAGAGCCAAATTTATAGAATTGTTAAAAAATGTAATTCAGTTTTGTTAGGTTCAAGGGCATGCAGATATTTTGTGGATGGGATTCAGGAAGGAAGAGATGGAGTATATATATTACATATATCATTGTATCTTTGAGAACTTGCTTTTACACACACAGATAACAATCACTTGTAATTAGCAGTTCATTGTTTGAATCAAACACCGCTGTTAAAGTGGTGATTGAAACAGTGGTTGTCCTTTCCTCTTCAGTAGCAGAAACATTTTCTTCCTTTGCACTGTTGATTTGCTAACAAACCTGTTTTGTATTATGGTGATATAAAGGTAAAATCTGCCCAGCACTTCTAAAATATCAAAAATTCTTAGTCTTTACAAATGAAACACAACACCTACATTTATTCAGTTTACTTTCATTAAGCAAAAAACATTAGTTTAATATAACAATTACCCTTATTACTTATTTAAACCTGAATTCAAATTTAACTTCACAAGATGTCTCCAGCAGATGTTCTCTGTCGTGATGATTTCTATGGTAACTTTCAGTTCAGAAAAGCTTTGAATCTCTAATGAAAAATTTTCAAAGTGATAAGATGAAAGAGAAACACTAAAATATACTTGGAGATAGAAATTGAAACCATTTTGGCTAAATGTATCAGGTTAGAAATGGCCCTAGTTACTGATTTCTGCTATTAGATAGTCCCCTTGTGCAAAGAAAACCAGTTATTGATTTTTGAATTTGAATTTCTTTTGAAATAATTGATTGCCTGTACTGCAGATCCTTAACTAAGCTTACGAAAATCCAGTGTAATAGGACTCACCTGCTCCTCTAATGCCTGCCTAATGTTTTGCTTAATTTACTCACCCCTGCTAACCTAGATGCTATTAGAATATACTGTTCATGGAACACATAAAATTAATGAATATCCCATTGTATTTTGAGGTATGGACAGTATATTTCAGCTACTGTTAATGATGCCTTGATTTACCTTAAATAATTTCAAAGTTAGTTCCTGGCATCTTAATTCTATTTTTATATTTATAAATCTTTACTCATAATACTGCACAGAGAAGCAACCCTATGCCTTTCACTCAGGAAAGTCTAAGACATTTTGAAACTCCTTGCCAGAAATCCAAGGCAAAAAAAAGACAGACAAATTCTTAACTATACTACACAGAGTTGCCATAAATAAATAAATAAACGAACAAATTTAATTCAGTAAAAAATTTGAGTGCCTGTTATGTACTGGGTACTGCTTTAGTAATCAGCAGATGAAGCCAAATGAATCTACCTGTGTAAAACCATAAAGCTCCTGGAAGATAACATAGGAGAAAACCTAGATGACCTTAGGTATAGCAGTGACTTTTTGGATACAGTACCAAAGGAACCGTTTATAAAAGAAAAAATCAGTAAGCTAGACTTCATTAAAATGAAAAGCTTCTGCTCTGTGAAAGACAATGTCAAGAGAATGAGAAGACAAGCCACAGACTGAGAGAAAATATTTGCACAAGACATCTGATAAAGGATATGATCCAAACATATACAAAGGACTCTTAAAACTCAACAGTAAGAGAAAAAATAATCTAATTAAAAAGTGTGTCAAAGGCCTAAACAGAGAACTTACTGAAGAAGATAAACAGATGGCAAGTAAGCATATGAAAAGATGCTTCATATCATATGTCATCAGGGAAATGCAAATTAAAACGACAATAAGATACCACTGCATACGTATTAGAATAGTCAAAATCCCGAACACTGACAATACCAAATGTTGGCAAGGATGTGGAGCAATAGGAGCTCTCATTCATTTTTGGTTGGAATACAAAATAGTGCATCCACTTTGGCAGTTTCTTACTGAACTAAACATGGTCTTACCATATTATCCAGCAATCCTGCTTCTTGGTATTGACCCAAATGAATTGAAAAATCTGTGTTCACATGAAAATCTGCACACAGATGTCTATAGCAGCTTTATTCTTAATTACCAAAACTTGGAAGCAACCAAGATGTCCTCCAGTAGGTGAATGGGTAAACTAACTATGATAATCCAGATATTGGAATATTATTGAATGCTAAAAAGAAATCAGCTAGCAAGCCATGAAAAGATGTGGTGGAACCTTAAGTACATATGGATGAGTGAAAGAAGCCAATATGAAAGGCTACATAACCTATGAATCCAACCATAGGGATTCTGGAATCCATTCTGGAAAAGTCAAACTATGGAGCCAGTAAAAATGTCAGTGGTTACCAGGGGTTAGGGCAGGAGATGAATAGGCAGAGCACAGAGGATTTTTAGGGCAGTGAAAATACTCTGTACAATATTATAATGATAGATACATGTCATACATTAGTCCAAACCTATAAAATATACAACACCAAGAGTGGCTCTTAAGGTAACCTATGGACTTTGTGTGATTATGATGTGTCAGCCTAGGTCCATCGATAGTACCAAATGTACCACTCTGATGGGGGATGTTGATAATGGGGGAGGCTGTGCACGTGTGGGGATGGGGTTCTATGGGAAATCTCTGTACTTTGCTCTCAATTTTGCTGTGAACCTAAAACTTCTCTTTAAAAAAAGTCTTTATTAGGAAAATCTACCTGTCACAGTTTATTATCTAGTGGTGGTAGGGAAAGGGAGGGCACAGGCAATAAGTGAATAAATAATAGAATGTTTTTAGAGCATAATGAAAGTTGTGAAGAATTAATACTAGGGAAAACTAGGGAGTAGTAGGGCGGGGAGCGGGGAGAGGCCGCTATTTTAAATGGAGGAGTCTCTTTGAGAAGCCTCCTTCTGTGACCTGAAGGCATTAAGTGAATGAATGATGAGGGTATCTGGGAGAAGACTGTTCCAAGCAGAGGGAATGGACTGTGCAATGACACACATAAATGTATGTATAGGGGCAAGTAATCAGATACCCCAGTAGCTTTTTTAAATGTTTACTGAGCTTGTATACAGGTTATATATAGTAAACAGGATAAAATCAGTATGAAACAAAATACTGTGAAGATGCCAATGCTAACAGTAGAAGGAATAGTTTTATCTTAGTACATCAAACCACCTGGACTAAATCCGTGACAACAGAGGAAGAGCAAACTTCAGAGTTTACCTTTGAAGTCTTTGGCTTTAGAAATTGTGCAGGTTTTGTGTTATCTTTGCTTTGCCATAACAGTAACTCTTGAATACGCTTTTATATATTAAATTGTCAAGATTTAAAAGCTCTGAGAAGAAAATGTCTATAAAATATCATGCAGTTGCCACAAATCTGGTCCAATTTGGGAATCACTTTCTAAACATCCTTTCTAGAGAGTAAGAAAACCAGGGTTAGACAGAAATGCTTAACATGTTTTCACTGTATTAAAATATGTCATTGTTGTTTTCTAAGGAATAATCTGCCTCCCACTCCCCCAGCTTTACTGGCTATTTCTTTGACTTTTTTTATTTGGTGGAAATAAACTGATATTCCTCAAATATGAACATAAGTATTTTTAGGTTTAATCTAGCCCTGCATGTCTTAAGTGAATTTAAAATGTATAGAGTTGAATTATTGGCAGAAACCATGACGTAGGGAAATTTTCCCTCTCATTTTTCACTCTTTGCATAGAATTAAAATCCATCCATTTATTCTGTCCTCGTTTTTTGTGCAGTTTATTGTTTCCCATTACTGCAAATAAGCGTTATCAACACAGCACCCTTCTACAACATACACATGACTTTACTACGGCTCATGATCACTTTTATCATTAACATTTCAATATGGTGAACAAAATTTATACCCTAGGTGTATGTTTAAAGCAGTCACTTTTGGAGCCTGCTATGGCTAACAAGTAGAATCAGAAATTTTGTGTACCTTGGCTTTGAAATGGTCTTTTATGACTACAGCACATGCACATTCTTTGAAGGCATGTCCGAAGGGCATGTCTTCATTCCTGGAGGATAAATTTGAGTTTTGAAAATCATCAGGAAAAAAATCAGAGTCAAAATCACTTTTAAAAGGGGCAGAAGGTAATCTAATAAATATTATTTTGGTAAAATAAATAATTATGACTGACTTTGTTATTTGCTTCCAATTTGGCTCAAAATTGGTTTCCAAAATGATTTGACCTTGCCCTTCTCTTGTGAAGAGTTTAGAATCTCCAATAGTTAGTGCTGCAAAAGATATCAATCCTTTAAAAATGAATATTCTGGTGTTTTATGAAAATTATCATGTTGCTTTAGAGTCAGAATTAGCTTCTCACTGTGACATTAGAGGTGTACTTCACAAGATATTTACAACTATCAAGTCTACTTTTGGTAAATTTATTTGAAAAATCGTTACTTCTTCTATGGGACAATAGATTAATCAGAAGAATTCTAGTAATGACAGTAAATCATTTGACAACTCAAATAGCATGTGTATAATTATGTACTTAGCAGAAGTATCTTATTTGTAGAAGTGTTGAACTTCCCTCAGTTGGTGCTGTTGATCATCAGTTTGAAGAGTGCTACTTTTTACTTCATTTTTCTGAAAGATGTGTGTGTGTGTATTTATCCAAGCACGTATTTGGATTATCAAACCTTAGGAGTAAGAGAGTTTTGTTTGAAGATATTTTTAAAAAGTTTGCTTCCATATCTTTGCAATTAGGTGGAAATTTGTTTTGTGCCTGCCCTGTGCCATAGTGTACTAGGTAATGCATGGGGGAGAAAATGATCGAGGTGCATTTGGGTACACTGATGAAGCTTCCATTAAACTTGGAAAATAAAGACATGCTTAACTATTCTGTGGTTAAGCATGTCTATTTGTTCATCTCCCAAATATACTCCTATGGGTACTGGAGAAAGGAGAGAGAACATCTGATCAGGAATATTGGGAAAGGATTGAGATTGGCCTTGATAAATGGACTATATTTTGATGAGCTTTACAAGTCAAGGAATCATTAAAAGTGAACACATGGGATTGAGCAAACATAGATCCATTTGGAGGAACTATGACGAGGTCAATGAGATGACAATTTAAGACACTGGGGATACCGTAGAGGTTTTGACTGGTAAGACTGTTTGAGCCAGATATGTAGGGCCCTGCATATCAAGCATAGAATAATTAGACATTTGAGTTTCTGATGGCATCTGAGTTGTGCTTTGAGGAGATAAACCTGGTAACAGGACACTTTGGAACAAGAAGAGACCAGCGGCAAAGAGAGAGCTAGGAAGAGAATTCAGAATTCATGTACTTCTGGACAAAGAAGGTGGTTGTTGTAGTGAAGTTTCAAAGCTGGATTAATGAGTGTCAAACTGGACATGAAAGACAATGAAGAACAAATATACAGATTTAGAGAAAGCAGTGGCCAGATGTATCTTGATTTGATATTTTCATCAGTGTTGAAACTAGGCATGCATATTGAGTGTTTGTGAAAAACAAACCAAAAAACACTTGAGAAGGGCTTCTGGTTTCCAGGGCAGTGTGTAAGAGTCTTAAGAAGTCACCATTCCAGCCTAGCAACAAGTAAAAGACTGAACAAACTGCAAAATCAACAACTGTTCTTAGCTCCATCAAAGAAGTGAGGTAACAGGACAAACCATTGCTCTCAAAATTGGAGAGAAAAGACAGGTGGATATAGAGTCACAATTCATTGGAGCAGAAGTGCATAAACAGATGCCTCTGCAAGAACCAGTGCTGGGATAGGAAAACCTCAAATGGAATTGACAAATTGCTGGAGGCCCAGGGTAGACAAATCTGAGAATTAAAAACTCTAGGAGCACCCAGTTATAGGGGAACCACTACATTTCTGTGAGTTTTACTTCAAGGAGCTCTACCAGGTCTTTCTAATGAACATTGGAGAAAAATCCAGCGTTAGGGAGGGGAAAGGGAACCATTTTGAAATACAGCAGAGCATTCTGTTCTTCTTAACAAGGTCTACCCTCAAAAGAAACTACTTTATCAGAGCCCAACCTCCTGAAGTTTCATCAGAGCCTAGCCTATCTTGAGGAAGGAAAACATCCAACTCCAGTGCCCTCCAGCCATGCCATTCAGCCTCAGTGGTATGGGAGAAAGGGGGAGGGGAAGGACTCAGAAGCTCTAGTGAAGTTAATAACCCAGAGGTACAGGTTCACCAAAAGACTGAGACCTAATTATAGGACGATGGAACACTTCCCCTTGACCGACACATTACCACTACAGTATTGAAGGACTATTTACTGCTGTTCCTTTTACCAGTACGTGATGGGTACTTTTAAACAGCAATGACAAAATACAAAGCATGCTAAAAGGTAAATTCCACAGTTCCAAGAGACTGAACAAGCATCAGAACCAGAGTCAGATACGGCAGGAATATTAGCATGGACCAGGAATTAAATAACAACAAAATTATGATTAATAGCTAAGGGCTTTACTGGAAAAAGGAGACAACATGTAAGAACAAACAGCTAATATAAGCAGAAAAATGGAAATTCTTAGAACCAATAAGAAATGCTAGAGATCAAAAACACTTTAATAGAAATAAAGAATGCTTTTGATGGACTTATTAGTAGACTGGATGCAACTGAGGAAAGAATCTCTGTGCTTGAGGATATGACAATAGAAACTTCCAAAACTAAAAAGAAAAGAGAATTAAGATAGAAAAAGAACACAATATCCAAGAACTGTGGGACAATTTAAAAAGGTGTAACACTATGTTTAATGGGAATATCAGAGGAGAAGAAAGAAAGGAACAGAAGCAATAATTAAGACAATAATGGCTAAGAATTTCCCCCACATTAATGTCAAACACCAAACCAGAGATCCAGGGAGCTCAGAATACTAAGGAGGATAAATGCCAAAAAAACCATAAAAACCTACAACTGGGTATATCATATTCAAACCTCAGAAAAATCAAGATTAAAAAAAATCTTGAAAGAGGTCAAAGGAAAAAAAAAAAACACCTATGTATAGAGAAAAGATAAGAATTACATCTGATTTTTCCTCAGAAACCATGCAAGCAAGAAGAGAGTGGAGTGAAATATTTAAGGTGTTGAGAGAAAAAAACCACACCAACCTAGAATTCTTCAAAAGTGAAGTAGAAGTATTTTCTCAGACAAACAAAAATTGAGGAAATCTGTTGCTAGTAAACCTGCCTTGCAAGAAATGTTAAAAGATGTTCAGAGAAACATAAAATGATACAGAGTATGAACTCGGATCTACGTGAAGAAAGGAAGAGCATTGAAGAATGAATAAATACAAGTAAAATTTATATACATTATAACAAGGTTGTAGGATACTAGGTTAATATTCAAAAGTCAATTGGTTTCCTATATACCAGGAATAAATCAGTGGAATTTGAAATTAAAAACATAATACCACTTACATTAGCACTCTTAAAAATGAAATACTTGGATATAATGCCATTGAGCACATATAAGATTCATATGAGTAAAACTCTGATGAAAGATATCAAAGAAGAACTAAATAAATGGAGAGAGAATCCATGTTTATGAATTTGAAGACTCAATATTGTCAAGATGTCAATTCTTCCCAATTTATAGATTCAATGCAATCCCAGTCAAAATCCCTGCAATTTATTTTGTGGATCTTAATAAATAAATTACAAAGTTCATATGGAGAGACAAGAGATCTATTGGGTGGGCCAAAAAGTGCCTTTGTTTTTTTAAGTAAAAATAAAAGACACATTTTTCATTTTCACCAAGAACTTTATTGAACAATGTATTCACCCTTTTGTTCCACTACCTTCTGCCATTTTTTAGGCAACTTCAAAATTCCATCTTCCCAAAACTTTTTATGTTTTTTGAACAATGAACTGTTCCAGCTGCCTTTTACAGTCCTCCAGGCAATTGAATTTTCTTCTATTAAGAGAACTTTGTAAATACCAGAATAAATGGAAATCCGAAGGTGCAATGTCTGGTGAATATGGTGGATGAATCAGAACTTCCCAGCCAAGCTGTAACAGTTTTTGCCTGGTCATCAAAGAAACATGTGGTCTTAGCCAGATGGAAGATTATGCGTTTTCTGTTGACTCATTCTGGAAGCTTTTCATTGAGTGCTGCTTTCATTTGGTCTAATTGGGAGCAGTACTTGTTGGAATTAATTGGTTTATTTCAGTAGAGAATCGCATGCAGAAATATGGTCAAGAAAGTTTTTTTCACTTAACTTACGTGGAGCCCAAACATCAAAGCAATTCACATAACCAAGCTGGTGCAAGTGATTTTCAGTGCTTGATTTGGATATTGTGAGTATGTCGGCCATCTCCCGCGTGGTATAACGTTGATCGATCTCAATTACTGTTTCGATTTAACCGCTATCAACTTCAACTGGTCTACACTACTGTGAAGCTTCGTCCAGCGAGAAATCTCCAGCACGAAACTTCACAAACCACTTTTGACATCTTCGATCAGTCACAGCACCTTCTCCATACACTGCATAAATCTTTTTGTGGGTTTCAGTTGCGTTTTTACCTTTCTTAAAATAATAAAGCACAATATGCCAAAAATGTTGCTTTTTTTCTTCCATCTTCAATATTAAAATGGCTACACAAAAACTCACCAATTTTGATGTCTATTTGTAAATGCATGCTGATATGACAGCTGTCAGATACACTCTAACAAAATTGTTTTGAATGAAGTTAAGGACAACTAAGTGCTACTAGAGCCATCTTATGGAAAAAACTGAATGAACCTTTTGGCCCACCCAATAGAATAGCCAACACAATATTGAAAGAGAAGAACAAAGTTAAATAAGTGACACTACCCAACTTCAAGATTTAATATAAAGCTATGACAATCAAGAAAGAGTGATAATGGCAAAAGAATAGACAAATAGGCCAATGGAACAGAATAGAGGCCAGGAATAGACCCATGTAAATATAGTCAAGTGATCTTTGACAAAGGAGCAAAGGCACTACAATAGAGCAAAGATAGTCTTTTCAACAAAGGGTGCTGGAACAACTGAACATCCATATGCAAAACATAAAAATGAATCTAGACATAGACCTTACATCCTTCATAAAAATTGACTCAAAATGGATCATAGACCTACATGCAAAACAGAAAAACTGAAACTCCTGGAAGATAACATAGGAGAAAATCTAGATGACCTTGGATGTGATGATGACTTTTGATATAACACCAAAGTTACAACCCATGGAAAAAAACAGATGATAACCTGGACTTCATTAAGGTGAAAAACTGCTCTGTGAAAGACAAGGTCAAGGGAATGAGAAGACAAGTCACAGACAGGAAGAAAATATTTGCAAAAGACACATCTAACAATGGCTATGATCCAAATATATGCAAAGAATTCTTTAAACTCAACAATAAGAAGAAAAACAACTTGATTAAAAAGTAGGCAAAAGACCTGGACACCTCACCAAAGAAGATATACAGATGGCAAGTAAGCATATGAAAAGATGCTCCACATCATATGTCATCAGAAAAACGCAAATTAAAATGACAGTGAGATACCACTACACACATATTAGAATGGTTAAAATCCCGAACACAACACCAAATACTGGCAAGCTGTGGAGCAATGGGAGCTTTCATTCACTGCTGGTAAGAAGACAAAATAGTATGTCCACTTTGGAAGTTACAAAACTAAAGAGTCTTAGCATATAATCCAGCAATCTTGCTACTTGGTATTTACCCAAATAAATCAAAAACTTATGTCCACACAAAAACCTGTACACAGATATCTATAGAAGCTTTATTCATAATTACCAAAACTTGGAGGCAACCAACAAGTCTTTTAGTAGGCGAATGAATAAATAAACTGTGGAACATCCAGAGAATGGAATATTATTCAGCATTAAAAAGAAATGAGCTATCAAACCATGAATAGACATAGAGGAACCTTAAATGCATATGGCTGAGTAGAAGTAGCAGTCTGAAAAGGCTACTTACTATATGAATCCAACCATATGACATTCTGGAAAGGGAAAAGCTATGCAGACAGTACAGAGATCAGTGGTTGCCAGGGGTGGAGGGAGGGAAAGATGAGTAGGTAGAGCAGGAGTGATTTTTAGGGCAGTGAAACTATTGTGGTTGATACTGTGATGATTGATGTATCTTTACACATTTGTTAAAACCCACAGAATATACAACAGCAAGAGTGAACCCTAATGCAAACTATGGACTTTGGGTGATAGTGATGTGTCAGTGTACGTTAATCGATTATAGCAAATGTACCCCTGTGGTAGGGGGTATTAATGGTGCAGGACGTTGTATGTGTGTGGGAGCAGTGGGCATATGGAAACTCTATGTACTTTCCACTCAATTTTGCCATGAACATAAAATTTCTCTAAAAAATAAAATTTGTCTCAAAAAAGAAGGCAGCACTGAAAATGTGGGCTTTCTTGAGTAGATGTACAGCTTTGCAGGTTTGATGTTTATTTCGTTTCTGAAATAACTGGGGCAGATGCCTTGCATTCCTGAGACTTTTCTAGGAGTTATCACAGACAGATGGTGGACTAAACCCTGAGATCAATAAGGCGGTGGGGTATCCACAGTTATTTGAAGTAAATTTTGTTTTCTTTGAAGAGGTCTGAGTCTGGTTGATGCTGTTGGTTGAGTGTACACTGAATAGGGAATCAAACCTAGAGTGTGAATTTCTGACTTCTCTTCTATTTCTAATAAATTTGGTAAGAGGGAAAAGCTAACGGAAATTTTTTGACAGCTTGTTCTGTGAATGGTAAATAAACATATTTTATTTGTGGGGAAAAAGAAAAGAAAAGCATAGATAATGCTGGCCTTCAAAGCGTTACAGTCTTCTGTCCTCAAGTATCTGGTTTTACTGTTTTAAATTAATTAACTATGCAATGAGCTATTGTGTGAGACTTTTCCTCCTGTCCAGGAAGTTTAGCTAAAGCTCAAATTTAAGAAAAAGATCTCTTGCACTCTGAATTCTAAAGGAAGGTACCAATGATATACAGTATTTGGGTCCAAAAAGAAATCTCTTTATTCTCTGGCTGGCTGAATATTGAGCTAAAATATATGTATATCAACTTGGTACTGCTTCCTAATTTTGTGAGAGAGCCTGATACGGGTCCCCTGCAGTTGGAGGACATTGTGAACTTAGACTAGTTCCCTCATATATATTTCTTAAGATAGGAGAATTAAAGGGACTTTCCGGCAGAGACTGAAGGTATTAGAGCATAACATAGCTGGAGTTGGGGCAACCCCATCCCCTGCCAGTTCTCCATAACACTCAAAAGCCACAGAAGAGAACCTTTAAACACCCAGGGCTTCCCCGTGGCAGAACGTGGAGATTACAGGTGGAAGAGGAACTTCTGGACTTGCCAGACAGATAAAGTGACAAGGAGTTGATCTCAGTCTGGAGAAAGGATTGTGGGATGGTCCACTGGCAGGAGACCAAAGGAGGTCCAGTTGCCCCTCTCTGGGGAATCCTCAGCAACAGGGGGTGGGCTGGAGTGAAGATGAACATGCTTGAGAAAGACATGCACACCACTATGCAGACTGAATAAACCAGACCAAATAGATCAACCTCCCAACGCATACACAAATGTGATAATATCTCTGAGTCTCCTTTTCTTCCCTACAGAACCCAACACAGAAATCTAGACCCTGAAAAGAACTGGGAAAGACAGAACTTTACCCATGCTACTCTAAGCAGGCAAGGGCCACAGATGTAACTTGTACTGGGTGAGAGGAGGATCTTTAAATGGACATGAGATTAAAATTATAAGCTGGAGAGGACTAAGTTTTAGTAATTGAAACTGATGTGAACATTATAGAAACTCTAAGATGTTAAAGGATGGAAAAGGGGATAAGTGGGAATCAAGGTAGGTCTTGAGGTAATAGGGAGTGTGTGCTGAGTGTATTGTTTTCTCTTGCTGAGTTACAAATCTTCACAAATTTAGTGACTTAAAATGACATGTTTATTATCTCAGTTTCCAGGGGATCAGGTGTCTAGAAATGACTTAGCTGGGTTATTTGCTCAGCGTCTCACAAGAGTGCAGTCAGTGTGTCAGACAACCTGCGTTCTCATCTGGAGCTCAGGATCTTATTCCACGTTCAGTCGGGTTGTTGGCAGTGTGCAGTTCCTTGCAGTTGCAGAACTCAGGCCCTCAACTGCCCATCTCCATAGGCAGTTCACAGCATCACTTTTCTTCTTCAAGGCCAGCTGGAAAGCATCTCTGCTGCTTCAGGAAGAGCCAAGATACCCTTTGAAAGAGCACATCTGATTAGTCAGGCCCACCAAGGGTAGTGTCCTTTAGAATAACTTAAAGACAACTGAAAAGGAACTCGAATTGAATCTGGAGAGTACCTTTCTTTTGCAAAATATTGTAACTTAATCATGGGAGTGCCGTCAATCATAGTCACAGTCCCTTGCCACATGCGAGAGGAAGTGTTATACAAGGGTGTGCCCTGGCGGGTAAGAATTTGGGGGGCATTGTAGAATTCTTCCTACCACAGGGAGTCTGGAAAGTTAGACAGTGCATGCTTCACTTAAATTCAAATTCGATTTTATTTGAAACTCTACAGGCGAAACAAAATACTGCTTAAGTTTATAGACTTCTAGTTTGTAACTCCTAGAGCAGATATGGAAAAATTAAATCATTTCATGTTTGTAATCCATTGAATTGTGACCCCGCAATAAACTTGTTATAACTAAGCAATAATTGATGGGTTATTGGTCAAAATGAGAAAGTCATTTGTTCATATTGAAAGAGTCCATGTGCCAGTAAGAGTGGTCTTGATAAAATTTATCAGGTTGAAGCTCTTTCAAAATCCAGAGATGGCCAGTTTTTTGAAACTAGTGATTTTGAAGCATTAGGTCTTATTGAATATACACAGATATATTTTGCTGAGTTAATGTCTGTCAAATATCTTAGCTCTAAGCCTGAATAATAATGAAGAGGTCTTATTAATTGCAATTCTTATAATATTACCAGGCACCATTTTATTACTCAATGGATAACAATTATTTTGAAAAAATATATTTTAGTATGTGAAAGAAGAGTTCGAAGTTTATTTCAGGAGCAACAAAAGAAAACCTGAGTCTGGGGATGATAACTGTGTGTTTAATGAACTTATTCTATTCTGAAACAAAGATTTTAATTTACCTTTGCATTTTTTTTCTGGAAAGAAAAGGTTTAGCCACAGTTACTTTTCATAACTGATTTCTGCTAAGCTTTTCCTTAATTAAAATAATGTGTTTGTGACTACCAACAGTTATTAAAAGCACATTATATAAATATATTTATTGTTCCTCTTTGTTATTTAGAAAGAGGACCAGATTATTACCACATATTTTATTCTCAGATAATTCTCTTAATAAGGTAATAAACTTCAGAAGTGCTTTTAAAAGACATTATGGCTGAAAAGTGTTAGTGAGAAGAAGCTATAGACCTAAACAGCTTTTCCATTTCTTTGGATTTTGTGTTTTTAATAATTGAATAGTCAGTTGCCTGCTTGACAAGTTTATTGTCCTTACCCGGTTGCCAAGCGAGAAACATTTCCAAGCAGACAGCAGGTATTAAAAACACCTACAGGGCTTCCCTGGTGGCGCAGTGGTTGAGAGTCTACCTGCTGATGCAGGGGACACGGGTTCGTGCCCCGGTCTGGGAAGATCCCACGTGCCGCGGAGCGGCTGGGCCCGTGAGCCATGGCCGCTGAGCCTGTGCGTCCGAAGCCTGTGCTCTGCAACGGGAGAGGCTACAACAGTGAGAGGCCCGCATACCGCAAAAACAAAACAAAACAAAACACCTACAAGTAATTCAAGCCATTAAGAAGTCATAAAGCTTGAAACGGTGTTCCTGGGCTTTCCTCCGATGGCCAGGCTTTTCCTCAGAGCTCTGGCCCCCTAGCCGCTGCAAGTTGAGATGGCAGACATTTCAAGGTGAAAGCATCAATTTTTAACTGAAACTCTCAAGTTTCTCCCCAAACAAAATAAGGCATTTTCTTTATATCTCAGTATTTGAAGCTGCTTCATCAACTAATCTGGATTAAGAACAAAGAGAATCACGGACTGTTCTGTGTTCCTCCGAAAACGCCAAAGTACTGCTCATAAAAAGCAGTTTTGTTGTGACTTTCTGAATCCGTTTTCCTTTTATATTTTGTTAGTCTGTGAAAGGGAGCTATCATTCCAGATTTCTTTATAATGCAGATGCCTGACAATTTTTCTCTCATTGTTGAAGTTTGGATTCATTTAAAAGGCTCTGGCTTCAGTTTGCTGAGAATTCCACACAGGGGTTTTAAACCCAAATTACCTATGGGGTCTAGGAAGATGACATGAATATTAAATCCAGAAGAAGGCGGAGGCAATGGGGAGGATGGATCTGTGGTGAACAGAACAGTGCCTGCCTCACCTAAACACATGTTTAATTTCATTTTAAACATAAAAGCCCAGCAAAATACTGCTTAGGTGTATAAGCCACCAGTTTGAAACTAGTGGTTGAAAAGACACCCTGATATCCCCGTGGAACAAAAGGAAATGGTTTAGACAAGGGAAGAACTTCTTATAAAAGATTTCAGTATTTATCTACTGAGGCAAATTACTACTTTACTTTAAAACGGATACATACATGACTTTGAAACATTGTTTTGTCTTAGCCAAGGGTTTCAAACTTTTTGGAGCTGCAACACCTTATTAGGTTTATTTCAGAACACAATCTTAACTTTGCATCTGATAGTACCATATGGAAATTTTTTACATGAAAAATGAGAGATTTATTTTATGCTGTTGTTTAATTGAAAAAGTAAGTGACTTTTGGTTAGAAGTAGTGAAGAGACCTATTTATCTCTGTTCCCTAGCAAATCTCTTTAAAGTAACAGTAATAACTTTTTTTTTTTTGCGGTACGCGGGCCTCTCACTGTTGTGGCCTTTCCCGTTGCAGAGCACAGGCTCCAGACGCGCAGGCTCAGCGGCCATGGCTCACGGGCCTAGCCGCTCTGCAGCATGTGGGATCTTCCCGGACAGGGGCACGAACCCGTGTCCCCTGTATCGGCAGGCAGACTCTCAACCACTGCGCCACCAGGGAAACCCAGTAATAACATTATTTAAAATGTATATTAGTAAGAGTAAAGGGAATGGTTGGGGGCAGGTAACAATGCGTGAGTGTTGGAGGGATCTCAAGGCAATTTTTGAAGATAGGAAGGGGAGAAGGACTGGGAGTAGAGGTATACAGAGGACTGTCAACAAATGGACATTGATGCACCTGTCAAAATGGTCGAAAAACTCAGAAATTCAAAGAACCAGGTCACTAGAAAAATTGAGGTGGAGTAGGTGATAAAAATAGGGGGTGCTATTTGGAAAGGCTGAAAGGACCGGGTAGAGTCCCTGGGTGCCTTTTCCTATTCCTTCCCATGAAGTTATTTAGCTCAGCCCTGAACTCAAGAAAACTGGCTATTTATTTCCGGCAGCAATAGCCCTCTGGACTCTGGGACACCAGACACACAGGAGGGAGAGGTTGAGGTGCTAAAAAACAGGTGTTTGTCTTCAAAGATAGTGACAGCCAGAGAAACATCCCAGGCAGGACTTGGAGATTCGAATAAACGAAATCCTCTCGAAGAGATGCATACGTAGATAGTGATATTTGCCCTGACAAATGTGTAGCAACGGAGCTCGACAGTCACAATAGTTCTTAGTGAATTCTTTTTTTTTTTTAACATCTTTACTGGAGAATAATTGCTTTACAATGGTGTGTTTGTTTCTGCTTTATAACAAAGTGAATCAGTTATACATATGTTCCCATATCTCTTTCTTCTTGCATCTCCCTCCCTCCCACCCTCCCTATCCCACCCCTCTAGGTGGTCACAAAGCACCAAGCTGATCTCCCTGTGCTATGCGGCTGCTTCCCACTAGCTATCTATTTTACGTTTGGTAGTGTATATATGTCCATGCCACTCTCTCACTTTGTCACAGCTTACCCTTCCCCCTCCCCGTGTCCTCAAGTCCATTCTCTAGTAGGTCTGTGTCTTTATTCCCGTCTTCATGGGAATAAAGGGAATAATAGGTTCCCTTTATTCCCATCTTCATGGGAATAATAGGGTCTTCATGACATTTTCTTTTTTTTAGATTCCATATATATATGTGTTAGCATATGGTATTTGTCTTTCTCTTTCTGACTTACTTCACTCTGTATGACAGATGCTGGGTCCATCCACCTCACTACAAATAACTCAATTTCGTTTCTTTATATGGCTGAGTAATATTCCGTTGTATGTATGTGCCACATCTTCTTTATCCATTCATCCGATGATGGACACTTAGGTTGCTTCCATCTCCTAGCTATTGTAAATAGACCTGCAGTGAATATTTTGGTACATGACTCTTTTTGAATTATGGTTTTCTCAGGGTATATGCCCAGTAGTGGGATTGCTGGGTCATATGGTAGTTCTATTTGTAGTTTTTTAAGGAACCTCCATACTGTTCTCCATAGTGGCTGTACCAATTCACATTCCCACCAGCATTGCAAGAGTGTTCCCTTTTCTCCACGCCCTCTCCAGCATTTATTGTTTCTAGATTTTTTCATGATGGCCATTCTGACTGGTGTGAGATGATATCTCATTGTAGTTTTGATTTGCATTTCTCTAATGATTAATGATGCTGAGCATCCTTTCATGTGTTTGTTGGCAGTCTGTATATCTTCTTTGGAGAAATGTCTATTTAGGTCTTCTGCCCATTTTTGGATTGGGTTGTTTGTTTTTTTGTTATTGAGTTGCATGAGCTGCTTGTAAATTTTGGAGATTAATCCTTTGTCAGTTGCTTCATTTGCAAATATTTTCTCCCATTCTGAGGGTTGTCTTTTGGTCTTGTTTATGGTTTCCTTTGCTGTGCAAAAGCTTTGAAGTTTCATTAGGTCCCATTTGTTTATTTTTGTTTCCATTACTCTAGGAGGTGGGTCAAAAAAGATCTTGCTGTGATTTATTTCATAGAGTGTTCTGCCTATGTTTTCCTCTAAGAGTTGATAGTTTCTGGCCTTACATTTAGGTCTTTAATCCATTTTGAGCTTATTTTTGTGTATGGTGTTAGAGAGTGTTCTAATCTCATGCTTTTACATGTACCTGTCCAGTTTTCCCAGCACCACTTATTGAAGAGGCTGTCCTTTCTCCACTGTACATTCCTGCCTCCTTTATCAAAGATAAGGTGACCATATGTGCGTGGGTTTATCTCTGGGCTTTCTATCCTGTTCCATTGATCTATCTTTCTGCTTTTGTGCCAGTACCACACTGTCTTGATTACTGTATCTTTGTAGTATAGTCTGAAATCAGGGAGCCTGATTCTTCCAGCTCCGTTTTTCGTTCTCAAGATTGCTTTGGTTATTCGGGGTCTTTTGTGTTTCCATAAAAATTGTAAAATTTTTTGTTCTAGTTCTGTGAAAAATTCCAGTGGTAGTTTGATAGGGATTGCATTGAATCTGTAGATTGCTTTGGGTAGCAGAGTCATTTTCACAATGTTGATTCTTCCAATTCAAGGACACGGTATATCTCTCCATCTATTTGTATCATCTTTAATTTCTTTCATCAGTGTCTTATAATTTTCTGCATACAGGTCTATTGTCTCCTTAGGTAGGTTTATTCTTAGTGCATTCTTAAAAAAATAAAAAATAAAAAAATATATATGTTTGTAATCATTAAATTTTCAAGCAAATAGGAAAGCAGAGAAAATAACACACACCCATGAATATTACCAACATTTGGAAAGGTGCTTATATTTGCCATATTAGCTTTACAGTCTCCTCTTTAAGGAAAAATTAGATTTGTAAAGTTTTGTAAATTTGTAAAAGTTAGATTGTTACATTTGTAAATTAGCTCTACCTCAGTTAAAATAAAAGAAATTAGATACTGCTAGCGCAGCATCCTAATCCCTTAATTCTCAAACTCCCCCTTACACTCCAAGTATACCACTTTCCTGAAATTGTCTTGTATCATTCCCATGCAAATTTGTCTATTTTTACTATATATATCTCCATAAATAATATATAATTATTGTCTTGGGTGTTTAAAAATATTTGTAAATTGTATTATTGTATTTCTTGGATTGATCCCAATTAGTCAAATTTAATATAATTATAAATCTATGAGTATGAATATATTATGAATGTATATTAATACAATTTATAAGTTTTAAATACTCAAAATAATATCTATTTATGGAGACACATATATACATATATATTTTGCTGCATTTGGCTCTATGCTGATGAGTGAATTTGCCTTATGATTTTTCTTTTCATGTCATCCTTATCTGTTTTTGTGCCAAGGTGGTATTAGGTTCACCAGGTTAGATTTATTTTCCTATTCTTTACAGCTGATTATGAAATATACTGGTTTTATGTTCATTAAATCTTTTTCATTACTTGCCTATAAAGCCATCTGGGTCTGTGATGTTTATATACACATAGAATTTTAACTACAAATTTGACTTTTTTTGTAACGGTTGAAAGTTTATTCAGATTTTCTCCTTAAGTTAGTTTTGGTGAGTTATACTTTCTAGAAAAGTATCTGGTTTTTTCCAAGTTCTCAAATTTAATATCTTGAACTGTTTATGAAATTATTCTGATTAAAATTTTTGATATATATTTATATGTACATATTGTTTATGTGTGACTTTTCACTTTTTTCTTTGATTTTATCAGACGTTTGTCTATTTTACTATTCTTTTTCTTTAGTCTGTTTTCTATATCATTTATTTATTCAGCTTAAACTTTTACAATTTTTGAACCCTTTTTATTTTGTAATATATGCATTTAAGTTTATAAATTTCCTTTTAACTGTTTCTTTAGTTGCAACCCTATCTTGATATTTATATTGTTATTCAGTTTTAAATCTTGTCTAAATTCTCCTTTGACATTTTTATATAGTTCACAGATTTTTTAGTTTTATGCTAATAGAACAGCATATTTATAGTTATCATGTCACATAATGTATATGCATAAGGAAACAGAATAAAAATGGGCAAAATAAATATTAAAGAACAGTCATTTGATCTAAATAAGCAGTCATATTTTACAGAATGTCATGTAGGTACACCCTCTGTAGCTACATATGTTAAATCATACCTTTGGGGGGACTCTTAAAATCACTATTAGCTTTTGAAGTAAATATTGGTATTTTCCCAGCAGATTGTGTCTTCTGATTTTCACATGGTCAGTGGTATCTCTGTGACACCCAAGGTAGATGGTAAATGTAGACAAATGTTTTAGGCAAGTTATATATTTGTCATCAACTTTTTTTAGAAAAGGAAATTTAGCACATATTTTTAATGAACATGAACTTCTTTTGGCTCATTGCTTTCAAAGTGTTTTACTGAGAAATTTAGCAAATGTGAAACAAATAATTACAGATGAGCAATGTATAAGTAGTGCCAAGATCACTGTAACCAGAATTTTCATACTATTCTATGTACACTATAGAAGAATTGGTCAGTGTCTTTATCATGCATATATCTCAAATATTTAACCTGTAATTTCTCACATTTCCTATTCACCCAGATGCCTGGTAGCTTTGTGCATTTCACAAGTTATGGAACCTTCCACAGCACATCTTACTAGACCCCAAGTGATGGGGCAACACATCTCCCACAATCTTTTCAGACCAGAAGGAGGTAGATATCTCTAGCTTCTGGCCTCCCAGACACTTGTTTTATTAGCTAGCACCTTGCATCCTGTTCTGACAAGAAGAGTTAGTTTCATATGTCTGCAAAGTGTCCAGAAAACAGAAATTGGCTCTTTACAAGTCATGGTTCAGAATTAATTATATATGGCAATGAGAACTGTTCACTGAACCCACTGCTGGATGAGATTGTGCTAGAAGCTGCAAGCACAAGGTGGAGGTCCACCAATCCTTAGAATTATGATCCTCATTCATGAGTTTTAAAATATTAATAATTAGACCTCCACATTCTGGAGTAAAATGATTCTTAATTTTACAACAATCAGTGGTAAGCCATGGTCAATCAGACCACCTGATTTTGTTCCCATTGGCAATAAAATATTTTATATTAATAAAGTACTTAAGAGTTAACTTGTGTAGAAATTCTCTGTGGGCTTCTAGATTCTTACATCCCACAACTTCCTTTGGGGTTCATGTTCTCTTATTGTGAAGTATGTTATTTAGTAGTTCTTCCAAAGAGGGTCTAAGTCAGGAATATTCTCAGACCATATATGTTTGAAAAAGATAATTATTTTTGACTTTATTGACATTTTGGCTGAGTATAGAGTTCTAATTTCTTATTTATATTCCCACAAACCTTTTGATAATGTTATGTCAGTGTTTTCTGCATATATTGCTGATAATAAGAAATATGCCAATAGTCAGATTCTCATTTCTTTGTAGGTAATGTCTCATAACTTTTAGTATTTTTCTCTTTATCCTCAATGTTCCTCAGTTTTGCTCCTTTTTTTAGACATCTGTGTATTTTATATCATCTTTATTATCTTATTCAATACTTGGGAAGCTTTTTAAATTCAGGGACTCATGTCTTTTTTTCACTTCTGAAAAACTGTCTGCCATCATCTCTGTCTACTTACTATTCTCTTTATTCACTCCTTTTGAAATTGTATTCTGTGTAAATTGTGCTCTTTTGGTCTATTCCTGTAGTTCCTCAATTATAAAAACTTTTTATATTGTTTTCATTCTGACTTCTCTTCTTTGAAATTACTTATTCCTATTCATTAGTTCACTCTTTGGTTTTGTCAGTTGTAATATTTAGTTCACCTATTCTTTCTTTTAAAAATGTTAATAGGGGCTTCCCTGGTGGCGTAGTGGTTGAGAGTCCGCCTGCCGATGCAGGGGACACGGCTTCGTGCCCCAGTCTGGGAAGATCCCACGTGCCGCGGAGCGGCTGGGCTCATGAGCCATGGCCGCTGAGCCTGCACGTCTGGAGCCTGTGCTCCAGAATGGGAGAGGCCACAACAGTGAGAGGCCCGCGTACCACAAAACAAAAACAAAAACAAAAAAAATGTTAATAGGCATTTTTTTCTTTCTAAGTTTCTAATTTAGCCTTTTAAATATTTGGCTGTACTTATTTAATAATTGCCTATTCATATCCTACACCTTGCCATTTTATTGATATTTTGTGGTGTGACTTGTATCTTTGTTTATGAAGATTTTCAAAGATATGTACTTTAAAGCTCTTTATAGATTTATCTCTATTTTCTTAGATAGGAAACCTCTTATTTATAGATCTTGAGTACCAACTTTCATGGTACAGGTGTTTCTCATAAATTTTATTATATTTTATGAGCTCAATTTCCAGAAAAGATTTCTCCTTTGAGTTCCTTGGGTTGGGACAATTTCTGTGTGAAATAGTCTTATGATTTGCTTCTCTTTCTCTTCTTCTCATTCAATTTTTTACTCCTTCCCTTAGTGCCTTTTTCCCTTTCCCTTTTTTCCTACCATGCACTCTCTTTTTTAAAGGGGAGATAGCTACTGCTATTTTAAACTACAAAAATTTACTTTTTTTCCTTTCGAGAACAGCTAGTAATTTAAAAATATCTAAAGACATTTTTATTTATCATTTCTGGGTTTATACAGGAAAAAAGAGCTTTCAGAAATTACCATCTTGACCCAGAAACCAAACCACTTAACTTTTACATTAAAACTAGCTGCATTAATAGAAATGACAAAGAGATAAGGTGCAGATATTTGAAAAGTCTAATTCTGTGGAAAGTTCAACTACAGATTGCTATTGAAATCTTTCAGCGTTTGGGGTACATCAGAAAACCTATAGCTTTATATTTTAGCCTGAGAAATACACATGGGCAATTGGTGATTTAAGTGATGAAGTGTACAGAGATAGTAGTGTGAGAGAAACAAGTAAAAACATCTTCTATTTTCTCCTCAGCCAGAGGCGAGCTGCTGGATTTGGCTTTTGAAAAACTCTTTAAAGGATGAATGAGTATTTTAGGTAGAAATTTGGGGCAGACCATGTTATACTTGATTCCAAGCAGGAGAAAAATGTGTTATGTATAATGGTGTGAGGAATGAGGGGATTAGTGGAGAAGACTTTTAAAAAAAAATTCTTAAAATGGACATGTGAGAATATAATATGTGCAAATACAGTAGATGTTCTCATTGATTGTAACTATTTGAAGAGTTCCAGAAAGTATTATTCTAAACTGTGAAATATGTGGATTATTGAAGTTTGGTAAGAATTATCATAAAATATTAGCATTATTGAAATACTAAGGACGAGACAAGACAAAAAGAGCAAATATTTTTGAGACTGTGCATAAAGTCAGTATTCAGTGTGAAAAATTCATGCAGTCCTTTTAAAATTAGCTGTAAAGAAGTTGAGGAAAAGTTTTCTGCCTAAACAAAGTTTTCTAGCTGTTGTATAGCACTAAATTCATTTTAAAAATATTAACCATGAATGCTTATTAAAATAAACGCTTGGCTTTACCCATCTACTTTAACTTTGAAACATCATTCACAGTTAGGTTTGAAGTATAACTCCCCTAAGTATGTTGCAAAGTGCATCTGTCATTAGAAGACTCCAGGGAATGGGGGTCAGAACGTCTTAAACTTCTCAATAATGCTTTGTTATTTCAGGAGTCCTATAGCTTTAATATGTATCACTGCAGTGACTTCAAGCTTTTTGTCTTGGTTGGACATCTTGTTTAACTGAGCATATTTTAATATTGTCTACGGAAGCTCATGTAAGCAGAGATTTAACTTCTATTGCAGAATTGCAGATTTCTCTCAATAAACAATTCCTACCTGAAATTTCAACTGGGTTCCTTTTGCAAAAGAATATAGTGGATCAAAACATGCTGCTGTGGGATGAAGTGAGGGAGTGGCATGGACATATATACACTACCAAATGTAAAATAGATAGCTAGTGAGAAGTAGCTGCATAGCACAGGGAGATCAGCTCTGTGCTTTGTGTCCACCTAGAGGGGTGGGGTAGGGAAGGTGAGAGGGAGAAGCAAGAGGGAGGAGATATGGAGATATATGTGTATGTATAGCTGATTCACTTTGTTATACAGCAGAAACTAACACACCACTGTAAAGCAATTATACTCCAATAAAGATGTAAAAAACAAAACAAAACAAAAAACATGCTGCTGTGATGTTATTCCTGACTTCAGAATGTTTCATTTCTACTGCCAAATGAATCAATTATGACAACTAAGGATTTGAGTATGAGAGAAAAAGTATTTTTTAAGATGCTTGCAGTGGTCACTTTTTTGAGGGACCCTAATTATAATGCACTCACACAACACACTCTCACATGCTGATTCTTAGTTATATTTCTGACAATAAGTTAATAAATATGTTCATGACCTGGCATATTTACTGCCTATAAACTAATCTTCCTAAGAAGCAAAATATAAATTAAAAGCTGTCGGGCAAGCATAGAATCAAGCTAGGGCAATGATTTGGATCTGTTGAGTAACTGGTACAATCCTCTGAGTTGGTCTGACATACACATCTCTGTCTATTACAGAGCAAAACTTGACATAGGACCAGATACTCATGCTCATGAGTCATGACACCTTCTTTCCTAAAGATGGACTCTAGAGATAAACTATTTGTATGTTTATTGTTTATTTTATGTTTAAAAGTCCATATATCCCTTAAAACTCAATATAAACATCAGGTTATATATTGTAGCCTTGTTCCTTAGTAAAGTGATTTTTTCATACCAAATTCAAATCATAGCGCATAACTACTAAAATAAACATCTCCTACTTTGTATGTTACATACTTAGATAAAAAGAAAAAGAAATGCCCTATCAGAAAGTGTGTGACATTGCACCATTTTCATTATACTTAATATATCCTTAGGTGCAACTTCCAAAAGGATGGTAAAACAGTCGAAGTCCAATTAGTTTGGACAACGTTAGAACAACCTCAACTAGATCAGTGTAATAGGGTACTCCACATTTATAACAGAACTCTTATTTACTTGAATTGAGCCCATAAAATTCAGAGATTATAAAGGTCATTAAAATAGTTTTTTCCCTGAATAAATTTAAGACTATTTCTAAGTCTCCACACAACAGGCTTGGTAAGACATCCTGTATCATTTAATAGTGGCTCCTTCTGTATCTCCATTATCTTATAAGAGCATCTCAGGGCTTATGTGCCCCCAAATAGCAACAGCCATGATAATTACTATTTTGTCACCATTGCCACAGTTGCACATCAGCCTTCTGAAACTTGTGGGACCTTCTTATGTTCAGATCTGGCCATAGACATACAGCAGACTTGGGTACTTGGGATGTACAGCAAGCTTGGCTAGATAGAAACAATTGCTCTTTGGCCTGGATCATTGTGTTCAAGCTCCAAGGCATCCAGCAACTCCCTCGCCATCTGGGCTGCTGTGTGCATCTAAGATGTAAATTCATGGCTTTTGTAGAACCTGCTTTTTCTTAGGTCTTCAGGAATCTTGATCTCTTTCTGGGTCATATCACTCCCTCCTGGCTATCCAGGTACTAGTTACTTACCAATCTCTTTGTAGAGACATCTGGTTTACTTTCTTTGTACGCCTAACCTTAAGATATAATAACTCAATGGATTTTTTCTTCCATTGTGCCTATGACTTTCAAAGCAGCCAAAAACTTCCGTCAAAAGGATATATAATAAGGACCTTGGACACAAGTTGGCTGTTCTTCTAAGAGAAAGGTAAAGGAAAAAAATTGCTTATTCTTTTTCTCCTACACCAGCAAGACCAAGATAGAAATTAATACCTCATGTCCTGCCACAGCACTTTTGGCTCACATGTGTAGGTAATAAAAGGTCACAGTCTCATGCACTTACCCTGGGCAGGAATGTTTTTAGCAATTTATATCTATTAACTTTACATATATTTGTTACACATGTTAATTCATTTAATTTTCACAAGAATCCAGTGAAGTAGATACTATTTTTAAAAATTTTATAAATAAAACAAATTGAGACATGGGTTGGTTGACCGACTTAGCCAGGTCCCAGGCTGGTAAATGGCAGGGGTGGGATTTGAATCTTGGCAGTCCGGGGCCAATGTTACGTTTCTCAGCCATCAGATTAGATTATCTCCCCAAAGATCTCTAGTAAAGCCTGATAGAACTTTAAAAGGACAGGTACTCATTCATTATTTTCTCTATGTGCCAATGGAGTAATTTTTTTCATTTGAATTTGACTTTTCAAGGCATGAATATCTATTGAATACTTTCTGTTAGCCTGGTACTAACTATTCAGTTTTACCAATGTCATTCATTTTGACCCTTCTAGCTCTACCTTGTAAGGTATTACTTCTGATTTACAGATAATAAGCTGAGATAAACTCATTATTTGCTATCCAGTCCTAAACCCTCAAGATCTCTCTTCTCTAATTGTATAAAGGCAGCATTGTGCTCTCAGATTGACAGCACCTAACTCTAGTAGCATTTTGCTGTTTTCCTTGTGTTATTATATTTGCATAGATTGCACTAGGCTCATCCTCAAAGCAAGATTTTGAAAATGATTGAAACCACCAGTGGAAAATAATTGAAGTTGTTAAAATAACACAATTTTAATTTTTAAAATATTATTTTTAGCTTTGACAGCTAAGGAATTAAAATAGAAAGGAAAAAAATAAAATTTTTTCTCAGAAGTATTCTTTTAGTATATTTGATTAAGAGTCTGTATCATGTTTGAGCTATTAAAATTTGTTTTTTATTTATTTATTTTACATCTTTATTGGAGTATAATTGCTTTACAATGGTGTGTTACTTTCTGCTTTATAACAAAATGAATCAGTTATACATATACATATGTTCCCATATCCCTTCCCTCTTGCATCTCCCTCCCTCCCACCCTCCCTATCCCAGCCCTCTAGAGGGTCACAAAGCACTGGACTGATCTCCCTGTGCTACGCGGCTGCTTCCCACTAGCTATCTACCTTACCTTTGGTAGTGTATATATGTCCTTGTCGCTCTCTCGGTTTGTCACAGCTTACCCTCCCCCCCCCATATCCGCAAGTCCATTCTCTAGTAGGTGTGTGTCTTTATTCTTGTCTTACCCCTAGGTTCTTCATGACACTTTTTTTTTCTTAAATTCCATATATATGTGTTAGCATACGGTATTTGTCTTTCTGTTTCTGACTTACTTCACTCTGTATGACAGATTTTAGGTCCATCCACCTCATTATAAATAGCTCAATTTCGTTTCTTTTTATGGCTGAGTAATATTCCATTGTATATATGTGCCACATCTTCTTTATCCATTCATCCGATGATGGACACATAGGTTGTGTCCATCTCCAGGCTATTGTAAATAGAGCTGCAATGAATATTTTGGTACATGACTCTTTTTGAATTATGGTTTTCTCAGGTTATATGCCCAGTAGTGGGATTGCTGGGTCATATGGTAGTTCTATTTGTAGTTTTTTAAGGAACCTCCATACTGTTCTCCATAGTGGCTAAACCAATTCACATTCCCACCAGCAGTGCAAGAGTGTTCCCTTTTCTCCACACCCTCTCCAGCATTTATTGTTTCTAGATTTTTTCATGATGGCCATTCTGACTGGTGTGAGATGATATCTCATCGTAGTTTTGATTTGCATTTCTCTAATGATTAATGATGCTGAGCATCCTTTCATGTGTTTGTTGGCAGTCTGTATATCTTCTTTGGAGAAATGTCTATTTAGGTCTTCTGCCCATTTTTGGATTGGGTTGTTTGTTTTTTTGTTATTGAGCTGCATGAGCTGCTTATAAATTTTGGAGATTAATCCTTTGTCAGTTGCTTCATTTGCAAATATTTTCTCCCATTCTGAGGGTTGTCTTTTGGTCTTGTTTATGGTTTCCTTTGCTGTGCAAAAGCTTTGAAGTTTCATTAGGTCCCATTTGTTTATTTTTGTTTTAATTTCCATTTCTCTAGGAGGTGGGTCAAAAAGGATCTTGCTGTGATTTATGTCATAGAGTGTTCTGCCTATGTTTTCCTCTAAGAGTTTGATAATTTCTGGTCTTACATTTAGGTCCTTAATCCATTTTGAGCTTATTTTTGTGTATGGTGTTAGGGAGTGATCTAAGCTCATACTTTTCTGTGTACCTGTCCAGTTTTCCCAGCACCACTTATTGAAGAGGCTGTCCTTTCTCCACTGTACATTCCTGCCTCCTTTATCAAAGATAAGGTGACCATATGTGCGTGGGTTTATCTCTGGGCTTTCTATCCTGTTCCATTGATCTATCTTTCTGTTTTTGTGCCAGTACCACACTGTCTTGATTACTGTATCTTTGTAGTATAGTCTGAAATCAGGGAGCCTGATTCCTCCAGCTCCGTTTTTCGTTCTCAAGATTACTTTGGCTATTCGGGGTCTTTTGTTTTTCCATACAAATTGTGCAATTTTTTGTTCTAGTTCTGTGAAAAATGCCAGTGGTAATTTGATAGGGATTGCATTGAATCTGTAGATTGCTTTGGGTAGTAGAGTCATTTTCACAATGTTGATTCTTCCAATCCAAGAACATGGTATATCTCTCCATCTATTTGTATCATCTTTAATTTCTTTCATCAGTGTCTTATAATTTTTTGCATAGAGGTCTATTGTCTCCTTAGGTAACTTTATTCCTAGATATTTTATTCTTTTTGTTGCAATGGTAAATGGGAGTGTTTTCTTGATTTCACTTTCAGATTTTTCATCATTAGTGTATAGGAATGCCAGAGATTTCTGTGCATTAATGTTGTATCCTGCTACTTTACCAAATTCATTGATTAGCTCTAGTAGTTTTCTGGTAGCATCTTAGGATACTCTATGTATAGTATCATGTCATCTGCAAACTGTGACAGCTTTAATTCTTCTTTTCCAATTTGGATTCCTTTTATTTCCTTTTCTTCTCTGATTGCTGTGGCTAAAACTTCTAAAACTATGTTGAATAAGAGTGGTGAGAGTGGGCAACCTTGTCTTCTTCCTGATCTTAGTGGAAATGCTTTCAGATTTTCACCATTGAGGATGATGTTGGCTGTCGGTTTGTCATATATGGCCTTTATTATGTTGAGGAAACTTCCCTCTATGCCTACTTTCTGGAGGGTTTTTATCATAAATGGGTGTTGAATTTTGTCAAAAGCTTTCTCTGCATCTATTGAGATGATCATATGGTTTTTCTCCTTCAATTTGTTAATATGGTATATCAGGTTGATTGATTTGCGTATATTGAAGAATCCTTGCATTCCTGGAATAAACCCCACTTGGTCATGGTGTATGATCCTTTTAATGTGCTGTTGGATTCTGTTTGCTAGTATTTTGTTGAGGATTTTTGCATCTATGTTCATCAGTGATATTGGCCTGTAGTTTTCTTTCTTTGTTACATCCATGTCTGGTTTTGGTATCAAGGTGATGGTGGCCTCGTAGAATGAGTTTGGGAGTGTTCCTCCCTGTGCTATATTTTGGAAGAGTTTGAGAAGGATAGGTGTTAGCTCTTCTCTAAATGTTTGATAGAATTCGCCTGTGAAGCCATCTGGTCCTGGGCTTGTATTTGTTGGAAGATTTTTAATCACAGTTTCAATTTCAGTGTTTGTGATTGGTCTGTTCATATTTTCTATTTCTTCCTGATTCAGTATTGGCAGGTTGTGCATTTCTAAGAATTTGTTTCTTCCAGGTTGTCCATTTTATTGGCATAGAGTTGCTTGTATTAATCTCTCATGATCCTTTGTATTTCTGCAGTGTCAGTTTTTACTTCTTCTTTTTCAGTTATAATTCTACTGATTTGAGTCTTCTCCCTTTTTTTCTTGATGAGTCTGGCTAATGGCTTATCAATTTTGTTTAACTTCTCAAAGAATCAGCTTTTAGTTTTATTGATCTTTGCTATCGTTTCCTTCATTTCTTTTTCATTTATTTCTGATCTGATCTTCATGATTTCTTTCGTTCTGCTAACTTTGGTTTTTTTTTTTTTTTCTTCTTTCTCTCATTGTTTTAGGTGCAAGGTTAGGTTGTTTATTCGAGATGTTTCCTGTTTCTTAAGGTAGGATTGTATTGCTATAAACTTCCCTCTTAGAACTGCTTTTGCTGTATCCCATAGGTTTTGGGTCATCGTGTCTCCATTGTCATTTGTTTCTAGGTATTTTTTTATTCCCTCTTTGATTTCTTCAGTGATCACTTCGTTATTAAGTAGTGTATTGTTTAGCCACCATGTGTTTGTATTTTTACAGATCTTTTCCTGTAATTGATATCTAGTCTCAAAGTATTGTGGTCGGAAAAGATACTTGATACAATTTCAATTTTCTTAAATTTACCAAGGCTTGATTTGTGACCCAAGATATGATCTATCCTGGAGAATGTTCCATGAGCACTTGAGAAAAATGTGTATTCTGTTGTTTTTGGATGGAATGTCCTACAAATATCAATTAAGTCCATCTTGTTTAATGTATCATTTAAAGCTTGTGTTTCCTTATTTATTTTCATTTTGGATGATCTTTCCACAGGTGAAAGTGGGGTGTTAAGGTCCTCTACTATGAATGTGTTACTCTCTATTTCCCCTTTTATGGCTGGTAGTATTTGCCTTATGTATTGAGGTGCTCCTATGTTGGGTTCATAAATATTTACAATTGTTATATCTTCCTCTTGGATCGATCCCTTGATCATTATGTAGTGTCCTTCTTTGTCTCTTCTAATAGTCTTTATTTTAAAGTCTATTTTGTCTGATATGAGAATTGCTACACCAGCTTTCTTTTGGTTTCCATTTGCATGAAATATCTTTTTCCATCCCCTTACTTTCAGTCTGTATGAGTCTCTAGGTCTTAAGTGGGTCTCTTGTAGACAGCATACATATGGGTCTTGTTTTTGTATCCATTCAGCCAATCTGTGTCTTTTGGTGGAGGCATTTAGTCCATTTACATTTAAGGTAATTATTGATATGTATGTTCCTATTCCCATTTTCTTAATTGTTTTGGGTTCGTTATTGTAGGTCTTTTCCTTCTCTTGTGTTTCTTGTCTAGAGAAGTTCCTTTAGCATTTGTTGTAAAGCTGGTTTGGTGGTGCTGAACTCTCTCAGCTTTTGCTTGTCTGTAAAGTTTTAATTTCTCCATCAAATCTGAATGAGATCCTTGCTGGGTAGAGTAATCTTGGTTGCAGGTTTTTCTCCTTCATCACTTTATATATGTCCTGCCACTCCCTTCTGGCTTGCAGAGTTTCTGCTGAAAGATTAGCTGTTAACCTTATGGGGATTCCCTTGTGTGTTATTTGTTGTTTTTCCCTTGCTGCTTTTAGTATGTTTCTTTGTATTTAATTTTTGACAGTTTGATTAATATGTGTCCTGGCATATTTCTCCTTGGATTTATCCTGTATGGGACTCTCTGTGATTCCTGGTCTTGATTAACTATTTCCTTTCCCATATTAGGGAAGTTTTCAACTGTAATCTCTTCAAATATTTTCTCAGTCCCTTTCTTTTTGTCTTCTTCTTCTGGAACCCCTATAATTCAAATGTTGGTGTGTTTAATGTTGTCCCAGAGGTCTCTGAGACTGTCCTCAGTTCTTTTCATTCTTTTTCTTTATTCTGCTCTGCAGTAGTTATTTCCACTATTTTATCTTCCAGGTCACTTATCCGTTCTTCTGCCTCAGTTATTCTGCTATTGATCCCATCTAGAGTATTTTTCATTTCATTTATTGTGTTGTTCATCATTGCTTGTTTCATCTTTAGTTTTTCTAGGTCCTTGTTAAATGTTTGTTGCATTTTGTCTATTTCCAAGATTTTGGATCATCTTTACTATCATTATTCTGAATTCTTTTTCAGGTAGACTGCCTATTTCCTCTTCATTTGTTAGGTCTGGTGGGTTTTTATCTTGCTCCTTCATCTGCTGTGTGTTTTTCTGTCTTCTCATTTTGCTTATCTTACTGTGTTTGGGGTCTCCTTTCTGCAGGCTGCAGGTTCGTAGTTCCCGTTGTTTTTGGTGTCTGTCCCTAGTGGCTAAAGTTGGTTCAGTGGGTTGTGTAGGCTTCCTGGTGGAGGGGACTAGTGCCTGTGTTCTGGTGGATGAGGCTGGATCTTGTCTTTCTGGTGGGCAGGTCCATGTCTGGTGGTGTGTTTTGGGGTGTCTGTGGCCTTATTATGATTTTCGGCAGCCTCTGTGCTAATGGGTGGGGTTGTGTTCCTGTCTTGCTAGTTGTTTGGCATAGGGTGTCCAGCACTGTAGCTTGCTGGTCGTTGAGTGAAGCTGGGTGCTGGTGTTGAGATGGACATCTCTGGGAGATTTTCGCCATTTGATATTATGTGGAGCTGGGAGGTCTCTTGTGGACCAGTGTCCTGAAGTTGGCTCTCCCACCTCAGAGGCACAGCACTGACTCCTGGCTGCAGCACCGAGAGCCTTTCATCCACATGGCTCAGAATAAAAAGGAGAAAAAGTAGAAAGAAAGGAAGAAAGAAAGAAAGAAAGAAAAGAGGGAGGGAGGATGGAAGGAAGGAGGGAAGTAAGGAAAGAAAGAAAGAAGATAAAATAAAGTAAGATAAAGTCATGAATATAGAAATTATTAAGAAAAAAATTTGTTTTTAAATAGAGAAACAAAAACGGATGGATAGAACTCTAGGACAAATGGTGGAAGCAAAGCTATACAGACAAAATCTCACACAGAATCATACACCTACACACTCGCAAAAAGAGGAAAAAATCATAAATCTTGCTCTCAACGTCCAGCTCCTCAATTTGGGATGATTCATTGTCTATTTAGGTATTCCACAGATGCAGGGTACATCAAGTTGATTGTGGAGCTTTAATCCTCTGCTTCTGAGGCCGCTGGGAGAGATTTCCCTTTCTCTTCTTTGTTCTCACAGCTCCCGGGGCTCAGCTTTGGTTTTGGCCCCGCCTCTGCCGGTAGGTCGCTGGAGGGCGTCTGTTCTTTGCTCAGACAGGATGGGGTTAAAGGAGCAGCTGCTTTGGGGCCTCTGGCTCGCTCTAGGCGAGGGCGGGAGGAGAGGTCGGAGGGCGGGGCGAGCCTGCGGCGGCAGAGGCCATCTTGACGTTGCACCAGGCTGAGGCGCGCTGTGAGTTCTCCCGGGGAAGTTGTCCCTGTATCCCGGGACCCTGGCAGTGGCGGGCTGCACGGGCTCCCCGGAAGGGAAGTGTGGGGAGTGACCTGTGCTCGCACACAGGCTTCTTGGTGACAGCAGCAGCAGCCTTAGCGTCTCATGCCCGTCTCTGGGGTCCGCGCTTTTAGCCGCGGCTCGGGCCCGTCTCTGGAGCTCCTTTAAGCAGCGCTCTTAATTCCCTCTCCCAGGTACGTGGGGGGTTTCTTGCCTTTTGGGAGGTCTGAGGTCTTCTGCCAGCGTTCAGTAGGTGTTCTGTAGGAGTTGTTCCACGTGTAGATGTATTTTTGGTGTATCTGTGGGGAGGAAGGTGATCTCCGTGTCTTACTCTTCCGCCATCTCTCCCTCATCTAAAGACGTTTACTATTAAATATAATTACACTCTGAAAATGTTTTGCAAATGTGCATTTTTTATGAAAATTAGGAAACCTCTGCTTAATTTTTCCCCAAATGTAATTTACTGTCAACATGATTTTACCTTTCCATTGTCTTCATTAACACAACCTTTCTATTCTAGGAGACTTTTGATAAGGGAAACTTCCAGAAAAACCCATCACCTCTTCAGTGAGAAGTATCAGCAGTTTAACCCCTTAAAATTCCCCCCAAAACTTGGCCTCAAAATCCTCAGTCTGCTGTTTGCAACAGTTCTAAACTGTGATACTCCAGTCCTTACACAATCAATCCTAATCAGTTCCACTGCATTGAAAGACCCAGCTGAACCAAACTTTAAATTCTCAATAAATTCCGACCTTGCCTTTTTCTCTCTGAGACCCTAAGAAATCTTTGTCAGTCTTTACTGCAGTGAGGAAAAACTCTGAATTGTCTTATCAACAGAGCTTGTGTTGGTGATATTTGGGGAGTCAGTATTCCATGGCAATTTAAACATAACTGGTGTTCCATAAGTTTAGTTAAAAGAACAAGCAAACCAGTAACAGTATTTACTAAAAGATAAACCTTTACAGGTTTTGGTAATTATAAAATATTAGTGTATTTGATCTCTGGAAGTTGGAAGCTGGAGCACAGACACTGTGGTTGAAGCTGATACAAACTTACTAATGTTAGTGTTTAAGTGCTAAATAACAGTGAGTGTTAACTGACAGAACAGCTCATATTTCACTTGGTGATTGGAGTTCATTTTGATACTTGTTTCATGAAAGCCTTTATCAGTTACAGGCAGAGGTTAACAATAATCAAATCTTTCCCCCCTGGTTTTAATAAATCCTATTAGGGCATTTCATTCTGTTAAATCAAGCAGCAGAGAAAAATGTAATGCACTGCTGATCTCTAAAGTGTGTGAAAAACTTAGTTTATAAAATATTTATGAAGAACACAGTATTGCAGTGATAATGATACCTCCTCTCTGGGTTATTCTGCCCAAGGAGTTGGTACATTAGCGTCTGTAGTTCTTGATTTCTTTTGACTGGAGTTGTTCTTACCTCAAATTGTATTTAGTTATTCAAAAAATGTTCTATTAGCATACACAGACATATGATGGGTTTTTTTGGGGGTGCAGTTGCCACAACTTTACATGAGCTGTTTTAGGAACTCATATACAGCATTCTTCTCTAGAGAAGGAATACTTTAAAAAGGAATTAATGTGTATCGAAACATCAAATTTATGTTTATGTGAGCAAAAGTAAGTTATTTTTCAATTTTTTATTGTGGTAAAACAGATAACATAAAATTTATTCAACCCTAAAAAGTAAGAGAATTCTAACATGTACAACATACACGAATCTTGAGGACAACACGCTAAGTGAAATAATCTAATGACAAAAGAAACTGTATGGTTCCACTTATATGAGGTACTTAGAGTAGTCAAAATCAGAGAGACATTTTGATCTAATGCCATCATGGTAAATATGGATTCATATGAGATAGTTTCTTACATATACTCTGTTAAGAGCCACCAGTGTCTTTTAAGTGAATTAGTGCTATACATTCACCACAATGTATCCTTCCTTTTTTGGTGAAAAACTGTAAAGCCATAGCTTTTTCTTCTTCACTAATCAGTCATTATTGCCATATTAGAAAGATACACTGTTTGATATCTTTGGAATTGTAAGTACGCTTATCCCATTTTAAAACACAGCAAAACTTAATTGATGTGGGTGTTACTAATTTAGAATATATAAAAAAATAGGAACATGAATGATATTTTGATAAATTCTTCATTTGTAGTAAGTATGTGTAACTGAAGGATGCTTTTTAAGAAGTAAACAGCAATTTAAACAGTTTAAATAAATAAACCGAAACTTTAAAAGCAGGATTAACATCTGGATCAGAAAAAATTATTCCTGGCTAGGTGGTAAAGAATGAAACTTATTTAAAGAGAGGTCTGACCTTTGCCCTCAGCCCCTGGGAAGTGATCTCTAAGTTGTTTGAATGTCCTGCTTAATATGAGTGCCTTTGTTTACCTGGGATCCTGGGTCCACACTGGATAGTCTAACAATGTGATTTATGGTGAGGTCTTTGGGCCATGCAGCATCGTTTCCACCAAGAGTCTAAAGGTCAGCTGCATGGGCAGCCCAGCATGTCTACATGCTAAAGCCCCCCAAAAAACCCTGCATACCCAAGCTCAGGTGAGCTCCACTGGTTGGCAATACTCCATGCATTTTGTCCCACATCATTCCTGGGAGAAACTAGTATTGCCTCCAGTTCCACTGAAAGAGGAGATCTAGATGCTCTGCATGTGGCTTTTCTGGATTCTGTCCCATGTGTCTCTTCTCTTGACTGATTTTAATATGTATACTTTCACTGTTAATAAACCATAACTAAGAGCATAGCAGCCTTTAGTGATTCACTTGACTCCTTCTAGCAAATTATTAAACCTGAGGGTGGTCTTGGGGACCCCCAAGTTGTAACTGGTATCAGAAGTGCGAGTGGACTTGGGACTCTGCCCCCTGACTTTGTGTCGGCAGTTTATTAGAACAGGCTTTCCAGGGACCTAGATGAGATGGCATTTCCTCTTCCCAATATTTATTATAACCATCTGGCTGTAAAATGATATTTCATAATCTCAATCTTTTTCTAAATAAGAATGGTCTGTAATTCAGTTCACATTCCTGAAGTTTCTCAATGTTATGGGGTTTCATATTATAAGTATATGATGGTTTATATAGTAGTAAAGGTAAAATGTTTACCACCACTAAGTGCAAATTAGTGTTTTGAGATGTCTGACGTTCAATTTACTTGAACTGAAAATTTCCAGAACTTTGCATGATAGTTCACTCTAAGACCTTCAGAATCAAAAAGTCACATAGGGCTCTCACCTCATATAGACGTGCCATGCCTTATTTTAGGGGAGTTGGCTAATATTTTTTCAGCATATAACAAAGAGAAGTGTCAAAGTATCATTTCAGTTTCTTATAACATGTGCCTATTCCTTCTTCTTGATTACTGACCAAACTTATTTTAAAATTGAGGCTTAAAGGAAAGGATATGCTGGTAGCTGGGCTTGGTGTCTGCCATCATGGGTGTGCAGCAACGCTAATTTCTAAAACTTTCTTTTCATTAGATTCTCCAAAAGCTGGCCTGTATCTCTGTGGGTACTCTCTGGTCTCTCACACACCATACACCCTGCCTCCTCATTCATGTCCTTGCTCTTTCCATAATGGTATGTGTCCCTAAAATTTAAAGACAGATTCATAGTTGTCTGCCATTGAGATGGAAAAGAAGTTTGTACCTAAGAGCCATTGAGTCAGAGTAATTTGGTGAAGAATGTACTATAGCTGAAATCTTTAGAGAAGAATTTTTAGAAAGCTGTTAGCTCTCCTTGAAAGGCCACTTCCCTAAGAATCAAGGCAGCCTAGGGAATGCCAATAAAGTGCAAGTTAGCCATCAGGAATCCTTGGTCGGTAACTATGTTTTTACCCATAATTCTGATTTATTACATTTCAAAATCCAATATTTGGAGTATTAAAAAGGAAAGCTGTTTTTTTAAGTGTTGCCATAGGAGCCTGTAAGGGACTTTGCTACATTGGTAGCTTAGAATTTTGAGTTCCACTTCCATCCCCAGCTGTCCCCTGCACAACACACACACACACACACACACACACACACACACACACACACACACACACACACACACACACACACACACACACATTCTAGTGTTGTAGAAAGTATATGGTTCAGGAAACTGGCAAGCGCATGTGTATGCACAGGAGTGTGTGTGCATGAACACAGAAACACGCAGAGTCAGTGAGAAGGAGTTTGAAAGATGACAAGTTAAGGATTTGTTGTAGGAAGAAAAGCTCAATAAGAATTGTATTAGGGAAACAAAACTTAATCAGGAGAACTCTGTGTGATGTACTGGTTAGTCGTTATTGGTAAATTATATTAAATGAAAAGTTAGTTATGATGTTTACTTATAGTGTACATAATGAAATTATAGTTTGGATTATTGTCAGTTTAGATCACTGTTAATTGATAGAGATAAAACATTGTATTCTTTTACAGAACTGTCAGTGAGAATTTTGAAAATTGTTTTGATCACCCCAGTTTTAGGCAATGTAAATATATGTGGATAATGTCCTAAATAAGATCCGGAAATGCTGACATTTGCTTTCTTATGCAGAACTTAGTTTCAGTTATCTTTATAACGAAGGCTGAGTCTACTGAATAAATTAAATATAATCACAGGAGCATTGAAGGGGTTTTCCAAGCAAATAGGGAATAGCTCTTTTTCAATAGGTGAATGGTTATATCAGAATTATGAGTTAAAGGAAGTCGTTCTTTTCTGTGACTTAGGTCAGGCTGACCATTTATTTTTATTATAAATGGTCAGTGCTCACCATCACAGTTATCAGCATACCTTATCACAAAATGACTCTAATTCAGATTTGAGTTATTTATTCCATCTTCACGGGGAGGCAGGAAAGAGAAAAAGATTAAAGCTACACAGCCTGACATGGCACATGGTAATGGAAGAAATACTCCAGTTAAAATTTTTTTAGCTGGATGATTTTTAAAAGTTTACATCTTCATGAATGGGAATTAATAATTAAGCTGCTAATATTTTTTCCCCTCAATTTGTTATTTACCATGTAAGGTAGTTCTGGCACTAACTAGCGTACTTAGTGCACACCTTACATACTGAGGTCACCGTCCTCAACAAAACTCCCCTCACATCAGACACCAGCAACAAGCTCCAGGGTTCCCAGGCTACAAATTCAGGGATTCCTGCTATCCCCTCAGGTCTGATAGTTTGCTGGAATGATTCATTGAACTCAAGAAAGTGCTATACTTATAATTACAACTTTTTAAATAAGGGATAAAATCGGGACAGCCAAATTAAGAGACACATAGTTTGAGGTCTCAGAGTCCCAAATGTAAAACTGCTATGTAAAGTCCAGGAACTCATGGTGAAGACCAGACAAAATCTTTATTATGCAAAATTCCCTAACAGTTTTTTCCTGATACATTTTTTTTTTTAATATAAGAAATGGTGCATTACTATTAAAAGGAAACTTCTTTTCCTGGGCACACATATACTGTGTCTGTCTTTTCCTTTTCTCTTTAAAACTTTCTTCTAAGTTATAAATAGCATACAAGCAACAACAACAATAAAAAGTAGAAAATCTTGTCTCAGATAGTTCTGATTTCCCCTCCCAACCTTGATTGCTTTTGCTCCTTTGTGTTTTTTGGTTACTTTGCATCCCATGGGAATTTGTTTCTGGTGAGGGGACTGAGGCTCTGAGCCTAGGAAGCTGTGGGCTGGGCTTCCGTATACTCTGCTTGGCCTCCTGGGAGGCTGTGGTGAGGGTAAGCGTGTATGGGAGGAGTCAATGGCACAGGCAGCTCAAACATCTATTGGCTGGTAGTGATATCTTGTTAAAGTTATTGGCTGGATGTTGATGTGTTCAGGAACTTAGAGTGGTGATTGATTCTTGGGACAAGGAAATAAGTAACGGGAGCCTCTTTTATTGTCATGATTTTCTGAAAATATTTTAAAAAGAAAATTACATCTATGGTTTATGGAAGGAAACATCTTTTACAAAGTGTATTGGGTACCAAACATCATTACTCAAGGTCCAGTGGTAACCTTCTATTTATTACCTCAAATCTAAACTTCTAAACTTCGTATTGAAAGCCTATATTGGTGTTTTGCCCTTCTTGTTTCCTGATTACAGTGCATGAAACTACCTTCGACCTAACTGCACCTTGGCACACCCACAAGATAAGCAATGCATTATTTATTAATTACCTACTATGAACACCCATTGTGCCAAGTACTGTGGGGAGAAAAGGAGGTAAAAAGATGAACAGATACACACTACTGTATACAAAATACTACTATACTATTATACATATATATATATATATACTACTATATATAAAATACTACTATATATGAAAACAAGGACCTACTATATAGCACAGGGAAGTATATTCAGTACTTTGTAATAACCTATAATGGAAAAGAATCTGAAAAAGTGTATATATGTATATATATATGTGTGTCTATACATACATATATATGTATGTGTGTATATATATATATATATATAACTGAATCACTTTGCTGTACACCTGAAACTAACACAACATCGTAAATCAACTATACTTCAGTAAGAAAGATATTAACAAGAAGGATGTTGGGGTATATTGGGAGAAGAAAACTAATATAATATGTGAGAAGGAATAAAGACACAGAAGGAAAAATATTTGAATGAAACTAGTGACCTTAGAGTTCCAAATAAAGACCCTGAAGTTTCGGTGTATAATATTTACCAATTCCATTTTATCAGTATGGTCAATGGCAGCAAATTTGCCTGGCTCAGGAGTCTACAGAGTCTTCTGGATGAAGAAAGAATGACATAGTTGATAGAGTGCTTGACCATATACAGCTTGCCTTGTGTTAGTGTACATGTGTGGTGTCTACACATAAATATTGTATTGAATTTTATTTTCAGTAGGCATTGGATCATATGCAAAATTTCAATTACAGCATACAGAAAACGTATATACTCAATGTAAGAAATGCATCCTATTTTAAAAAGTAATTTTTCTCAAGAGTGGAATATTTTAAAAAGCTAAAATAATTACTTCTACAAAAATTACTATTTTCTACATTTCTTTCAAGGAAAGTAGATTCTACTAGATTCCTTGCCCCAGAATAGCTTTATCTCACCTATTGCTCTAATAGCAGCCTTGAGTGAAAGTACACACTTTCTGGTGGAATATTAAAATAAAAACCTCAACTGAAGGGAAATGGTAATTTGATTTTATTTAAAAGTATTTAACATTGATATTTTATGGTAAATGAATAATTGAGAAATTAAATGAACTGAGGCAAATGTGTTTCTTTTTGAATCTGAGGAAATAAGATTTGTCTATGATAAAATTACTGTTTCCTCAAAACTGATCTTTCCCTTTGATTTATTCCCTGACATTCTCTCAAATGTTTAAAGGAGCAGCAGTCATCGTCCTGACTAGAGATAAATAAATGTGTTGTACCACTGCCTTCACATCCCCCCCAGAGTCCTTTATTAAAATAGAGAAGAAACACATTTGAATTAAATGATGAGTTGCCTTCTCCAACCCCATTTAAGAATCTTTTGTCAAATTGGACTCTTTTTGACCTTTTTTCGTTGCTGTGTTTTCTTTCTTTATTACACTTCTGCTTTGTGGATGGTACTGTTTTATTTGTTGTGCGAGAGATAAAGAATGTAAAATTCTGGTCTCTGTCCGCACTGATTTTCTTCTCATTCCTTTAAAATATTCCCTAACCAAGTGTATCTCTATATGTGCTCTTTTAAGGTCTTATCCTTTTCTTCCTAAAAGACGTTCTCCATTGATCTGTAGCTAGACCTCCATTATTTTGCATATATCCTTATTTGGGATTATTTCTTTTTAGCAGTTTTAAAAATTTCAACTCCTCTTCCTTTTACTCTTTACCAGGGCTTCAATTCATCTATATGCCAAAAATTCCTGACTTCTAATCTCTAAATCAATCTTCTCCTTTAACTCTAAAACTGCATTGTAAACTACCTACCTGTTATATCCTCTTAGCTCTCAGAGACACCCCAAATTCAACATGTCCACTACTGAGTCCCCAACAGTCCTGATTGAGCAATCTGTGTTTCAGTAAATAGTACCAATAGCGACAAGCCATAGATCTTTTATCTCCTAAATATGTACCCAGTTTTTCCATTTATCTCTTTGTACAAGCACTTGCCCTATTCTAAACTATAATTGTCAAGTGAATTATTTTGTGAATGTGTGTTGTACCTGCTGAGGATTTTGCCCATATTAACTTTTTCTACCTACTGATTTATTCTCCACTGTGTGTAGTCTGTGTGATCATTTTTGTACTCAAATGGCTTACATACTTCCATTTCTTCCAATTGCTCTTTCTTGATCTTTACAAAAATTCTTTACAGAGTCTATCCGGAAGGCGTCTATGGTTGGGTTGTGGCCTACTTCTCCCAGCTCATCCAATGCCAAACTTGCCTTTGCTCACTTTAATGCTGCCATTCTGACCTCTCTATTCCTTAAATAGTCCAGGTTTTCTTCTTAGTCAGAGCCTTTTCAAGATCTGTCAAGGGAGTTCTTTCTGACCCCTTCTTTACCTTGTTAAGCTACTCATCCTTCAGATCACAGCTGAAATGTTCCTCTTCTATCTTCCCGGGCCCAGTAAATTAGGTCATGATCCCCTTCCATATGCTCTCATGGCCTGGTGTAATCTCCCTTCAGAGTACTTACCAGCTTGCTGTTGCATATTGTCAATATCAGGGGTCCCCAACCCCCAGGCTGCAGACCTGTACCCGTCCTCAGCTGGTTAGGAACCAGGCTGCACAGCAGGAGGCAGGTGGCATGCAAGCAGCGGGTGAGCCAGCGAAGCTTCATCTGCTGCTTCCCATCGCCTCCCATTACTGCCTGAACCATCCCCCACCTGTGGCGGAAAAATTGTCTTCCATGAAACTGGTCCCTGGTGCCCAAAAGGTTGGGGACCACTGGTCTTTATGATGTGTGTGTGCTTTATTTCTCTCTCTAGTACTAGATATAAGACTCCCTGAAAGCAGGGAGTGTCTGATTCACTCATTATTTAATCTGTAGTTATTCATGAATATTTGTTAAATGTAGAAAAAAAATACCCCTTCTGACTCAGAGTTTACCTTTTTTGTTCCATCATCCATTTTTTTCCCCGAAATGGTTCAATATACACTGGCTTTTGGGGCCGTTGCTTTTCTTCCTTTTTCATTACCTTTTAATGAGATTTTAATGCAGCATATTATTTACATAGGGTTTAGAGATCATATAGCATGGAATTTTTGTTTAAGTTGGTAAATAGTCTCATACCGTGGATTTGATGTACATAATGCAACCATTTCAACGTTCATGCCACCTACATAGGATCTCAAAGTCACCAAAGGGCAACATCATATGGATGGTATGACATCTTTACTGTTTATCAGCCAGAATTCTGTGCCCCTTTGAAAGAAATCTCATAGGTGGGTATCACTGTTCCATGATATCACTGTTCCATGTTTTGGCAGAGGAACCAAAACCAACATGGGTGAGATGAATGATGAGGAACTAGACAATAAACAGAAGATGGAGATACATGTGTATATGTCTATGGTCCATGCTGTGAATAATGTGGATACTGTGAGGAGGTATTGAAGAAAATGGGATAGAGGCTCTGGGTACCACCTACCACTCCAGAATAATTCTAGGCAAAACAAGCCAAAAGATTAGATAGCTGGATAGAAAGGCATCCTGCTCCCAAGAAACATTAAAAAATACAGATAAAGCAGAATCTAAAACTTTACCATTAATGATTTATTTAGGTAGTTTAAACATTGATTATACCTTTGGGAGAGACAATGCATTACACACTTATCCTCTTGATGTATATTTGTCTATAATTTTCCCCATTTATAGGGGGGATTTGATAAGAAAGTTTGGAGAGATGGGGGGCAGGGGAGGGAAAGGATGTTGGAAAGGTCTAGAAAGGCAAGTGGAGTGCCCTGAGAAAGCCTTTCTAAATACACCAAGAACAGATTTTGCCTCAAGGAGGTTTTCTTCCTTTCTCCTCTCCACGCCCAGGGTTTGTGTTGCCTAAGAAATGGGTTCTGACTGCTTACAAGAAATACAGCAAGGCTCTCCTAGTATAGGGGCTCTTACTGACCTGTACTTAAGCACAGTTTGAAGCCACAAATGTACAGAGTTACATACACAAAGACAAAGTGAAAAAAAAAAAAAGTGGATGTCCATAAGCAAAAATGTAACCAAGGAAACTCATAAAAAAAAAAAAGAGGGGGGAAGGAGAGAGAGGGGAGAAACACCTAGTTTGGCAAAGAATCCATTTATGAGTGCTTTAAATAATTCTATCACTTAGCTTAAGTTATTCCACCTCCTCATTATTGCTTTTGGGGACAAGAAGAAAGATCTAGGAGCAATTCAGTCCAATTAGAAGGGAAAAGAGGAATTTTCTCTGGCAATTGCTACGCAAATATGTGTGACAGGAAACAGAAAAAGGTGACACCAAGCATCACATTTGGTTGTTGACAACAGAATTCCTCTTCATTTCCCAGGTTCCAAAGCATTTAAAAAGCAACCTTAACCTAAAAGAAAGATGTCCTGGGTAGTCCTGTCAAGGTCAGGGCCAGCTGTCAACATGCCCTGCAGAAGTGCAAGCTGGGCCAGGTAAAACCCGCCCCGGGGGGGCGGGTAGCTTCCCTCTTCTCATTATATTCAATTGTCATATTCCTACTTTCAGTAATAGGCATTGCTGGTATGTGACACTTTTTGAAACTGTTGGTATTGTGGGCTTATAAAACATTTCAGTGGGTAATAGTGTCAGACAGCAGTAACTAATCTTGGAGGAGAAAACTGTTTTTGAATTGGAGCATTGCTTAAAGGTATGACAATTTGGCATCTATTCATTAAAATGTGTGTGTAGGCTTCTACCTCTTATAGCTTAAAAAAAAAATCATGTTACAAAGGACTTTGCAACTGGATTTTGAATGTTATGAAACATGTACCCCGAGTAGCCCCATCGAACCTTTTCTCAGCCATGCGCATGGCAACGAGAGCTGGGAGGCTGGGGGAGGAAGCCGGCAGCACAGGGCTCGGAAGGTTAAAGATCTTCGAATCTAGACCAAAACCCTCACTTTACTAAGAGTACGAAGCTCAGAGAGGTTAGAGGACTGATCCACAATCTTTCAGCTAATTATTAGCAGGCAGAAATCCAAGGACTTCTATTTTAATTCCACTTAGCCCCAGGGCAACTTTATCATTTCAGCCCTGACCTTCACCTTTAAAACTGTTAGCATAGGGGGGTCTGGAGACTCCTCCTCCCGTGAGCCTCGATTCTTGGTAAGGACGCAAAGAAGAATCTGAGGTCTTACACTTTGCAAGAGAGTTTATTGAAAATAAGGAGAGAACAGAGAGAGAGGTGGGCCAGAGAGAGGTGGGCCAGGCCGAGGAAGGCAATGGTCTCAGAGGGCTGGGGTGTAGAGTTTTTAAGGCAAGGTTTTTGCATAATCCAGGAGTTCGTTGATTGACAGTCTTAATGGACGGCTGCAGGTTATATAATGAGAGGCTCTGCTGCGCATGTCCTTCCCATAATTCAGGCTGTTATAATTAGATATATGTATACATAGAATATTTATGAACATTTCATGAGCCCAATAGCCGCCAAAGATTATCTAAGGACATGGCAGCGTGAGGTTGCGCATGTGCCAGAGTGGGGAAAGTCCCTCCAGTCCGCCAATGGGGGATTTTTCCGGGCCCCTGACCATTTTGGAGTACTGATGGGGGGCGTGTTTGGCAAATAGTTTGGCGGGATTAGGTGGCTATTGGACAGTTCAGCTGACAGGGCTGCCTCTTGTTGCTCATGGCTAACTTCCTGCCTAACAAAACTAGTCTCTCAGAAGCAAACAAGAGAATTCTTGGGCATCCATGGATAAAATGGAACAGTAGGCACAGCAGAGCAACTGTACTTCTGTGAGAGCAAGAAATGAGTGAGGTCACGCTAGGAAGGTCCTAGGGATGGGGCTCATAGTCAAATAGGAGACACAGGTATACACATGCGAACAATAGAGAAAATTAGAGTGCTGCAAGATGTACAATGTCTTTCAGACTTTGGTTATTGAAAAATAGCTGCTAGAGGTGGGTATTGAAGGTAGTCATAGATTAAATAAAAAAGAACACTTTCAATGCATAATCAGTTTGATGGGATTTTTATGAAGTTCTAATCATTCTGATATTTTCAGTGTCAATGTGAAACCAAAGGTATAGTTACTTTAATATCCTTTTCCTCTCATCTTTACATAAAATGTGGTGATGAAACCACAGTGGCAGTGATGCTATTACCTATTTGATGGAGATTACATGTATAAGGTTTTTCCCCCAGACTTGTTCCACTTCAGCCTTGCATGCACGTGTATAAAATGTATTTTTAGACTACACTGTATAGCCTTTTGGTTTATCAGATAGATTCATTTTCTGTTCTACAGATATGTTCAGAATCCGGGCATGAAAATGATTGATTCAGTCACCTCTTTCTGAGTCTCTTAGTTATCCTGTGAAATTTTTGTTAGTGTAAAACTTTTGGCAACTGAGACGTCAAATCTTTGAGTTAAATAAATGTAGAAGGAAAGAAAATTTTACAGAATTCTGTAGCTGACAATCCTGTTGCAGTGGAATCAATCCTGGGATTTGAGCCCCAAATTTCTTTACAGCAGAGCCAGGATACATAAGCGGTCCTATTGAACGGTGAGCAGAAATGGAAAATGCTAGTGGTGGGAGCTTGTTTTTACCAAATGCTGGTGATTTCAGTCTGTGCATTTTAGTTAGCATCTAGGGTTTAAACACTAGCCAAAAAAAAAAAAAAAAAAAATCAATTGTATATACAAAGAGTCAACTTGGATAGAATTATTGCACAGCTTACATTTGATAAAATACAAATCTAGAGTAAATAAGAACAATTTGATAAAATTTTAAAAAGTGATTATATCTAAATCTATATCATCTCATTATTGAAGCCTTTTTAATATTAAGCCACAGCTTTTATACAGGATGTTCCACAGATTAAAACTTCAGCGTTTGAAATTAATTTGAAGTTATTTTTCGTCCTGAAAGGCCTAGAAACCTCATTTATCGTTACTAGTTTTTTACTCTTCAGTACCTATGCTAAAAGGAAGTAAAAAATGGCCCTTAACATTTTTTAAAGTGTACGTAAATTTTTTATTATACCACATGTTTATATTTTAAAGTAGTTTTTTAAAAAAATTGAGAATGCAAAACATACATATGATTAAAATAATTTCAGCTCCAGTTAACATTATACCTGAGAACAACTTAATCAAACGGGGTTTTTTTTTTGTAGAGCAGTGATTCTCATACTCTGACGTGTCCATGAATCACCTAGAATCTTGTCAATAACATGCTGCTTCACATTCAGTAGTTCTGGGGTGAGGCCTGAGCTTCTGCATTTCTAACAATCTTTCAAGTGATCTGCTGAAGCTGGTAGGCACGTATTTGTGATCTTAGATAACAAGAGGTCAGGAGGTTCTGGCTTTGATTTTCCGGTTCCACAATGTAAGGATCAGAGTGTCTGATTCTTTTGTCCTTTCTCAGTACGTTAATATGTGTGCTCCAGCTCCAGCCAGCAGTTAGGCATTTATGGCAAGAAGAGAGGAGAAAGGGAAAAGGCTGTGCCATGTAGTCTACTTATAGATGATTTTTTTGTAGAAGTAAATTGCGTGCTCCCCCTCATTTCAAGGGGGCTGGGAAATCAGGGAACATAATTGTCACGACTCATTGCCAAATATGTAGTCATGAGATAATTGTTATGACTAATGTACATTTGAAATCCATCACTTGGGGCTGGACACACTGCTGTCCTGAACAAAATCAGGGTTCTCTTGGCAGGAAGGGGGGAACGGCAGGAAGGCCACAATGCCGCATGGTAAGGAAAGAAAAAGGCTCAAACACGATATAATATATACAAGGAAGATTCTTCTCTATCCCCAATGCTTTTCTTTTTCTCTAGAAGTAGCCACTTAGCATTTCCTGCTATGTACCTCTAAAAATTGTCCGTATACCTACAAATAGATATATGTATTTTAAAACTCAACAGATTTCAAAATAACATTTAAAAAAGGATGAAAAGCCTAATTTTCCCCCTTAATAAACTTAGCTTTACTGTTTTTATTAAAAAGGATTTTTTTTGATATTTCAGGGAGTGCAACACAATCTTATTCAAAGGTACATCTTCTTACCCTTCCTGTGTTTTGATGTGTAGCCAGTGGCTTTCCTCCTTCCAGGAAGAAGTGTGGTTGATTTTTGCTTTTTCTCTCCACACAACTCCTGCCCCACTTGGTAGCTTTTGTTTTGTGTCCTCATAAAATTATAGCAGATGGAGAAAGTTGATGAGAGAGAAAAAGGATAGGGTGATTCTTGGCTAAGTGATTTTGCATTCTTTTAGTTTAGCAGATGGTTAAGGATGACACTGGGGCACTTTCATGAATTCCCACTGCTGCCCTGCAGATTACTTTTCTGCAGTTCTCAGCCTGGGCAGATGCCTCTCTCTTCCAGACAGTTGCTTGCAACACCTTTTTCTGGAATCTGGTGTTCACTTCTACTTCCACATACTTGCTACTGGTTGTTCTGTAGAACATCCAATTCTATAGGTGGTTCTTAGAACAGCACCCAAGATCTGGTCATACTGGCCCTCTTCCTTGTAGTTCATGCTTACCCTAGGAAACATCCACATCACCCTTGCTTGAGAAACTTGGGAGTCAGGACAAACTATACGAACTCTATTCTGCAGTGTTCGCCGACGTTTATCAAGTGTGAGTTAGGGACAAATCCTCCATGAATCCAACTCCAAACTCTCTAAGTGTTTCCAGACACCTCCTTTCCCCGGGCTTGAGGAACAATGGAAAGTACTCCATGTTCCCTACCAAAGGAGGTGGTGGGGACCTATGTGGCAAAAATCTCTCTCAGAAGGGTCTGCAGCAAGTTCATTCTCCTAAGTCACTGACAACTTTTCATGTCCTAACTGGCTGAGGGTGCAAGAGTCACAAAAGTAGCTCTTGACCGTTTCCATTATAAATGTTGCACGTGGAAATCTAGTGATTTAGTATCTGTTGTATTGGTGTCTCAATTTTTAGTATCCTTTTACACGATTCAGAAGGTTCATCTCCTTAAAGTATTCTTCATTCGTTTGCATAGATCTGTATTTTGGTTTGGTATAATTTCTTTCAGTCTGAAGGGCTTCCTTTAACATTGGTTGCAATGCAGATCTGCCTGTGAAGATTTCTTTCAACACTTTGATGTCTGGAAAAGTAATTATTTCTCTTTCATTTTTGAAAAATAATTTGACTATGTGTAGAATACTAGGATGATAGATTCTTTCTTCCCACTTTATAGATACTGCTCCACTGCATTTTGGATTGCATTGCTTCAAATGAAAAACATACTATCATTCTTTGTTCCTCTGTACAAACTGTGTGCTTTTAAGATTTTCTCATGGTCACTTTTTAAGCAATTTTATTATATTACCCTTGAATAGCTAGTTTTCTTCATGTTTCTAGTACTAGGGGTTTATTGAAATTTTTGGAGCAGTCAGTTTACAGTTTATATAAAATTAGGAACATTTTTGGCTATTATTTCTTCAAATATTTTTTCTCTTCTACTTTTTCTCTTCTCCTTTGGAAACTCCAATTGCATGTATACTGACAGCCTGAAGTTGTCTCCTAGCTCACTGAGGCTCTAGTCCTTTTTTTTATACTCCTCTTTTTCTTTTTTTCCAATTTGTATTTCATTTGGAATAGTATCTATTCCTATGTCTTTAGATAAACAGTGCAGAAGATTGTTTAAATCTGCTGCTAATCCCACCCCGTGTGTTTTTCCTCTCAGATACTATAGTTCTCATTATCGGAAGTTTGATTTGGGTGTATGCCTCTACTTAACATGCTCAATCTTCCTTCTACCTTCTAGAATATATGTAACATAGTTCAAACGGCTGTTTAATAAGTGGTTTGATGTCCTTGTCTAAAGATTCTATCATTTGTGTGATTTCAGCATCTGTTTCTATGAATTTATTTTCCTCCTTGCTCTGGGCTGTATTCTCTAGCTTCTCTGCATGCTGAGTAATTTTTGATTGGATACTTTGGGTATCAACCAAAACTGAAGTTTTCCTTATTAGGTGATGGATATTTTTGTATTCCTCTAAATATTCTAATGCTTTGTTCTAAGACATCATTAAATCTCTTGATACTTTTAGGTCTTCTCAGATTTGTTAGGTGGGACCAGGTCTTTTCAGATTTGTTAGGTGTTTTTCCCCACTAATGAGGCACTCTGTAGCCCACTCTGAGTACTCTACCTGATATCTTGTGAATTACAAGAATTTTTGTCATTCTGGCTGGTGGCAATACAAATTATTTCCAGCCCTGTGTAAACTCTGAGGGTTATTTCCCCTAATCCTGGCCTCAAGTCGTTTTCTTACACTCATGAGTTAGTCAATACTAAGACTGGTTTGGGAGCTGTGTAGATCTTTGGAGTTTACTGTTTGTGCATCTCCTTGCCTTTGAGTCCTCTGCTCTTCAAAGCCACCTGGTTTCCCTTGGACCCCCAGCTCTGTCTCCTCATTTAAGTGAGACAGTCAGGCTGATTATCTGGTACCCTTCCAGGTGCTTTAGCTAACTTTTTCAAGAAGGTAAGCTGGGGTAATCTCAGGGCTCACCTTGTTTGTTTCATTCCCTCAGGAATCACAGTTCTGCACTGCTTGATGGCTAATGTCTAAAAACTATTCTTTTAACTATTTAGTCTAGATTTTTAGTTGTTTTAGTCAGGAAGGTAAATAGGGTTCCTCTTAATCCATCTTGGCCAGAGAGGAAGTCCATGTCATGGATTTTCGAAGTGTAACAACTTAGCACATCAGCCAGGATCATCTGACACGCGAAATCTTATTTCATGTTGGCACTGTTGGTAAGGGTATTGTCTCTTCTCCAGGTTATGAACTTACATATTTTTACTTCTTAGCAAAAGATAAAATATACACACACACCCCGAAAAAATGTGCAGTAGATGACACAAATAAGTTTTCCACCTCAAAGTGTATGAGATTTAGAAGGTCATATTTCACCTTTTGGGCATAATCCCATTCTACATTACTGGTGGCACTTGGTATTAAAGGTAAGTGCTCACTTTAAATTGAAAAACTAACCATATCTATTTTGAAGGTACAATGGAATTGACCCCATTGATAGGTTCAGCTCTACAAGTTCAAAGGCCACCTGACAAAAGTTCCCTCCTGATTTAAGAAATCTCTTTCTCAGCCTGGGTTTTTCTGTATAAGAATTAAGTCTTATCTCAAGAGCTTTAGTTCCAGGAAAAAAAAGGAATCAATCTTGTCTTTGGTTAAAATGTATACCTAGAGTTCCCTATTCATTTCCCTCTGCATGCTGCTTTCTTTTATTATATTATAATACAATAATCCTTTTTAATTAGCTCTTCAGGATAGTCAGGTGATTCTGATCATTACTGTTATAATTCACCACCGCGTGAAAGGCCTTTTAATTTTAAGCTCTTTGAAGTGTGTGGGGGAGGAGTTGGGGTTAGACAGAAAGGAAACTGCCATGAACCTTCAGAAAGTCAAGGCATGGAAAAATGATTCTGAGCATAAACCTCAGTAACATTTATCTACCCCTGGTGCCTCTCTGTAGATAATTAATCAGAAGCCATTGAACAACAACAACTAACAAAAACCTGAACTCTGTGGTCTGGCCAAATATTGTGGTTGAGATGGGTTTCTTAACTCTTTGCCTGTTGGTGAAATATGTTGGTTGGTGGAAGCGAATCAATGTGATGGATGATTTAAGACTATGCTGTGAATTTGTGTGGTCTGCTGAGGTCCCACAGAAATGTGTCCTTCTAGATTCTTGCCGTTTCACAATGGGTGGAGTGATGGATTATGGTACTTGTTAGTTATACTCTCCTTTTTGTTTGCTTATTCTTACCCCCTACTAGACCAAACACTTCTGTGCATCAGTTTCTATTCATTGCCCTTGTCCTCTCAGTGCCCAGTATGGTGGTAGGTACTAGATTAACATTGATAGTTGTTGAATGAAATAAATGAGTACGCTTTACTTTAATCAGGTTTGATTTTGATGTGAAACATGTAGTCCTAGAACTCATTTCTTTGTAATTTTGGTATGTCTATCAATATATTTCAGGGAAAGGTTATGTTTCTATATAGGTGAAATTTTAGTTTTTTTCTGGGCACTAAACTTTGTTTATAACTGCACTAAATTTAGTGGCTCCCTAAATATTAAGGGATTAGTTTAAATAACCTGAAGTGTGACTACTTTTTTAGTAGTCCAAATTGTTTTATTGTCCAGATTTCAGTATTGCCCTGTATCTTTGCTTCATGCTATATAGCCCTAGTCTGATAGTAATTAGATTAAAAGTTCATCTCAAGATATATTTTCTTAGAAGAAGACCTTTAGGTTGTCTTTTTCTTCTACATCTATAATCGCTATCCTCCTATGGTGACCCCTTTTCCTGAAAATAAAAGTAAAATGTCAGTCTATACTACTGTCGATCTACTGGGAATGTATTAGAAATGCCCCTTAAAAATCAGCAAAGGATTTTTGCCTAGTTAGGAGAGTTTTATCCACTTCAAAGAATTCAAGCTCAGGCAACAGTAGGAATAATATTTCGATCTATAATAGCATCTTGTGGGGCTGTTTTTCTGAATCATCCTAGCGTCTGAAGATATTCAGTCCATATCAATAAAAATCAGATTAGGGACTGGCAGCATCTGGACTTGTACTGGTGACTAATAAGGTGAAAAATATAGCTTTCCCTATGACTTTAACAGAAACTGTTTCTGCTAGTTTTGAGCAGAAAGTCTAGAGGTTGGGAAATTTATCCAATTTGGAGAATAACACATTTGCAGCAGGTAGTTGTGATTGTTTATCTGGCTGAGGAAGGTAATGCCATCGAAATAAACTTTAATTACCATGAAGAATGAAAAAATCCCCAACCTGTGCAAGTATTGCTAGCATGGGGTAAGTCATCAGCAACAGAATAATAAAGCAGATAGAGGGATTCAATGGGGCTATGTTCCAAACAGTGGATGCTGTAGATAGCTATATATGAGAACAGCAAAGGTGGAATCCTATATATATATATTTTCTGATTAGGAAGAGCACAGAACCCATTTTTTTTTTTAGTGAAAAGTTTGCTAGAGAAAGAGGCTTAGAAGCAGAGACCTAAAGAATGAATCAGAGTTAGCCAAGAAGATGTAGGAAGGGACTGAGTATGGGAAGGCAAGTGAAGAAAAGCTAACCCAAGCAAAGGCTAGGGTCCAGAGAGAGGTGATGTGGTGAGGTGGCTAAATGGAATTATGGGCTGGAACATCAAATTGCTATTTTTATAGTCTAAAAGTTTCAATATTGGCAATTTCATATATCTCAACATAATAGTGTAATTATGTAGCAGAAATTAGTAATTGTGTAGCAGAAATAACGAGGGCAAGTGGCAAGAGTTGAGACAGAAGAGATTAGAAGGAACTGAATACACAGCCACGTAAGCCACATGGGATGAATGAATTTCACAGCTGTCTTTCCGAATAACTCAAAGCCAAGTGTCAAGTAGGAACACTCCTATTAGTATAGAAAAGTAACATCTAAGGTGTTGTTAGAAGGAATGCTATATTTTTCCACCTTATTGATATTTAACCCATCATTTCCTTGTTTCACCATGCCCACTCTGCACAAAGAAATTTGCCCAAGGAGAAGATTGTGCCAGCATTTTATCTCTGCTTCTGTATGAGACATGAGTCCAGATAATAGTATGTATGTGCATCTGTGCGTGTTAGGATAGAGAAGGCAGTGTGGCATGATGAATCTTTATTTTTACTTTATGCACCTCCACAGTGAAGCGGAGATGGTGACTTAGCTCTCTTGATCTGTAGTCTATCTAGATTTTTTACCCAGACCATGGGTCACCACGCTATGGTAAGGCCTGCCACTTACCTTGTACCAACATTATTCTGTTGATATAACTCAGTAATATTGTTTTATCTATATATGTAGAATATATATATATGTATTCATCTTAATACAGAAATATGTGAGTAAATGTTGTGCTATTGGATAAAAATGACTTTCTTCTTCTTGTTCTAATTTCCTTTGGCTGATAATAATTTCCAGAGGACAAGCAAGATTTAAAAGATGAGAAAAATGGATCTTTAGTAAATGAAGGGATCTCCCAATAGCTCAGAGAAAATCAGCACCACAATTAAATAAGAATCCGAGGGGACCGAAATCCAAGACTGTAAGATATCAAGAAGAGAGTTGAAAGGATATTAGCAACCAACCCTTTCAATGATATTTTAATAAGTGCATTTAAAGTCAGCTGGAAACTCTCTCTTTGATTTTTGTTATTTATTAGCTTTTCTGGGTCTGAATTAGAAATACCTTTGTTTTCTTTATATTACTCCCATAAATGTTGATTTTTTGGCCATTTTCTGAGTACATCAAACTAAACAGAGAGGCATTTAAAATGTACTGTTCTTTGAAAATTTTGTCTGATGGTTATGCATCACTTCAGTAGCATCTTGTGACACATGTCAACCCTATGACAAGCAGCATGAAAAATAGATTTGAAATCTGGAAGAAATAAATGCAGGAATCAATGACTTCAGTGAACTGTGTAGTCCTGTACGCTTGACAATTTCATGTTTTACACAGAAGAAAAACACTTGGAGAATTCATTGGGGAGTCTAGACTCAAAGCCATTTGCAATCAATGAAACAAAAGAGATATAAGCACGTGAGAAATACGATCACCTATTATTTCCCAGGGACTTTGGGAGTTATGTATGTCAGTATTCCAAAAGGGGGCAAACACCATTTTTTTCCTCAGGAATTTTATAGGTTTATATAGCTCATCAATGTATCTGTTTCTGGTAAATCCACTGTAAGAAAATATCAGGAAAGAAGAATTATAGACCAGGCTGGCCTTTGGTAACAGTGGAAATAAGAGAACTTTAAATTTTCTTTACCTTAGGCCCTTGATCTGTCATCCAGCTATGATGCCATTCTTGGCTTTTATTCTAGCATACAGGTGACAGCGGATTCTTCTTGAAGCACTGACTGAAAATGAAGGCATCCCCTCCTTGGTAGGAACATGGGGTATGGTCCCCTTAAGGGTATCTGCTTTAGTGGATTCCTGAAGATAGGGAAGTCTTCATAACTCCAAAGACCAAAGAAGAGTGGAATGGAGTAGAGTTCAGATTAAACTGGATTTCATTTCCAGCTCTACCACTGTAAACTTGCATGTCACTGGTCAAATGTGTTGATTCTCTTTGAGACTCACCTTCTTCATCAGTGAAGTTTGGATGACCTTCCTTTCACGGTTAATATGAGGATTAAATGAGATCACTTGTAAAAACTTCTGATATGGTGTCCAACATATAGTCAGCACTCAAAATGTGACTTTCCTTTCCATTCTTCCATTTTAGGTGAGGTATATGTGGCAGTATTAATCATTGAACACAAGATGAAACTCCACCTGGTATCTATTCAAATTAGGCAGTGTAGTCCAGTAGTTTCCTAATAGCAGCATTATTTCAGCACAGTACCTAGAAAGTAGCAGACCCTCAATAAATGCTTACATACTGAATGGTGTGTAGGTGAACATGTGCTAACGGTATTGCCATGATAAAGCTATAGTCCCATGATTTCTGATTTGAACTCTTCTCCTCAGAATTTGAATATTTACCAAAGTGAGAAATGCTATTCCCATGTGCAGAGAACCTACAAATGTGCCGGCACTCTCTTAACATGAGAAGAAATGGGACACTTACTTCCTCTGTTACCAGTTCGCTTTTTTTATATTATCAAGAAGAAAAGATGGAATTAATGATAGGTTACAATGAATATCCTAAAACCAGTTAAAATAGAACACAGTTAAAATAAGGATAAAACTATGCACAATATCCAACTCTTGAGAACTGGATAGTTAGGGTTAAGAAAAGGATGATGAAAAACTGACTTTAAGATATGATTTAAAACTCTTTTCTGTCACATACTGACTGGAATGATTGATGATGCTACCACCATTGACAATGCGAGTTTGAGAAGATGTGAATCACTTTCAATGCAGTACGTTCAGACTCAGATCATCTACAAATGAACTTGTGTTGCTGTTTCTTAATTTTATACATTAAAAATTCAGTTCTAGGAATATAAATTATTTGTAGCAGTGTTGAATTTCAACTTACTTTCTGTTAGCAGAGGTATGATAAATGCTTTGTTATCTGGTTGTATTGATGGTCTGAAATCCTTAAACTACAGGGGAGAGCACATGCCAGCCATTTTCAGCATGTCATAAAAAAATTAGCCTTCTAAAACTCAATCTATGGTGCTTCTTCAAAATGGTTGTTCATTCAAAGAAAACAACATGAACCTAGTGACTTATAATGATGTAACTTTGTTCCCATCATCAGTAATAATGGGGTAACACGAATATACTCTTGACAATTTCTCTCTTGCTCTCACATGCGTTTCAGCCTCTACTAATCCTCAGGGGAGGAGGGATACTCATTGTTTGGCTTTAATCTTCACCCCACTTTCCCAGTGTGATCTGTCCAGGAGTACAGACTAGTCTGAGAAGATAAACATGGAAGCAAATACAAGCCTGCATTTCCATTTCCTGCGTGAGCAGACAGAGCTACAAAAGTCTGGCCTATGTACATTCCCCAAGAAGCTGAGAACAGTCTCGGAAGGGAGTGGCTGTATTGCATTCTTTTTTTGTACCTGCTGCCTGACAAATTTCCTATGATATTAAATTGTTTGCTGAATAAATGAATGAAAGTCATTTAGAACCAACATGACATAAACAATTCAGAATCAGCCTTTTTGTTCTAGCTTTGGCTCCTTGGACCCTTGCAAATCAGCATCTTCATCAGTCTTTGTTGGAGCCTGCCTTCTCTTCATATTCATTTTTTAAAATTGAAGTATAGTTGATTTACAGTATTATATTAGTTTCAGGTATATAGCATAGTGATTCGGTATTTTTTTTTATTGAAGTATAGTTGACTTACAATGTTGTGTTAGATTTAGGTGTACCACAAAATGATTTGTTTTTTTTTTTTCTCTCTCTCTGTCTCTCTCTCTATATATAATCTTTTTCAGATTCGTTTCCCTTATAGGTTATTACACAATATTGAGTATAGTTCCCTGTGCTATATAGTAGGTCCTTGTTGGTTATATATTTTATATATATTAGTGTGTATCTGTTAATCTCAAGCCCCTAATTTATCCCCCCTCCTTTCCCCTTTGGTAACCATAAGTTTGTTTTCTATGTCTGTGGATCTATTTGTTTTGTAAATAAGTTCATTTGTGTCGTTTTCTTTTTTTTTAGATTCCACATATAAGTGATATCATATGATATTTGTCTTTCTCTGGCTTATTTCACTTAGTATGGTAATCTGTAGGTCCATCCATGTTGCTGCAAATGGCATTATTTCTTTTTTATGGCTGAGTAATATTCCATTTGTGTGTGTGCGTGTGTGTGTGTGTGTGTGTGTGTGTGTGTGTGTGTGTGTATATCTCACATCTTCTTTATTCATCTGCCGATGGACATTTAGGTTGCTTCCATGTCTTGGCTATTGTGAATAGTGCAGCAATAAACATTGGGGTGCATGTATCTTTTAGAATTATGGTTTTCTACAGATATATGCCCTGGAGTACGATTGCTGGATCATATGGTAGGTCTATTTTTAGTTTTTTAAGGAACCTCCATACAGTTCTCCACAGTGGCTGTACCAATTTACATTCCCATCAACAGTATAGGAGGGTTTCCTTTTCTCCACATCCTTGCCAACATTTGTTATTTGTAGAATTTTTGATGATGGTCATTCTGATAGGTGTGAAGTGATATCTCGTTGTTTTGATTTGCATTTCTGTAATAATTAGTGATGTTGAGCATCTTTTCACGTGCCTGTTAGCCCTCTTCATCTTCTGAGACCTAGGATCATACAAAAATTAGAGCAGGAGGTCTACACACCTTTGGCATGTTAATGACAGATAACTTCCAGGACTTCTATTTAATCTAAAGACTTATACCTAAGGAAAGTAGAATTTGATTTTTAACATTCCCAAGTATAGTTAATCCTCATTATTAGCCAGTTCTGTGTTTGCACATTCACCTACTTGCTAAAATTTATTTGCAACCCCAAAGTTAATACTCTTAGCACTTTGAAGGCCATTCACAGACATTCATGTAGTAGTAAAAATTTTAGTTGCCCCAGCCTACCATTCCCAGCTGAGGCTGATCAAGACTACGCCCTGCCTTCTGGTTTTGGCTCTCAGATGGAAACATGTCCCTTTTGAGGTCTATTTCATTTTGTATCATGTGTTTCACACCTTTGTGCTTTTAGTTGGTGATTTTGCTGTTTCATATGGAAAACAAGCACAGTGCTGTCTACTATTCCTAACTACAAGAAGGTTGTGATGTGCCTTATGGAGAAAAATATGTGTTAGAAAAACTTCACTCAGACATTAGAGTGTTGTTGTCCATAAGTTCAAAGTCGATGAATCATCAGTGTATATTCAATCAGGTATCTTTAAACAGAAACAGACATAAAAAGTTTAATATTCATTGGTTGATGGAAGTGTGACCAGACTCACAGCAACCAAACCCTGTATTTTCACTAGGAGCATTAGTACAGTATTTGCTCCTTTAGTGTTTGTGGCAACTGTATAGAACATATCTACCTCGAATAATGACAATCAAATGTAGACAGTACTGCTATCTCAGGTTTACATAAGAGGAGAAGCAGTCGAATCAGGTAAAATGTGACTGCAAGACATCATATCACCGGAAGTAGCACAACTAGGACTTCCAAAATATTGCTCTTTTAGCTAAATAGATACCTATATGTGTGAGTGTATGTGTGTGGGTACACAGGGACATGGCATTTTTTAAAAGTATTGTTTAAAGGTGAAGAACAAGAGATACAAAATCTCATAAAAATAATGAATGGGTACCTTAATAAGTTAATATTATTTTGAGAAACCTGAGCCATTATTTGTTGAAACTTTTATACTGTTTTAAAAATGAATATTAATTGCTGTTTGGCACTCAGATATTCCTTAGAAGCCACATATCCTTTGGATGTATAGATAGCTAGGGAATTAAGCCCTGGAAATACTATCACTGTGGCATTTTCTACGGCTTTTCCCATGAGATTCCTTTGGAAATAAGAAATGGGCTGCAAATGCACCCAAGTATTTTGTGGGTTTTTTTTTTAAAATCTATAATTCTTTTAGTGAAACTTGTCTTCATAGATTCATTTTCTTTCACACACAGGATGATAGATAAACATGTCTGCCTATGGGTGGAAGAAATTTTCTGAGATGAGTGCTTCAAGGTCAGAAGGTTTTCAGAAGACATATTTTCCTGCCAGCTTGCTTGGTAGGGTCAAGCCTTTTCTTGGTGCTATAAAAACTTAGGAGGCAATTAAGCTATGAACTGTTTGACTCCACTTGGTTTCCCATAACCATGGGTCTGCATTGTTAGAGAATATACCTCATGGCAGACAGTCTGTAAGGCTTCCTGGTGACAGTGACTTGAACTGCCCCTGTCCCTCCATTCCTCTGCATTCATTATTATTTTAAGAAGACCAGGCTTGTTGGAAGATTTAAAAAGATACACAAGCAGCTAAAGAGTGCATTTCAACTGAATAACGCTTTATTAGGAATCTGCACTATGGCAAAAGCCCTATACTATCTGAAACATATTCTTACATTAGATGGGCCTTTGTCTTCTGGACTGAGAGGGTTCTAGTGTCCCTAGAAGGCTAGAATACAGAAAGAAAGCTTTCTTATAGAGTATTGGTATGCAGTAGAGTGGCTTTGGTAGAAACAGACTGATTACATAACTGATCTTAAAGCTAGCCCTTGTGACAAATGACAAGGTGGATTATTTGTAGACAAGTTACCTGGTATCTTTAACCTTCATTATTGTGAGGAATAAGAGACACATGAAGTACTTAGTACGGGATGTGACACATTAGAATTGATCCATACAGGTTTGTTACCTTGTTGCTGATGATCAGAGGAGTAGATACAAACAGCTTAGAGGATCAGCAGTTCAGCCCAATTTCTCCCTACCAGGGAGAACACTTAGCACTTACTGGACCTTAGGAAAATGAGAAAGAGCATTTTTTGTGCCTGGCATCAAGACATCACAATGGACAACATTACTTATTTTATCTATTAAATTTATAACCTGGTGCCACTCTAGATTGACTTGCTAAAGGACATGGCTGAAAAATAAGCTACTTTTACTTAAAATACATACAGCAGAGTGGCAGTAGCAATTGGAAATTATTACATTATCAACTCTGAGGTGCCATTTAAAATGCTTTCTTGCTATGCCTTGCACTGCTGCCAATTGGAGTTTTGTTGAATGCTGATGAATTGGTCAGTCCTTGAGCTAGGGCCACCCAGGGGAAAATTCTTGACTCCTAGGGTCTGTAGGCAGAAAACTCAATTTTCTGCTGAGGCCCCAGTCATGCATAGATATCAAGAACCTCTTAGGTATACTTGAAGCAGATATTGTAAACAAGAAAATTAAGTGAGCTTTTCTATATTCATTTCCAATGTTTTCCTGAATGATTGACAAGTTAAGCGTTATTCTATGGAAAGGGTATACGTAATACCACATGAAACTATCTGATAGCTGGTGGGAACCTGCTGCATAGCACAGAAAGCTCAGCTCGGTGCTCTGTGATGACCTCGATGGGTGGGATGGGGGTGGGTGGGAGGGAAGTCCAAGAGGGAGGAGATATATGTATACATATAGCTGATTCACTTCATTGTACAGCAGAAACTAACACAACATTGTGAAGCAATTATACTCCAATTAAAAAAAAATGATCCTGGCCATGACATTATTATTAAAGGAGGAGTAAAAATTTAAGAGCTCAAATTGTGAGCTCAGATAAGCTGAATTACATGCCCCATTTCTCTGTGTGATTTTCACAGAATATTTCAAAAGCGTATCAGAATTGTTCTCATAAAAGACACCTTTTAGCTTATCCAATTACATCAAATTCCTCTCTCTGTCTCTCGTTAAGTCATTTCACTTCAGCATTTCTCCATTACCCTTACTTCCTTCATTTCTCTGATTTCTTTCTGATTATTATTTTGCTTTACCCAAAAAGTAGCTTTACAAAAATAAAGTCAAGAACTTGTATACTGTTTTACAAATCTCCATTGACATAAGAATTGTGATTGACACCTGGTTTCCATCCCCATTTTTCTTTCTTCCTCTTGTTTGTAAAGCCAAGATAATCTTTTTCCAGCTTTTCTTTAAGCTAGAGGTGGCCTCATGATCTAGGTCTAGTCAATGAGACAGGAAAAAAATTCTTCTAGAAAGCTTCTGGTAAAGATTCTTATTTCCTGATGAAGGAGATAGATACCTGATGGTTGCTGGTACTACCACTTACCACTTCTTCCCTTTTTGAACAAGGATTTGCTGCCTGATCAAAGCAGCCCTCTTACCACAATAAGGTAATACGAAGAGTCATTATGGAAAAGGCTGCAGTCCAGGAGCCTGAGTACGTGATGACATCATTATGTTGCTAAATCAATCCAGAGACCACCTACGTCCACACTTCTTATTGAACAAACAATTCATGGTTTATATTCCTGGTAGTTGGGTATCCTGTTACTTATGATCTAGAGCCTCTCTAGCTAACATAACTACCAAATTCATTAAATAATATATCTGGGGCTTACAACATTTTTTGTCCTTTTTTATTGTGAGAACCACAAGGTAAGAAAAAGTATATTATGTGATTCTGAGAAGCATGCTGTTCCATTGGGTAGGATCTTAAACTGTGCAGACTTTAGTTTTGGTGAGGAATTGGATAAAATAAGTAAAAGCTTAAAGGCTGAGTATAGATTAAATAAGAAGTTTATAAATAAGTTATATATATGAGGAAAAGGGAGAGGTAGGAGTACAACCGAGTGATTTTCCTCTTAGGGAAGTTGGTTTTCATCTATGACAGTCATAATATTGGTTATATTTATCTGCATGTAGAACGCGCATATCATTAATACTTACTGCCTTTGACACAGTTCACAAGGAGTGTACTCACAATGATGCAGCCTTGTGCTAAGGCATTGGAGAAACAGTAAAGATGATTATTCCTGGCTCTAAAATAAACTTGCTACATGGCCTCAGGCAAGACACTCAATCTCTCTGCTCAGTTTTCCCAATCTGTAAAGACAGCATGATGATTCTTGTATAAAATGTTCCTTCAGAGGGTGATTGAAAGGATTATTAAAAGCACATTGTGAGTCCATTGGAGAAAAAGTGCTTTATAAAAGTAGAAAATTTTGGTTATTTTCCCAGGAATGGAGAAAAGGAGACATATTTCATGGCTGCCTGTGGCCTTACACAGCCTGTAATAACAGCTCAGAAAAGAGCCTGTGGGGATGGAGTCAGTTATAGGCCTGATCTCTGATCCCCATTTCCTCTGCAGTGCAGAAAAGCAGAGGGTACCATGCCCGGCTCCTAATGCAAAGCAGAGGGTACAATGCCCAGCTCCTAGTGCTGTGTTGAAGGGACAGGGTAAGACAGAGTGGCCATCTTAGGCTATTCCATCAGTATATGGGAAAGAGAATGTGATAAGGAGTTAGCATTCGTGAAAGGAAGAGATGGCCAGGCTATTTATTATGAACGCATCCACCCCCTTCAAAATTAAGCACCTAACTGAACAAAGTTCTGTAATAGATATTTTATCCAGAGAACTGCGTAGTACCACCTGGGGGCTTATGGTTCAGACCCTTGTTAATTATTTCCTGAAATAGAATTCTGTTGGTGTCCTAATATCTCATCAATCTCCATTACAATATTACTTTCACATTGCTACCAGATTTATCTTTTTAAGGCAAAAAAAAAGTTATTTCTTGTTCAAACACTTCTAGTATTTAACATTGCTTACAATTTCAGGACCAAATCTTACTTAAGCATTTAAGATCCTTTACAATATGATTTACATCTACAGTTCCCTATACATAAATTTTCCGCTGCCTGAATTGTCCTTTCTTTTGTACCTATTCTTCCCCCCCCCCCACCAAACCCATCCCATTTTTTCCAATTTAATGAGAGCCTAAGCATACATCAAGGCTTATGCCAAATGCCATTTCATAGAAGCTGTTTCTCATCCCCTTGGTATATAATAATTCCTAAGGATTTTTATTTTTCTCACATGCCATCTCATCTTCTATTTCAGTCATTTGGGTGTCATTTTATTTCACCCTTCTAGAATGAACCCTCTTGGAAGAAGAGGCTATATTCTGATAATCTATTCCAGCCCCTTACATATGGTGCACTGGTCATCACAGGTGCTCAATTAAGAAAAAAATGTGTTAGGTTAAATTACACTCTGTATGTGTACTGTGTTATGATAGCAGAAATGAGATATTGGACTAGAACATGAGTGGAAAAAGTATTTTATTTGAATTCTGATCAGTTCACAACTGGGAGAAGTTGAGGGGTGGTTAAGGAAGGCTGCAACTTATGTCCACATGTCTGTGGGAGCTCAATCTCACATACTCACCCAAAGACTCACAGTTATGACTTGTAAGCTGTTCATAGCTGAGCAGGCATTTAATGTAATTGATCAACCTTAAAAGAGGAGGGGGGAGACAATAATCCTAGAAAACATTGCTGTAAGTAGGTGGCATAGCCTAGATTTTTATTCTGTGACTATAAAGCTCATAACATTTTAGCAAATAAAAATATTCAATAGATGAATTAAAACAGTTATTTGCAATCAAATAATAATAACCTCTAACACCCATTAAATTTTTCTAAGGTACCATGCTGTGTTCTTTTCTAATTCCATGCTGTGACTTTCATACATTATAGTTTTTACTCCTCCCAACAACCCTATAAAATAGGCATATTTTCCCCCGTATTATGGAAGGGGAAACTGAGATTAGGAAACTTGCCCAAGGTCACCCAGCTGGTTAAGTAGTAAAGCCATTCTTCCCACCAGGTCAGTCTCACACCAGAGCTTACATTCTTCCTCTTTTGTTTTATTCTCCCAAATGATCTAAGCTTTCTTGCAAGTTTTTCACGGTTTGACAATTTTAGAAATTTCCAGGTTGGAAATATGAGTGGCCCGCTCAGGCATCTGCCTGGTCAAGGTAAGAGAATGACTCCTTCCAGCTCAGGACAAAGCTCTTATTCTCTGTGCACTGTGCAGAGAAAGACCAACCTATTTGTTGTACATTTAAGCTCCATCACTTCCCTTTTGCCAGCCTAGATCTCACAGGTGTCCACCTTAAACATTGACGATTTAGGGCAGTGAGGCTGGAGTTCACAGCTTAAATTCTTCGGGCAGGAAGAAATAATTTTGAGTTCTTCATTGGCCAGGTGTATATGACAGCTGCATAAGCAGGCGGAGGGAAAGTTCACCATCACCGTCAGTGGGATGGATTTTAAAACGTGACCTCATCAGTCCGTTTGGAGATAAACAATATGTTCAAGGATTTACCTGTAAGGTCTGGAAGTATAAAGTTCATAGAGAAACAAAAGTGAATTTTTAAAAAGTGACTAGAATATTAAAAATAGTAAAAAAAAAAAAAAAAAAAATCAGTCCACTTCAGCCAGGACGATATCCTTATATAATCACTGAAAGCAATTTATTTTATAGAATCAGAACAAACCCCTCAAAATTGACTTCTAGTTCCCTTTGTAAAAGGTAAATTGGGGCTGGGAGCTGCTATGCTAATATTCATCCAGATAAGAAGTGTGTTTGCTTCCTGACAGACCCCTTGCAATGGGGTTTGTGAAAATGAATGCACTGCCTTCACCAGAACAGCCGCACCGCTGGTGCTGCTAGCAATAAATCCAGCAATTCGATTTTAACTTGGATGTTTATCATCTCTCCACTTCTGTGCACTGCGTTGCAAAGGGGGAGGGGAAACGACTGCAGTTCAGCTTGCAGGCTGCTGGTGTCATCCCATTACCACAGAACAGAGAGGGTGCCCTGAGTGTTTCTATTCAAGTGTTTAATACATCAGTCTGTAATTTTTGTCTTGGAGGTAATGAGGCCTGACAGCTTTGGCTGGTGCATGATAACAATCCCACACTGGTATCTTTGAAATTCTTCAGTGCCAAATTCCTAAAGGAAGAAGTGACTTTTGCGAAATGACAGTAAACACACTTCATTTTATGACCTCGTGGTTAACAACCTGAAACAGTGAAGTGTTTTTTGAGCTAGGGCTAAACTAATTTGAGCTGTCTTAAAAGTGCTGATGTAGGTGCTCAGCCACTGTTTTCTGTTTGTTTATTTTTGTTGGCTTTTTGTTGTTGCTGTTGGGTCGGGGGAGTCATCTCAGGAAAACACATATTAGGGAATAATGTTCAGAGACTGTTAAGAGTAATAGTGAAAGTGATAATAAGAATCTCATCCAGTATTTTTCCTCCATAGTGCCTCCTCTTGAAAAATAAAAAGAAATCAAGCAGGATGGTTCTTAGAAAGGCTGGGATTCCTATGCCACGTTGTCACTTCAGTACATGGATCAGCAGCCATAGAAGACGGGAGACATGCACCGCTGCGGAGCGCCTCCCCAGGTGAGTACCACGGGGTTTCAGTAACAGCGGAGTGCAAAGGGGCTTTAATACAACTGAGCAACCTTTGGAAAAAGTTCCTTGTAAAACCGTGCTGACAATGAACTTGTTCTTAAGCATAATTAATGGAAGAAACCCACTGTAGCAATCATTTGTAGCAGAAATTAGCTGACAATCCAAGGCTACCTGGGAGTTGCTGGCATTTGATGTGTGGACTGTTGCCAGATGCAAGGAGCAGTGCATTTGCTAGGTAAAAGCCCATGAAGTACTCTTGTAGCCTGTAAACCAGGGCATGAAAGAAAGGAGCCCGTTGATCAGACACGACGTTTCTCTTTTTGAAAGCTGTTCAGTCCCAAATGCAAAATTCTAAAAAGAACACTAGAATAGAAATAATGAATGGCGGCAAGTCTGAGAGGAATGACATTACCAGTTAAAATAATGAAATTGCTCCCTCTGTTTAGAATAAAGCCAGGCTTGAGAGATGTGAGAAATTTGAGAAAGAGGAGCAAAGATGCATTGCTTTGAGTATCTTTATTTATACGTAAAACATGTGATCCATTTTATTTTGTAGTAACTATGTGAATTAATCCTTGTTGATAATTTTTGTTAAAGGAAAAGAATTAACTTTAAAATTTCAAATTGTCTTGGACAGTGGTTAAAATAGAAGTCCTAGGATTATAACTGCTTTTTAAAAATATATATTTATTTGTTTAGTTGCACCGGGTCTTAGTTGCAGCAGGCAGCCTCCTTAGGTGCAGCTCCAGGGCTTCTTAGTTGGGGCATGAGGAACTCTTAGTTGCAGCATGCATGTGGGATCTAGTTCCCTGACCAGGGATCAAGCCCGGCCCCCCTGCATTGAGAGCGTGGAGTCTTATCCACTGTGCCACCAGGGAAGCCTCATATAACTGCTTTAAAAAAGATATTTAATCATATCTCTGAAGGTTTATAGGCTAGGTTATTTATAGCACATAATGTGCATCTTTTAAAGGAAAATAGGGAAGTCAAATTGGTCAGGTAAGTAAAAGATCATGTAAGAAGTGAGCACATTTTTCTAATAGAAAATTTATTTTAAAAAGATGGCTTTCTGGGCTTCCCTGGTGGCGCATGGTTGAGTCCGCCTGCCAATGCAGGGGACACGGGTTCGTGCCCCGGTCCGGGAAGATCCCACTTGCCGCAGAGAGGCTGGGCCCGTGAGCCGTGGCTGCTGAGCCTGCACGTCTGGAGCCTGTGCTCCGCGGCGGGAGAGGCCACAACAGTGAGAGGCCCGTGTACCGCAAAAAAAAAAAAAAAAAAGTAAAAGATGGCTTTCTGCTTATTCAAATTTCTCTTTACTGCAGACAATACATGACTGTTTAGTAAATTGTCTCCTACAGAGCTGTAAACGTTTAAGAGATAGCACCTGATGTGCCAGACCAGGAAACATCTTAAAATGTTTCTAGGAGACATAAAAATGTTCACATCAAAAGAGTTTATGCTCAAAAATGATTATTACATGTAGTAGTTAGCCAAACCTTTTGATATTTGTCTAAATTCTTAGCTTTTGAGAATCCAAAGTTATATCACATACTCTAAGATTTTAGACAGACTTTGACTTTATTTTCCTTACGTTAAATAGGACAAGTGTTCTAAATACTGCCCCCCCATAACATTCACTATTGCATACAGAGTTCACTTTGCACAAATGGATAACTTGACTTAAAAGTTTAATTCATAATTCAGTTTATTTTATGTGATCATATCTGAAGACAACTTGAAACCAGATGTTAGGACCTACTTTCACTCTCCTGAGACACTACTGTTACTCAGAATGCTGTGGACTCTTCTGGCAGTCTACTGGCAGGATTCCAAGACTGCCAAGGAATATGTTTCTTGCTCTCTTTTTTTTTTTTTTTTTTTTTTGGCTGTGACGCGTGGCATGTGGGATCTTAGTGCCCCAAACAGGGATTGAACCCGCACCCCCTGCATTGGAAGCACAGAGTCTTAACCACTGGACCGCTAGGGAAGTCCTTGCCAAGGAATATCTAATAGGAGACATACACAGTCAGACTAGCAGAAGGCTGGGGACAGGTTTTCAAGTGAATTTAGGTGGTCTAAGGAAGACTAATGTCATGTCTTTTCAACACAAAGACATAGAGAAAGGTTTTCTTTGCATTGTATCCTTTTTCATATACTAATACAAACATGTGAAGTTGGATTAAGAAGATTAAAATATAATTTCCTATATCTTAGTTATTGTTTTATTCCAGGGGCCTATTTTATGGAAGACAGTGGCAAACTGGCATATTAATAGTGAACAATTATTAATGCGCTGAGGGGATTGATAATTAGCTTGATGTTGGGCCTTCTTAATAATAGCTATCTTTTGCTAAATCGTTATATCTGCATTTATTTATTTCATTCTGGCAGGAAATAAGAGGTTTCTGGCTCAGAGATAATCTTTTAATTACTCACGGAATATTTTAATCAGTTCACTACCTCCCAACGCCCCATAGGGTAAAGTAATGAAAGAAGATGTCACCTGCACAAACAATAGGGACAGGAACTCCAAAATTATGAATCTCTGGGCTTATTTAGAGGCTCATGGCACAGCTGTTCCTCCTCAACTCTAGGAGGATGGAGAGAGAGGGAGGGAGGAACGGCGGATGGCGGTGAATACAGAGCTTTGCTCTGTAATGTGAACAATGTAAACCATCTCTGGAGAGATGGTGATGATCCGTGGATATATTACCTTTTGAAATATAAATAAATGTCTACAGGGGAGATACCTCTGTCTTTAACTTTCAAGACTTGTTTGCCATTCATAAATCTTTTAACCTAAGTAGTATTTGCCAGTAGTATTCGCTTAGTCATCCTTGGCTATGCCAAAGCATGACCATATTCATGTGGTGTTGCTTCCTGACATGTTTAAGAGTCTGAAGAATATTAATAGAAGAAGAGTAGGTTTATTTTATATGAATTCAAATAATTTAAATGGGAAAATGGACAGAAGTCATAGGGAAATATATTTCCATTCAGTTTGGAAACTAAGATCCATTTAGCAGTGGAACTGATTCCCTTGTAAGTTTGTAAATTCCTTATATCTGGAGATACACACATATACTATCTATGTTGAAGATTTATCACAATTATCACAGTGGACAAATGGTATAGGTAATCTCCAAGGTTCACTCCATTATTCTGACTCCATGTTTGATGTATTTCAAGATGGAGGCATTTTAATTTCAATAAGACCCCAGTAAAACTCAAATTCTATACAGTATGAATTAAGAAATATGGTTATATTTGTTTGCCTCTGGCTTTGAAGAATCATGTTACCTGGGCTACTTTACTCTCAGCATTCATATTTGGTCATTTCTGGTAGAATAAATTAGGAACAACATAAATAAGGATGGAAGACTTATCCACATGCAGATCTGGTAAATTCAAATTTGAGATAATTTTATGGGGCAGATAAATTACTCATTCTATACCTACCTCTTCCATTAGGTAGTAAGCGCCTAAGGACAGGTAACATGTCTCTTGTATTCACTGTGTTATCTTCAGTGTACCACACAGGGTCTCAAACAAAAGAGCCACTGAATAAATAATTTTTTATAATAATAAATCAATGGATGGATAGATGAGAGGTGTTAAGGTGTCTATAGCTTCTTTTCAAAGTCTTAAAAATGAGTTTAAAAGTTCTGAGAAGACTCTAAGAAAAAAAGTCATACTGTTTATTAGCAAGAAAGGCATTAGGATTACTTATGTCTTTAGATGCAGAATAAAATTTTAAAAGGAAGACTTTGTAAGTTGTGGTCAAAGGGGTCTTTGTCTTTACCTGCGTTCTTTGAATACTTTTTTTGTACAGTAAGTAGGTTTTCATTAATTACTTTTATACCATTTAAAAATATTTATGGTTTCAGAGGAGATCAGCAGGCGAAAACTATCAGAGGAAATAGATAATCGATGATGACTGTTCTGCCAATAGAGCAAGTGGCTTGTAACAGAAGGGGTCCCTTCCCAGGTTAACTAAACTTACTGGAGGTACAGGGCTTTCAGCAAAAACTGTAGTTCTTAAGCGTGTTGGAAAGGTCTCTTGCTTTAAGAGAGAAACGGTCTAAGTTCCATCTCAAATGTTGTAAATAGCAGGATTTCTTTTGTGTGTGTGGTCAAATAATATACCAATTAAAAATTTTTTTTTTAAAGAAGATGTTGGGGGTAGGAGTTCATTAATTAATTAATTAATTTTTGCTGTGTTGGGTCTTCGTTTCTGTGCGAGGGCTTTCTCTAGTTGTGGCAAGCGGGGGCCACTCTTCATCACGGTGCGTGGGCCTCTCACTATTGCGGCCTCTCTTGTTGCCGAGCACAGGCTCCAGACGTGCAGGCTCAGTAGTTGTGGCTCACGGGCTCGGCGGCATGTGGGATCCTCCCAGACCAGGGCTCGAACCCGTGTCCCCTGCATTAGCAGGCAGATTCTCAATCACTGCGCCACCAGGGAAGCCCCTCCAATTTAAATTTATGTGTGTGTGCGTATTTGTATATTTATATACATATGTATGTATATGCCACATTCTTTATTCACTCATTCATTAGTGAAGACAGGTTGTTTCTATGCCTTGGTTATTGTAAACAATGCTGCAGTGCACATGGGAGTGCAGATATCTCTGAGGTAGTGATTTTGTTTCCTTCTGATTTATACCCAAGAAGTGGATTGCTGGGTCATATAGTTAGTTTAATTTTTTGAGAAAACTTTACATGTTGCATAATGGCTAAACCAATTTACATTCCCACCAACAGTGCATAAGGGTTCCCTTTTCTCCACACCCTCATTAACACTTGTTATTTTTTATCATTTTGATGATAGCCATTTTGACAGGTATAAAGTGTTATCTCATTATGGTTTTGATTTGTATTTCCCTGATGATTACTGATGTTGAGCACCTTTCCATCTACCTGTTGACCATCTGTTGTCTTCTCTGGAAAAAGTTCTGTTCAGATCCTCTGTCATTTTTTGATCAGATTGTTTGGGGTTTTTGGCTATTGAGTTGCATGACTTTATATATTTTGGATATTAGCTCCTTAGCAGATATATGGTTTGCAAATATTTTATCCCATGCTGTAGGTTGGCTTTTCATTTTGTTGATAGTTTCTTTGCTGTGCACAAGCTTTCTTAGTTTGATATAGTCAAACTAAACTACATCATCATATTTTTGATTTTGTTCCCTTTGCTTTTGGTGTCAAATCCAAAAAATTCACATCAAGACCACTATCAAGGAGCTTACCCTCTATATTTTCTTCTAGGAGTTTTATGGTTCAGGTATTACATTCAAGCTTCTAATCTTTTTTGAGTTGATCTTTGTGTACAGTGTAAGAGTGGGATCCAGTTTCACTCTTTGACATGTGGCTGTCCAGTTTTTCCAACACCATTTATTTCAGAGACTATCCTGTCTCCATTTTATATTTTTGGCTCCTTTGTCATAAATTGGTTGTGACCATATATTCATGTGTTTATTTCTGTGCTGTCTATTTTGTTCTTTGTACATGTGCCTTTTTAATGCAGATATCATACTGTTTTGATGACTATAACTTTATAGGTTAGCTTGAAATCAGGAAGTTTGATGCCTCTGATTCTTTCTCCTTTTTCTCAGAATTTCGTTGGGCATTTGAAGTCTTTGTAGTTTCATACAAATTTTAGAATTTTATTTCTGTGAAAAATGAAATTGGAATTTTGATAGAGATTGCATTGACCTTGTAGATCACTTTGGGAAGTATGGATATTTAAAAAATATTCTAACCTATGAGCACATAATATCTTTCCATTTATTTGTGTCTTCTTCAATTTTTTTTCATCAGTGACATAGTTTTCAGTATATAGATCTCACCTTCTTGGTTAAAGTTATTTCTAGGTATTATATTCTTTTCGATACAATTGTAAATGGAATTGCTTAATTTCTTTTGCTGATAGTTTGTTATTAGTGTATAGAAATGCACCTGATTTTCATACACTGATTTTATACTCTTCAACTTTACTGAATTTGTTTGTTCTAACAATTTTTTGGTGGACTGTTTAGGATTTTCGTAGTGTAATATCATGCCATCTGTAAATATTACTTCTTTCTTTCTGATTTAGATGTCTTTCTTTCTTTATTTTTATTTATTTATTTATTTTGACTAGTTGCTCTAGTTAGGACTTCTACTACTATGTTTAATAAAAGTGGCAAAAGTACGCGTCCTTGTGTTGTTCCTGATCGTACACTGAGTATGATGTCAGCTACGGGCTTTTCTTATATGGCCTTTATTATGTTGAAATATGTTCCCTCTATATTCACTTTGTTGAGAGGTTTTATCATAAGTGGATGCTGAATTTTGTTAAATGCTTTTTCTGCAACTATTGAGATGATCATAAGATTTTTATTCATCATTTTATTAGTCTGATGTATCACATTAATTAATTTACAGATGTTGAACCATCCTTGCATCTCTGGAGTAAATTCCACATAGTATGTGATCCTTTTAATATAGTGTTGAATTCAGTTTGCTAGTCTTTTGAGAATTTTTGCATCTATGTTCTTTAGAGAGATTTACCATGGAATCAATTTGAGGAGTAGTGTGGGTGGTTTTATTTTCAACCTTAATTTTCCTCCATTATCCATCGTGTTTTCTCTGTTACTCCCTCCATCTCATTTCCCTCCCTTTCTCACTTTCTCTCTTCTTTCTTTCTTTCCTTCTGTTTTCATTCACATTTCATTTATGTTTACTGTGTGCAAAGCACCATAGTAGGTGTTCAGACAAGTGGTGAAATGTTGAACATGGTTCCTTCAATCAGGAAATGTACAGTTTACTTTGGGAAGTCAGAGTCTTAAACAAGTGTTGAATATTTTAGAATGGTGTTATGGGTATATGTAGGAAGAAATGTTTTCCTAAAGAGTGATGCCCTTGTACTTGCATAGTCATTTTTTTCTTGGATTCCATTAATCCTATCAACAAGTATTTTTTGAGCACCAATTACAAACTTTGAATATTTTAGGCACTGATGATCTGCCTTCTTTTCCACTGGTCTGTAACCATGCTCCCATTCTCAAATCTCCTCTCTTTTTAAGGCATGTCCTTATTTCCCTGACTTAATCACTATTAAACTCTTTTTTAAGAAACTTGCTCTTTTCTTTTTTTTCCTTTTTCTTTCTTTCTTTCTTTCTTTCATTCTTTCTTTCATATATATAAACATATACTTTATATATATATAAATACATATTTATATATATATAAAGTATATGTTTATATATATAAAGTATATATTTATATATATATATAAAGTATATATTTATATATATATATATGTCTTAGTCTCCCATACCTGGTTATACCAGGAAGCAGAAGCGATGTTACCACATTTATCCATTCATTTTTAATTCACTTGTTCAAGAAACACCTATTCAGCAAACATTTATTCAGTAAACATCTAGTTAGTGTGTAATCTTTTTCAGGCCCTAGATTAGGCTCTGCCTTTGATGTTCTCCTTGTTCCTATTGTCACTTTTATATTCTTCTGCTTTCAAGTATATGCCACCTACATGTATGACCCAATGCCCCTCTGGTTGCTTCTTCCTTCTGACCTCCCTGTTAATCTGTCTTCTTTGAGGGCTTTGACACCTGACATGACTCTTCTTTTCTACCATATCCTCTGACATCAGAAAAAATAATATCAGCACCCATGTGGGTAAATTCATACTCTCTAAAAACAATTGAAGAATTTACTCTTCAATTATTTCTCTCTCCAAGTAGATATTACTTGATTTATTTCTTTCACATAGAGCAAAATTAGCTGAGTACAAAGTTAACTGGTAACTGGTATTAAGTAGATGTTTTTTCCAAATTTTGTATTGATGTACAAGAATGTGGTATCTTAATTATGAACCTTGTATTTGTCTACTTAAACATTACTCTAACTTTTAAGATTTTTAATTTCTTAGGTAACTGGAAAAATAGATAGTTAAATTTATTTACAGTATTTGTGACTTTCCCAAGATGACTGAAAAAATATTTCAGGTAAAAATATAAATTAGATTTATGAACACTTTAAGAGACAGTCTTAGTACTTTATTATGACCAATAAAGAAAATAAAACCTGATTAACAACAGTACATGTAGCCATAAAGCCCTCAGTTGGTTAGTTACAAAGTTACAATTAATAGTTCATTCAGGGCTTCCCTGGTGGTTAAGAATCCACCTGCCAATGCAGGGGACATGGGTTTGAGCCGTGGTCTGGGAAGATCCCACATGCTGCGGAGCAACTAAGCCTGTGGGCCGCAACTACTGAGCCTGTGCTCTAGAGCCTGCAAACCACAGCTACTGAAGCCTGCACGCCTTGAGCCCGTGTTCTTCAACAAGAGAAGCCACCACAATGAGAAGCCTGCGCACTGCAACAAAGAGTAGCCCCCGCTCACTGCAACTAGAGAAAGCCTACACGCAGCAACAAAGACCCAACACAGCCAAAAATAAATAAAATAAAATAAATTTAAAAAAATAGTTCATTCAAAATCTTAGTGGGATGTAGTATTAAATTGATCACTATAATTTATTACATTGAATAAGATTTTGAAGACTCATATTTGAAATAACCTACTGGAAAATGTTAGCAATTATGTTAAAATCTGATTACATGATATTTCATTCAGTGAATTAACTTGAGAGAGATGAAGTTTTTTTTATTATAGAAGTAGTCCCTTTTGAAAGCAATGAAATTCAGCTTATAGCTTAATTAATTTTGTAACATATTTGCTTGAAATATAAACTCAGCATATTTCTAGTGACAGAAATGTTTAAGTTACCTGATGTTAACTGGTTTAAGTGTGGCATTGTTATCACTTTAGTAGATACTAAATTCTATCTGTAAAATAAGAAGTTGATGATATCTTGGTCATTCACTTATACTGGACAAAAATTAGATGTATTGTTGTTAGGTAATATGAAAGTGCAAATGTCCTTTCTAAGTGCATAGCATAGAATAGTTTTGTAATTCACTGGAAATTTATAAACTTATAAGTATTATTTATAAGGATGCCCTATAAATCATTGGATTTGTTAAAAAAAAGATGCATTGAAGAGAAATCATAGAATACTTCTGTGGAATAACATCAGTTACTTTATTTTATTTTATTTATTTATTTAAAAAAAATTCTTTTCCCATGTAGGCCATTACAGAGTATTAAAAAAGTCCCCTGTGCTATACAGCAGATTCTTATAAATTATCTATTTTATATATAGTAGTGTGTATATATCAATCCCAGTCTCCTAATTTATCCCTCCCCCCGCCCTTATCCCCTGGTAACCGTTTGTTTTCTATATCCATGACACTACTTCTGTTTTGTAAATGAGTTCATTTGTACCCGCCCTTTTTATAGATTCCACATATAAGCAATATCATATGAGAGTTGTCTTTCTGTGTCTGACTCACTTCACTCAGTATGACAATCTCTAGGTCCATCCATGTTGCTGCAAGTGGCATTATTTTGTTCTTTTTTATTGCTGAGTAATATTGCATTGTATATATGTACCACATCTTTTTTATCCACTCCTCTGTTGATGGACAGTTAGGTTGCTTCCATGTCCTGGTTATTTTTAATAGTTCTGCAGTGAACATTAGGGTGTGTGTATCTTGGAATTATGGTTTTCTCTGGGTATATGACCAGGAATGGGATTGCTGTGTCATATGGTTGTTCTATTTTTAGAACTATTTTTAGTTCTATTTTTAAGGAACCTCCATACTGTTCTCCATAGTGGCTATACCAACAGTGTAGGAGTGTTCCCTTTTCTCCACACCCTCTCCAGCATTTACTGTTTGTAGATTTTTTTGATGAACGTCAGTTACTTTAGCTTCTTGAGCTAAAACACAACTACAAACTGAAGTTAGACCTGGATTTGAGATTACTTGTTAGAATAAGTTTTGGTTTAAGACCTTATTACAAGTTTACCTTAAGAGTATTTCAGAATTGATTTTATGTCCTGGTGTTTTAACTTGTTTGGCTTTTATCAATATGCTTTACTTTAAGTTGATTCAGAAAGAGAGAATTTTAAGATTTTAGAAAAATTACATTGCAAACATCTCAATCTCAAAACTCAGTGCGATAATACCTCATTATTTATTTTTTCTTTAAATTGATTTATCACCCTTGCGTTCTTAGAATAAACTACACTTGGTCATGTTGTATAATCCTTTTCAGGTATTGCTGAGGTATATTTACTAATATCTTGTTAAGGATTTTTGCAGATATGTTTATGAGAGAGACTAGTTTGTAGTTATAGTTTCTTTGATCCTCATCAGCTCTTTGAATCATGATTGTGCTAGTCCTTCCAAAATGTGAGAGACATTTTCTTTCTTTCTTTCTTTTTCTCTTTATTATCTAAAAGGGTTTATGTTAAATTGGCTAGGAAATATTTGTGGATCAAGGTATGGGAGCCAGGAGTTACGTTTTTGGGAAGATTTTAAATAATGGATTCAACTGGATTGTCATGTATTTTGATTTTCTATTTTATTGGTCTGTTTTAGTAAGTTGTCTTTTTAAAGAGATTTGTCCGTTTCATCCAAATTTTCAAATTTATTGGTGTAAAATTATTCATAATATCTGTTTACTTTCCTTTTAATGTCTATAGTTCTCTTCATCTTCTTTATATGGTAATTTGTGTTTTCATTCTGTTTTTCTTGATCAGTATTGCTAGTGGTTTATAAAGTTTACCAGTCTTTTTAAAGAACAAATTATGGTTTTAAAATTTTTTATTTCACGTTTATTATCTACTTCACTGATCTCTACTTTTCTCTTTGTTATTCCATTTCTTCTATTTTTTAAAGTTTTGTGACCTCTCCCGTTGTGGAGCACAGGCTCCGGACACGCAGGCTCAACGGCCATGGCTCACGGGCCCAGCCGCTCCGCGGCATGTGGGATCTTCCCGGACCGGGGCACGAACCCATGTCCCCTGCATCGGCAGGCAGACTCTCAACAACTGCGCCACCAGGGAAGCCCATATTTTTTAAAGTTTTGATTTGCTGTTTTTCTAGCTTCTGTCTTTGGAAGCTCAGATCTTTGAATTTTCAGCCTTTCCTCTTTTTTTATATGTACACTTAAATCTGTAAATTTTCTCTACAGCACTGCTTTTACTGCATCGCACAATTCTTAATATGTTGTACATTTATTATCCTTTGAGTTAAAAGTATTTAAAAATGTGTTTTCATTTTCCACCTGAAAATAGTCTTACTTTATTTTTATGTCCTATTTTTCTTTCCTCATCTATTTGAGAGTGTTAGGGAAGTACTAATTGTAAGATATATTTTCTTATATGAACAAATTTAGTTTATTATTACAAAAGTTTTGTAATTTTCTAGATGAGATGCCAATGAAAAATTTCATTGGTGCAGGTATCAAAAAATGTTAACTGTGAATATTACATGGTATGAACTATTGATATTTTTAATCTGTCAGTGAAGTTTAACTGACATGGGGTAGTTTTGTTTTGTTTTGTTTTGTTCTGCTCTGTATTGTTTTGGAACACACTCCATTGAATGTTATAAGTCAGTAATGATGTTAATATAAATATATCTTTCTATTACAAATGTGCATTTTTTAAAATTTAAGTTATTTTAAAGTATCCATATTTTTGTATAAGTCTGCTAGGGCTGCCATCACAAAATAACATAGACCGGGTAGCTTAAACAACAGAAATTTATTTTCTCACAGTTCTGGAGGCTGGAAGTCTAAGATCGAGGTGCAAGCAGGGTGGTTTCTGTTGTGGCCTCTCTTCCTGGCTTGTAGCTGGCTGCACCTTCTTGCTGTGTCTTCAACATGGCCTTTCTTCTGTGTTTGCAAACTCCTGGTGTCTCTTTCTCTTCTTATAAGGACATCAGTCCCATTGATTAGGACCCCACCCTAATGACCTCATTTAATCTTAACTACCTTCTTAAAGGCCCTATCTCCAAAAACAGTCACACTGGGGTTAGGCTTTGCCATATGATTTCTGGGGAGACACAGTTCAGTCCATAACATGTATCATTATATTTTCTAGTGTGAAAATATATTTTCTTACCCTACTGTAGTAACATAGCCTATATTTAGTAATTTATAATAATTATGTTGAAATACATATATTATCTATCTACCTATTGTTTATTTTATTAGTTTGAGAATATGGCTAATATTGATACTTACCAGTGTTCTTAGTCTTCCTTAATCAATAGAAATTGATTAGAGGCCAAACAAGAAATTCAGGCAAGGCTTTATTGGGGCCCCTGCTGCAGCAAGGGGGAGTGAGAACAAGTAACAGTTTCCCTTGCTCACCCCCCCACCCCGAGGTGGAGGCAAGCTGGTTCCTTATATGGGGTGAGGGTAGGGGTGTGTCCAGGGGTTGGGCCAGAGGGGTGGCTTAGGTGGCCTTGGTGGTGTTGAGTGCAGGGAGCATGTGCAGTACCCTGCTTTTGCTCCCGACATCCTGTTTTTGCTCCTGGCTCTTCAGAAGTAACAGTTGGACTTTTGGGGTCTTTTTGTATATTGCTGTCCAGAATTTTACCCAACTGCACATGCACAGCTATTTTTAGTCCCTTATAGTTTCTTTGTATTTTGTTGCTCAAGGAGACGTTTGTCCAGGTGCAAGCAGTGCAGCCAAGGGTCCCAGGTCCCAGCCTGTCTCAATATAAGAGCATAAGAATTACTCAAGGGAATTTAAAGTAATCATAAAATGTGGTCATTTTAACATAATCATAATAAAAATATTTTTAAAATTCTGTTAAACAGAAACATTGATTTCCCTTTTTGTAGCTGCATGGCAGAAGAGGTATACAAAATGAAATATTTTAAAAACGTTTTAAATGTATTTTGGGGGAGCATAAAAGTAAGAAACCTTGAATTCAGAAAATTACTGAAAGGACTGAAATACTGAATCCAGTTTTTGTCCTGAGGATCTTTGTTGATCACTGGTGACCTTTTCTGATTCTGATGGACTTAGTGACACCCTTTCAACCTTGTATTAGTCAGGATCCTCTGAGAGTGAATAACCAAGTGGTGAGCTACAGAAATATGTGCCTCTCAGGGATTATGGAGGGAAATGTGTCTATATCATTCTTGGCTTGGGTAGAATGATAAAGGAAATGTCATCCAAGAGCACTTCTAGCCTAGGGCAAGGATTCAAACCTTGTGAATTTAGTGGGAAATTTAGTTTCAACCAGTGTCTGGTCAGATGTGCCCCCAGATGCCTGGAAGAACCAAATGCAAATCCTCTCTAGAGGATTGCAGACCTCAAAAACTTACCATAGAAACAGGTGCAAAGATTATGAAAACAAATTAAAAAATCATAAGGTAAGAAATTTACTCACCATGTAGAAGCATAAGCTGGAAGAACAAACAGAACAATCTGAACTGTGTGGATGGCAGATACCAGAAATAACAGATACAAAATAATAAAATGTGTATGTTATGTTTGGGGTAAAAAAGGTATCACAAACAATGAAGGAACAAGAGAATATAAAAATTGACAAAGTTTTAAGAAAATGAATCAAATAAAACTTCAATATTAGAAACTATTATACTTAATAATTGGACTTAGTCAATAGATTGTAAAAATTCAGAAAAGTACAATGAAGAGTGTATAGTGGTTTGAAACTAATCTAAAGAAAATATTCAGAGGTAAGCACAAGCAGAGAAATTTAAAATGTTAAGGAGTTTTAGAGATATGGAGCATTGATTGAGAAGACTTAAAATGTCTCTCTTCAAAGTGCCAGAGAGGGAGAATGGAGGAGATAAAATATTCAAAGGGAAAAACAAGTAAGGGTACATTTTCCAGAACTGAAGAAAAACACCAGTAAAGAATTTTAACAGGTTTCAGAACAGCAAAGCAAAGAAAATGTTTAAAGTGATCAGAAAAATAAAGAGAAATTACTTAAAAAGGAACACAATTAGCCTGTTGGCTAATTTCTCAGTAGCAATAATGGAAAACAGAAAACAATGGAAAAACATTTTCAGTGTGCTTAAAAAAAAAGCAATTATCAATTTGATATTCAATACTTAAGTGAAGCTGTCTTTCAAGAATGAAGATGAAGTTATACTTAAAGAAATGAAAACTGAGTTTTTACAATGAATAGACACTCACTAAGGTATTTCTAAAGAAGGTATTCCAGGAGGAAGGAAAATCATAATATAGTTGATTCATGTTATTTGCTGCAGTTATGTTCTATGAAGTCACAATGAACACTGAACTGGAAAATACTGAGCTGTTTTTCCTAGGGGAAATACAGAGTTAGATTTCTGTGAGTCTTTGGTCATAATATTTTTGCCCGCCAATCCATATATGACCTTATTTTATGAATATTTCTATTTAATATATATTGTTGAATTATTTAATATATATTATTGAAACATTAGCATTGAACTCATGGCCAACAGCACTGTAACTCATGTCTGAACAAACTAACACATAAGTTCTCTGAAAGGCATATCACAGCCTCCGTGTGCTTAAGATCACTAGACCGAACCTCAGCACTATGGTTGGGGGATATCTAAACAGTGAAATCACCAATAAAAATGCAAAAACATGGCACTAAATAGACCATGAAAAGGACCCTTGTTTACAGGATGAAAGCTGAAAGAAAGCAGAGTGTCCCCTTGTTTTATCTCATCTGGGAACATGTGCATTGAGTGACTCAAATTTTTTGTTACTCTGAGCATGTATGTATCTGTGAATGACTGAGAAAGTGCCACAATGATTGATTTGGGGGTTATAAATTTTAGCAAGTATGCAAATCTCACAAATGCAAAAATCTATGAATGGTGAGGATTGACTGTATAAAGAATACTTAAGAAGCAGGAAGACATGGCAAACATTTAGATAAACTGCTAAGCAAAAAGTGAGTAAGTATGACATTAATAGTCTAATTTGAAGCAATATAAGATAAGCAAGAGAAATGAAATTATTAATTTGTAGTATTTACATAAAGGGAATAATTAAAGTTTAATCACTGTGGTGTCCTTGTTAAGAAGAATGGTAAATAAGTTGATTAACCATATATATTTGTCAAGTTAAATACACATCTGAGTATTTTTATGGTAATTGGAGTGCATTTTCTGCTCGAAAAAGTGGAATGAGAGTTAAAACTAAGTTGGAAATAAAATAAAAATTAAACAGAAATAGTAGAAAAACATAAGGTGCAAAATAAGAAGGTAGAAAGGAATCTAAATATATCAGCAATGAAAAATAAATGTAAATAAAGTACATTTTCCAGTTAAGGCTGTCAGATCTACATATATGTATAATAATCCAATTAACTTCCATTTATAGTGATATATAAAGATGAACCATACTAATTGGATGAATATTGCTATAGGTATATTAATGTCAGATAAGATTATTTTCAAGGCTTAAAGCATTGCTAATGTTGATAAGCCCACTATATATAGAGATTAAAGATTCAAGTCACCAAGAGATACAGACATTTTAAGCTTGTATGCAGCTAATAATATAGCTTCAAGATACATAAAGCAAAAGTAATTGGAAAAACAGGACAAATTGATAAATTTATCACTTTTATGAGAGAGATTAGCCTGTTTTTCCTAGTAGTTAATAGATTGATGAACAAAATGTCAATAAAGATATAGATGATTTGAACAAACTGATTAAATAACTAGACCTAATGGATATGAATAGAATCATACAACCAACATTTGTAAGATAAAGATTCTTTTCAAGCACACATATATCATGCAAAAATATCAATCATGTGGCAAGTCATAAAGCAAGTCTGGACTGCTATCATATATTTTCTCTTAAACATGCCAAGTCATCTTTCCAAAAAGAAATTAAGTTAGCATCAACAATGACACGAAATACAAAATGACACTTATTAGGTATTAAGAGGATGCTTCTAAATAATTTATAGGCCAAAGATGAAATTATAATGACACATAGAAATACTTCCAATTAAATGATAATTAAAATACTATATAACAAAATTATAGGATGCAGCTAAAGCATTATTTACATCAAGGATTAGAGAACTTTTTCTGTAAAGAGCCAGTGAGTAAATATTTTAGACTCTATGAGCTACACATGGTTTCTGTTACATATTTTTTAATTTTGTATTTACATCTCTTTAAAAATGTAAAAAACACTCTTAGTGTTTCCATACAAATTGTGAAATTTTTTGTTCTAGTTCTGTGAAAAATGCCAGTGGTAGTTTGATAGGGATTGCATTGAATCTGTAGATTGCTTTGGGTAGTAGAGTCATTTTCACAATGTTGATTCTTCCAATCCAAGAACATGGTATATCTCTCCATCTATTTGTATCATCTTTAATTTCTTTCATCAATGTCTTATAATTTTCTGCATACAGGTCTTTTGTCTTCTTAGGTAGATTTATTCCTAGATATTTTATTCTTTTTGTTGCAATGGTAAATCGGAGTGTTTGATTTCACTTTCAGATTTTTCATCATTAGTGTATAGGAATGCCAGAGATTCCTGTGCATTAATTTTGTATCCTGCTACTTTACGAAATTCATTGATTAGCTCTAGTAGTTTTCTGGTAGCATCTTTAGGATTCTCTATGTATAGTATCATGTCATCTGCAAACAGTGACAGCTTTACTTCCTCTTTTCCAATTTGGATTCCTTTTATTTCTTTTTCTTCTCTGATTGCTGTGGCTAAAACTTCCAAAACTATGTTGGATAAGAGTGTTGAGAATGGGCAACCTTGTCTTGTTCCTGATCTTAGTGGAAATGCTTTCAGTTGTTCACCATTGAGGACGACGTTGGCTGTGAGTTTGTCATATATGGCCTTTATTATGTTGAGAAGTGTCCATCATCAGATGAATGGATAAAGAAGATGTGGCACATATATACAATGGAATATTACTCAGCCATAAAAAGAAACGAAATTGAGCTCTTTGTAATGAGGTGGATAGACCTAGAGTCTGTCATACAGAGTGAAGTAAGTCAGAAAGAGAGAGACAAATACCGTATGCTAACACATATATATGGAATTTAAGAAAAAAAATATGTCATGAAGAATCTAGGGGTAAGACAGGAATAAAGACACAGACCTACTAGAGAATGGACTTGAGGATATGGGGAGGGGGAAGGGTAAGCTGTGACAAAGTGACAGAGAGGCATGGACATATATACACTACCAAACGTAAGGTAGATAGCTAGTGGGAAGCAGCCGCATAGCACAGGGAGATCAGCTCTCGGTGCTTTGTGACCGCCTGGAGGGGTGGGATAGGGAGGGTGGGAGGGAGGGAGTCACAAGAGGGAAGAGATATAGGAACATATGTATATGTATAACTGATTCACTTTGTTATATAGCAGCAACTAACACACCATTGTAAAGCAATTATAATCCAATAAAGATGTTAAAAAAAAAAAAAAAGAAAACAACTCTTAGCCCTGGGGGAATAGACCGTGACTAGATTTGGCCTGCAGGCTGCAGTTTGCCAATCTGTGATACAGAGGGATATTTATATGGCCTTCATTTTTATAGTTGAAAAGGAGAATGACTAGCAATTAATGAGCTTAGTATCCAAATCAAACATTAATGAAAGAACAAATCAAAGAAGATAGAATAAAAGTATACAGATAGGAATAAATTAAATTGAAAATACATTCATGAAAAGAATCGGTACAGACAAAAGATGGTGCTTTTAGTGACTAATAAAATTGAATTAGTATATAACTAATTTGATCAAAGTGACAAAGTAAGAAATGACAGATAAAGATAATCCATTTATCAGATTGAGACATAAACTGATGTGCAGTTAATTCTAGATGTGTTGTAATTGCAGGATAGACTATAATCTGGGTATCAGGGAACATAATTATTCATGAATTGTTATGAGAAAGAAAGCTTTACACATGGCCAGATGGATGTTATAATGAAATCTGAAATGCTTCTAATATAGTTTGACATTATACTCATAATAAATTATTGTTTGAGCTTAATTTAAAAAAATTGTTAAGAACCAGTCACCAGGGTTCCTTGGAAAACAAGCTCAAGGTGATCTAAAGTTTTTTTTTTTTTGCGGTACGTGGGCCTCTCACAGCTGTGGCCTCTCCTGTTGCGGAGCACAGGCTCCGGACGCACAGGCTCAGCGGCCATGGCTCACGGGCCCAGCCGCTCCGCGGCATGTGGGATCCCCCCGGATCGGGGCACGAACCCGTGTCCCCTGCATCGGCAGGCGGACCCTCAACCACTGCACCACCAGGGAAGCCCTGAATTTTTTTTAATATAGCAAATGATCAGGAGATAGATATTGCTCTTCTACCATGTGACAGGAACCAAACTAGGGACTTTGCATGTAGTGGAGAAGAATTCAGTGTGGTTCCTGACCTCATGGAGCTTATCTCCATTAAATGTCTAAACACAAACTTGAAATAATAATTACAAAAAATGAGAAGTATTAAGAAGGAAAACTCAGGATGTTACAAGAAAGAAAAATAGGAAGGAACAGAGTTTTATTGGGAAACAGAACTTCTTTCTGTGGAAGAGATACTTAGATGGAAAGCCTGAGTATGAGTAGGAGTTAGCCAAGTTAAAGGTGGAAGTGGGGATGAGGGTAGGCCAGAGGTCATGCCAGAAGCAGCAGCTATGGGAGGCTCCTGATTTGTGGAATGATGGAGGCTAGTGTTTGAATTACGTTGTGAGAGGAGAAGTGGGGTGTACAATGGATGGTTTTTAGTAGTTAAAGAGGGGATAGAGCACATAGATATTGAAGGCCTCGGCAAAGAGCTTGGGTCGTATTCTCGGAGAGATAAGAAGTCATAGAATGTTTTAAAGATCAGTCTAAATGGTGGGTGGTGAATGGTTTGTAGTGAATGAAGCACATAGAATTAGAGAGGCTGATGGAATCTCCAGAGATCAGGTATGAGATGACGGTGGCTTGGGCCAGGGTTGTGGCAGTGGAGATGGTGAGATGTGGAGAAACTGGTTACAAAATCTGGAGATAGCATTGACGGGGTTTTGTGGATTTGCTGTAGGAAGATAAGGGAATTCTCATCTAATGGCTTCTGTTTCTCACAGAAATTTGAAATGGGATCAGCAGCTAAAAGTGGTAAAGGTAGTGTTTTTTAACTTTGGCTGTACATTTGAATCATCCAGGCAGCTTAAGGGCATGATAAACTTTGCCTAACCCCTAGATATAGATTTAGCTGGCATGGGATCATGCTCAGGCATCTTTAAAATTTCCCAAGTAATTTGCCTGGGGCTAGGGCAGACACTCTCTTGGGGCAGAAGCGGAGTTTGAAGCGTATTTGAAGTTGGCAGCCACACATTTATAGTGCTGAAGCTCTTTTCTGGTTTCAAGTGTCAGGGACTGAAAAAGCCAACAGTTGCATTTATTTAGGGGGTTGCCAGGCAAGTGTGATGGGAGAGAGAAGGGCACATGAGGTATTTATAAGAGCATGATTGTGGTGATGAGCCATGGAATCTAAATTGGCTGAGGGAAGACAAGGAACTTCTGGCCCAGAGCAAAGGGGTAGAGTCACTGGGCAAGAGGTCCCAGGAAGGTCACTAGATGCTGAACAAGGAGGAATAGCAGGTGGGATTTGAGGGAGAAGGGAAGAGATTTGGTCTAAGAATGACTTAGAGGAACAAGGTAGACACACCTCTTCTACCTCTGGGAGAGAATATAACAGCTACAATGGCTGAAGAGGAAGACGTACCCTCAGGGAATATGTGTGTCAGTTAAAGCAGAAAAGTGAAAAGGGGTATTTGAAGGTTAAGGGTTTTTGCCTTATGGAGTATGTTACGTGTCATCATCATCATCATCATCATCATTCTCAGTTACTTGCTAAGGAAAACTCACATTAGACACTTGACCACGAATCCCTGAAAGGCCTCCTTCGGTGGGAAAATGGAAAATAGTGGCAAGTCCCCAACTCATCGTACTTAGTAATATGGTCTACTTAGAAGATTAAAATGTGGAGTGAATTTTATATGAATTATTTGACACACAATTTGTGTTGTAGGTGAAGGGTACATCAATAACCTTAGACTGACTGGGCATTGATTTAATACTGTGTTCCATGATGGTTAAAACACACCAGCACTTTAGTCATATTGCTTGGGTTCAAATCACAGCTCTGCCACTTGCAAGGTGTGTTACCCTGGGCAAGTGACTTGACTTGCTGTGCATCAGCTTCCTGATCTGTAAAGAGGGATAGTAATAATACCTATTTCATAGGATACTATGTAAAGCCCTTAGAATATTAACTGGCACATAAGTAAGCATTCAGTGTGCACCTGTACACATTGATAGGTAATTAAAAATTTTAAAACATATTCTTTTAAGAACATATCTGATCTAAAACCTCTACTTAAAAACCTCGACTGCTTTCCTATTACTCCTGGAATTAAGTCAGACTCCTTCCTGCGATCTGACTCCTTCCTACTTCTCTGGTCTCATCTCTGTATCGTTTTCCCACTCACCATACCTGAAGGTCAAGGCTCCAAACTCTCCCAGCCATTGGCATTTGCAAAGCTTTATGCTCCACAGAACTAACACTCCTCGTTGGGGTTCATTTGTGTTCCTAATATCCCTGGTGCATTCACTTGAGCGTCACTTGCCCTTTTTCTTAATGCTCCACATTTGATAATAAGAGGAAGCACCCCTGACCCCACATAAAGAATCACAGCTTGAAGCGTGAGGTTCTCAGAAGCAAAATAAAACACTTCGGTATTTAAAAGTTAATCAGCATTTTAATTATTGAGCTTTAAGCTTTACTCTTAAAAGGAGAAGCAAAGCACATCCATGCTGACAAACTGAGTTTGAGTCTGACATTACTTGAAATGTCAATTAAAAACACTTGAAAGAAGAATCAGAAGCAATAACATGGTAAGAGTGAAAGAATTCCCTGGGAGTAGAGAACCCTTATCTGATGACCTGAGCTTGCAGGTGGGGTTTGGGGTTCCCGGCATCCCCAAGCACAGGAGGTGGGTTTTACGCATGCCTTGGGAAAGCAGCAGAGAGGCTGAGTCAGGGATGTTCTTCTGCCAGCAGAGGCTTTTGTTCCTGGCACGCTAGGAAGCTAAGCTGGCCGCAAAGGAAAAGTGACATGAGCTCACGGAAATGCGGGCTTTGATTAAACCATTATTCTAAATAAAGCTGCCTTTACTCCTTCAAAATTCAAAGTTGAAGCTCAGGATTGGGAGAAACCCAAGCATACCTCCCTTCCCTTGCCACCCTCAAATAATGGCTTGTTTAAAATACCCATTTTTTTGGTGTGAAGTTTTGACAGTTCTCAGCCCAGCAGGCAGTTTCTTTCTTGTCAGTTCCCCAGCCCTTCTCTGGCAGCCTGAACTATTTCATTCTGAGCTGTGTTCTGCGAGTGGGTCCTGACTTGATAATTCTTCACGGTCATAGAGGCCTAGGTATTTCCAGTGTTAATGACAGAGAATTTGAAATGAAAAGTAATCAGTTTTCTTTTTTCAAGCAGTGGAAATACCCTACGGCTGTTCATTATTTGGTACTTTGTTGATCAATTTTGCGTACATAGCTGACTTAGCCAAATTGTTCATCCATTTCCCTTCAGGAAGCTTTGTCATGGCCCTTCATTTACATACTGTAATAGTGCTGGCGCTGTCATTCCACTTACTCTAATCTGGTTTGTGACCTTATAAAAACATTGGACAGGGCCAAGGCCTCTTCCAGAAAGTAGAAAAGTGTACACGAGGGCCAGTTTTTCCTGAGTTTACAGAGGGTCAGTTTGAAATCTCATTTTCTGGACAGTGGTCTGTGAACCTCTCGTATGACCTAATAATTGTTTTGGTTTTCCATGATAAAAGAAAATAATAAATTTCTCTTTAAATGATTTAAAGACACAGAGCTGAGGAGATGGAAGAAAAGATGAATAGCAAGAAAAACAATATTAGAAATGTTTCATAATTGTGGAAGCGGGAGGGAATCTTAGCAAACCGTTTTGCAGATAGTGACTTAAGGCTCACCCAGCTAATTAATGCTGGCAATGGGCCCAGGGCTTAGGTCTTCTTGTTCCCAGGCTAGTAGTCTTGGTTTTTCCACTGCCCAGCTGCTGGGCATTAAATGGTCCAAAGAGCCTCCAGCAGACATAATGGTGGCTCTTATAAATTAAAATGAATCATACCAAACAACAAATTAGCCACTTCCATAGTCACGTTCCACCTTAAAAATAGTCAGTTGTAACCGTATCACATTTGGACTCTTTGTTTCTGCGTCTGTCTTCCTTTAGATTGTCTCCAAGGTGGGACCTAACCTTGTCTTTTGAGTATTCTCAGGGCTTCTATATTTCCTTTTATTCCCAGTTTTAATGAGAAATAATTCACATGCATCACTGTATAAGATTAAGGCATACAGCATGATGTTTGATTTATAGATATTGTGAAATAATTACCACAATAGGTTCAGATAACATCCATCTTCTCATAATGATACCATAAAGTGAAAAGAAAGAAGAAAAGAAAAAAAAGAGAAAAAAAAATTTCTCCTGCGACAAGAACTCTCAGGCCTTACTCTCAACAACTTTTCTATATGTCAAACAGCAGTGTTAGCTATAGTCATCATGTTGTACATTATGTCCCTCATACTTATTTATCTTATAACTGGAAGTTTGTACTTTTTGACTGCCTTCATCCAATTCCTGTCTACCCAACCCCCTCTCTGTCTCTGTCACAAATCTCATCTTTTTTTCTATGAGTTTGTTGGTTTGTTTGTTTTTGAAGTATAATTGACCAACAGTAATATGTTAGTTACTGTTACACAACACAGCGATTAGATATTTCTGTGCATTTCAAAATGATCACCATGATAAGTCTAGTTACCATCAGTCACCATACAAAGAAAGGTATTACATAATTACTGACTATATTCCCCACTCTGTATATTTCTTTTTTTTTTTTCTTGCGGTATGTGGGCCTCTCACTGTTGTGGCCTCTCCCATCGCGGAGCACAGGCTCCGGACGTGCAGGCTCAGTGGCCATGGCTCACGGGCCCAGCCGCTCTGCGGCATGTGGGATATTCCCGGACAGGGGCACGAACCCGTGTCCCCTGCATCGGCAGGCAGACTCTAAACCACCGCGCCACCAGGGAAGCCCCCCACTCTGTGTATTTCATATGCATGACTCATCTGTTTTGTAACTGGAAATTTGTACCTCTTAATCCCCCTCACTTATGTTGCTCGTGCTCCCACCCTCCTCTCCTCTGGCAACTACATGTTTGTTCTCGTTATCTATAAGAATGTTTCTGTTTTGTTATGTTTGTTCATTTGTTTTGTTTTTTTAGATTCTGCGCATAAATGAAATGATACAGTATTTGTCTTTCACTGCCTGATTTAACTCACTTAGCATAATGCATTCTAGGTCCATGCATGTTGTTGCAAATGACAATATTTCATTCTTTCTTTATGGCTGAGTAATATTCTATTATGTATATATGTATATACCAGATCTTTATTCATTCATCTCTTGATGGGCACTTAGGTTGCTTCCATATCTTGGCTACTGTAAATAATGCTGTAATGAACATAGAGGTGCATATATCTTTTCTAATTAGTACTTTCCTTTTCCTTGGAAAAATACCCAGAAATGGAATTTCTGGATCATATGGTATTTTAATTTTTACTTTTTTGAAGAATCTTCATACTGGTTTCCATAGTGAATGCACAGATTTACATCCCCATCAACAATGTATGAGGGTTTGCTTTCTTCCACATTCTCACCAACACTTGTTATTTGTTGTCTTTTTGGTAATAACCATTATGAGTGGGGTGAGGGGATATTTCATTGTGGTTTTGATTTGCATTTCCCTGATGATTAGTGATGTTGAACGTCTTTTGGTGTGCCTGTTGGCCATCTGTATGTCTTTGTGGAGAAATGTCTATTCAGAACTGCCCATTTTTTAATAGGATTAGTTGTTTTTTTGTTGTTGAGTTGTGTATATTCTTCTTATATTTTAGATATTAACCCATTTGCAAACATCTACAATTCAGTAAGTGGCCTTTTTGATGTGTTGATAGTTTCCTTTCCTGTGTGAAAGCTTTTTTAGTTTGATGAAGTCCCATATATTTATTATTGTTTTTCTTCCCCTTGCCTGTGGAGACATATCCAAAAACATATTGCTAAGAATGATGTCAAAGAGCATTGTGCCTATGTTTTCTACTAGGAATTTTATGGTTTCTGGTTTTACATTTAAGTCTTTAATCCATCTTGATTTTCTTTTTGTTTATCATGTGAAAAGATTCTTTGCATTTAGATGTCCAGCTTTTCCTAACACCCTTTATTGAAAAAACTGTCTTTTCCCCATTGTGTGTTCTTGTATTCTTTGTCACAGATTAATTACCCATATTTCTGGGATTTTTATTCTGCTTCATTGATCTATGTGTCTGTTTTTGTGCCAGTACAGTACAGTTTTGATTATTGAAGCTTTTTAGTATGGTTTGAAATCATGGAGTATGATGCCTCCAGATTTCTTTTTCTTTCTCAAGACCATTTTGGCTATCTGGGGATTTTTGTCTTTCTATACACATTTTAGAATTATTTATTCTGGTTCTGTGCAAAATGCCATTGTTATTTTGATAGAGATTGCATTGAATCTGTACATTACCTTGGGTAGTATGGTCATTTTAACAATTTTGATTCTTCCAGTACAAGATCATGGTATATCTTTCCATCTGTTTGTGTCGTCTTCAATTTCTTTCATAAATGTCTTATAGTTCTCTGAGTACAGGATTTATTCCTAGGCAATTTGTACTTTTTGATGCAATTGAAAATGTTACTGTTTTCTTCATTTTTCTTTCTGATAATTTGTTTTTAGTGTATAAAAAAGCAACAGATTTTTGTATGGTAAATTTGAATCCTACAACTTTACAGAATTATTAGTTCTAATAGTTTGGGTGGCATCTTAAGGATTTTCTTTGCTTTCTATCATGTCATCTGCAAACAGTGACAGTTTTACTTCTTCCTTTTCAATTTGGATGCCTTTTATTTCTTGTTCTTGTCTGATTGCTGTGGCTAGGACTTCCAATACTATGTTGAATAAAAGGGATGTGAGTGGGCATCCTCATCTTGTTCCCGATCTTAGAGGAAATTCTTTTGGCTTTTCACCATGATGTTAGCTCTGGGCTTATGATGTTGAGGTACGTTGCCTCTATACCCACTTTGTTGAGTGTTTTCCTCATGAATGGGTATTGAATTTTGACAAAAGCTTTTTCTGAATCTATTGACATGAAAGTGTGATTTTTATTCTTCATTTTGTTAATGTAGTGTATCACATTGATTGATTTATGGATATTGAATCATACTTGCATGTCTGGGATAAATCCTACTTGATCATGGTGTATGATCCTTTTAATATGTTATTGAATTCAGTTTGCTAATATATTTTTTTATAAATTTATTTTATTTATTTGGTTTTGGCTGTGTTGGGTCTTCATTGCTCCTCGTGGGCTGTCTCTAGCTGCGGCAAGCGGGAGCTACTCTTCATTGTGGTTCATATGCTTCTCATTGCAGTGGCTTCTCTTGTTGCAGATCATGGGCTCTAGGTACGTGGGCTTCAGTAGTTGTGGCATGAGGTCTAAGTAGTTGTGGCTTGTGGGCTCTGGAATGCAGGCTCAGTAGTTGTGGCACATGGGCTTAGTTGCTCCACAGCGGGATCTTCTTGGACCACGGATCGAACCTGCATCCCCTGAATTGGCAGGCAGATTCTAAACCACTGTGCCACCAGGGAAGTCCCCTCAGTTTGCTAATATTTTGTTGAAGATTTTTATATCTATGTTTATCAGCGATATTGGCCTGGAATTTCCTTTTTTTGTGGTGTCTTTGTCTGGTTTTGGTATCAGGGTGATGCTAGCCTTGTAGGATGGGTTGAAAAGCTTTCCTTCCCCTGAAATATTCTGGAGTAGTTTCAGAAAGATAGGTGGTAACTCTTTTAGATAGGTGGTAAATCTACATGTGTGATAAAATTTACTCATGAACCCATCTGGTCTTGGACTTTTATTTGTTGGGAGTTTCTTGTTTTTTTTTAATTTTTTATTATTGATTCAATTTCATTTATCGTAATTGGTCTGTTCATATTTTCTATTTCTTCCTGATTCAGTCTTGGGAAATTGTACATTGCTAGGAATTTGTCCATTTCTTCTAGGTTGTCAGTTGTTTTTAGCATATGATTGTTTGCAGTAATCTCTTATGATCCTTTATGTTTCTGTGGTGTTGGTTGTGATTTCTTCTGTGTCATTTCTGATTTTATTGATTTTGGCCATCTCTTTTTTTCTTGATGAGTCTGGATAGAGGTTTATCAGTTTACTTTATCTTTTCAGAGAACCAGCTTTTAATTTCATTGATATTTTTCTATTTTTTTAAATCTCTGTTTCATTCATATCTGCTCTGATCTTTATGATTTCTCTTCTCCTACTAACTTTGGGTTTTGTTTGTTCTTTTCTAGTCCATCTAGGTGTAAGGTAAAGTTTTTCATTTGATATTTCTTGTTTCTGAGGTAGGCTTCTGTTGCTATAAGCTTCCCTCTTAGAACTGCTTTTCCTGTATCCCATAAATTGTAGGTCATTGTGTTTTCATTTTCCTTTGTCTCCAGGTATTTTTTAAAATTTCCTCTTTGATTTCTTCAGTGACTCATTGGTTTAGTATCTACTGTTTAGATTACACATGGTTGTGCTTTCTGCATTTTTTTCCTTGTAGTTGATTCCTAGTCTCTTAGCATTATGGTCTGAAAAGATGCTTGATATGATTTCAGTCTTCTTAAATTTACCAAGACCTGTTTTGTAGCCCAGCATGTGATCTATCCTGGAGAATGGTCCATATGCACTTGAAAATAATGTGTATTCTGCTGCTTTTAGATGGAATGTTCTATATCTGTTAAGTTCATCTGATCAAATGTGTTGTTGATGGCTAGTGTTACCTTAATGATCTTCTATCTGAATAATAACGTTAATTGTTGTAAGTGGGTTGTTAAACTCTTCTATTTTTCTGTTACTGTTCATTTCTCCCTTTATGTCTGTTAATATTTGCTTTATGTATGTAGATGCTCCTATGTTGGGTACATATATATTTACAACTGTTATATATTCTTCTTAGATTGATCTCTTGATCATTATGTAATGCCCTTCTTTGTCTCTTGTTACAGTCTTTTTTTTTTTAAGTCTGTTTTTTCTGTTACAAGTATCATTGCCCCGGCTTTCTTTTTGTTTCCTTTTGCATGTAATACCTTTTTCCATTCCCTCACTTTCAGTCTGTGTGTCTTTAGATCTAAAGTGACTATCTTGTAGGCAGCATATAGATGGATCTTGTTTTTGTATCCATTCAGCGACTCTGTGTCTTTTGATTCAGGATTTAGTCCATTTAAATTTAAAGTAATTATCAACCAGTATGGACTTATTGCCATTATGTTAATTGTTTCGGGGTTGTTTTAGTAGTTCTCTTTTGTTCCTTTCTTCTTTGCTGTCTTCCTTTGTGATTTGATAACTATCTTTAGTGTTATGTTTGGATTCTTTTCTCTTTTTTATGTGTCTATCATAAATTTTTGGTTTTAGGTTACCATGAGGTTTATATATAGCAATCTCTATATATAGGTGATTATTTTAAATTGCTACTCTCAAGTTTGAATGCATTTTAACAATGCTGTATTTTTATCCCCTCCCTCACATTTACTGTGTTTTGACATATTTTACATCTTTTTGTTTTGTGTATCCCTTAACTACTTTTTGCAGACATAGGTGATTTTACTAATTTTGCTTTTAACCTTCCTACTAACTTTATACATGACTGACTTACTACCTTTACTATATATTTGCCTTTACTGATGAGATTCTTCATTTTGTAATTTTCATATTTCTAGCTGTGTTATTTTCTTTTCCACTATTTCCCTTTAAAATATCTTGTAAGGCTGGTTTTGTGGTGCTAAACTCTTATCTTTTGCTTGCCTGTAAAACTTTTGATCTCTCCTTCAAATTTGAATGATAGTCTTGCAGGTAGGTTATTCTTGGTTTTTCCTTGTCATCATTTTAAACATATCGTACCACTACATTCTGGCCTGCAGAATTTCTGCTGAAAAGTCAGCTGACAGCCTTATGGGACTTCTCTTATATGTAAGTTGTTGATTTTCCCTTGTTGCTTTTAATATTTTGCCATTGTAATTACAATGTGTCTTGGTATGATCCTCTTTGAGTTGATCCTGTTTGTGACTCCCTATACTTCCTGGACTTGGATGTCTGTTTCCATTCCCAGGTTAAAGAAGTTTTTAGCTATTATATCTTCAAATATGTTTAGGCCCCTTTCTCTCTTCCTCCTTCTGGAGACCCCTATAATGTGAATGTTTGTATGGTTAATATTGTCCCAGAGGTCTCTTAAGCTGTCCTCATTTTTTAAAATTCTTTTTTCTATTCCACTTGAGTGATTTCCACTACTGTGTCTCCCAGTTTGTTTATCTATCATCTAACCTACTGTTGATTCCTTCTAGTATATTTATTTTAGTTATTGTATCCTTCAGCTCTGTTTGGTTCTTCTTTATATTTTCTCTTTGTTAAACTTCTCACTGTGGTCATCTATTCTTCTCCTGAGTTCCTTGAACATCTTTATTATCATTACCTTTACTCTTTATCTGGTTGCTTATCCCTATGGCCCTGGTGGTCCAGGAATTGATTTCTGCCTGCCGGTGGGCAGGGCCTATTCCTGACATGGCCTTGCTCAGTGTCCAGGGTGTCTCAAAGCTGGTGTCAATTTGCTGGTATGTGCGACCTGATCCCAGGGGTGCTAGCTGAGGGTGCCCAAGGTGTCCCAGAGCTGGTGTTGGTTTGCTAGTTGTCTGGGCTGGGGCCCAGGAAATCCCAGGGCTGGTGCTGGCATGCTGGTAACTAGCCTAGGTATTGATAAGGTAGGCTATGGTAGTTCAGGGTTGGTGTCCTCCCACTGGCAGGTAAGGCCAGCTCCTGGGGTCTCTGGCTGCAGGGCCCTGGGGCCCTGGAGCTGATGTAGGCTCATTGGTGGGCAGTGCCAGGGGCTAGGGGGTCCTGGGGCTAGTGCTAACTCACTGGTAGGCAAATCCAGGTTCTAGAGTCCCTGGGTGCAGGGCCCTGGGATTTCTAGAGCAGATACTGGCCTGCTGGTGGGTGAGCTCAGATTCTGAGATGGCTGGTTGAGGGGCTCAGTATTTTCCAGAGCTGGTGTTGGCTCACTGGTGGCTGAGATTGGGGCCTAGGGAGTTCCAGGGCTGGTGCCAGCCTGCTGGTGGATGGGCTGGCTTCTGACACAGCTGACTGTGGGGCCATGATGGGCTTGGGGCTGGTGTCCATTCACTGGTTTTTCGAACCAGGTACTGGGGTCTCTGGCTACAGGGCCTAGGGGATCCTGGAGTTGGCGGTGGCCTGCTGGTTTGTGGGGCCTGGTCTCAGTATTTGGCTTCAGGCCCAAGGGACCCTGGGGTTAGTGTTGGTACCCTGGTAGGAGGGCAGTTCCTGGGCTCTCTGGTGGGTCAGGCTGGGTCCTAGGGTGGCTGGAGGTCCAGGTGGTCCTAAGATAGCTTGTTGGTAAGGCTGTGTCTCAGCATGGCTAGCTGCTTGGCCTGAGGTGTCCCAGGTTTGGTGCAGACAGGCTGGTGGGTGGGGCCAGGTACTGGTGCTAACCAGAAAGAGGGAGGATTCCAAAATGGCACTTGCCAGTGTCGTCATGGTAAAACAGTCTCCACAGATGGCTGCTGCCAGTGTTTGTGTCCCCAGGGTGAGTTCCAGTTGCCTCTTGCCTCTCTCTGGGAGTCTCTCTAAGATCAGTAGGTGGAGCCAAGCTCCTTTCAAATTACTGATTCTGCCCTGGATCCCAGAGCATGTGAGATTCTGTGTGTGCCTTTTAAAAGTGGAGTTTCTATTTCCCACGGTCCTCTAGGACTCCTGAAAGTAGGCCCAGTTGGCCTTCAGAACCAAATGTTCCAGGGGCTTGTCTTCACAGTGCAGGATCCCTGGGCTTGGGAGGCTAATGTAGGGCTCAGATGCCTCACTCTTTGAGTAGAATCTCTGTAATTGTAATGATCCTCCCATTTGTGGTTTGCCGACCCAAAAGTATAGGTCTTAACTGTATAGTATCTCTGCCCCCCTACCTGCTTCATTGTGGTTCCTTCTTAATTTTATTTTTAGAACATCTCTTCTGCTAGTCTTCAGGTCTTTCTCATCAGTGGTTGCTCTTTAAATAGCTAAAAGTTTGGTGTGCCCATGTGAGGAGGTGAGCTCAGAGTCTTCTTACTCTGCCATCTTGGCCACTCCCCACTTCTTTCATTCTATTAATGTCTTGTATTACATTGATCAATATGTGTATATTGAACTGTCCTTGCATCCCAGGGCTAAATCTCACTTGATCATAGAGAATGATCCTTTTAATGTGCTGCTAAATCACTTTGCTAGCATTTTTTTGAGAATTTTTGCATCTATATTCATTAGGAATATTGACCTATAGTTTTTATTTCTGGTGGTAGTCTTTTCTGTTTTTGGTATTGGCATAACACTGGCCTCATAAAATGGTTTGTGTTTCCTCCTCTTCAATTTTCTAGAAGAGTTTGATCAGGATTAACGTTTATTCTTTTTTTAAATGTTTGGTAAAATTCACCAATGAAGCCATCTGATTCTGGGCTTTCTTCATTGGAAGATTTTTGATTTACTGATTCAGTCTCCTTACTAGCAATTGGTCTATTCATATTTTGTATTTCTTCCTGATCATTCTTGATAAGTTATATGTTTCTAAGAATTTTATATTTCTTCTAGGTTGTCCAGGTCTTTGGAGTATAGTTGTTCATAGTAGCCTCTTATGATTCTTTGAATTTCTGTGGTATCAATTGGAATGCATCATTTTTAGTTTATAATTTTGTTGATTTGAGACCTTTTTTTTCTTGGTTAGTCTAGCTAAGGGTTTGTTAATTTTTAAAATTTTATTTATTTTTTGTCATTTCAAAGAACCAACTCTTAGTTTGGTATAGCTTTTCTATTGTTTTTCTGTTCTCTATTTTATTTATTTCTGCTCTAATTTTTTATTATTTCCTTTCTCAGCTAACTTGGGATTTGGTTTGTACTTCTTCTAGTTTCTTATGTTATAGAAATAGCTCGTTTATTTGGAATCTTTCTTGCTTCTTAATGTAGACATTTATTGCTATGAATTTCTCTCTTAGAACTGCTTTTGCTGTGTCCTATAAGTTCTGGTATGTTGCATTTCCATTTTTGTTTGTCTCAAGAAACTTTTCTATCTCACCTTTAATTTGTTCTTTGATCCACTGGTTGTTCAAGAGAGTGTTGTTTAATTTCCATGTATTCATGAATTTTCAAGTTTTCTCTTACAGATTTCTAGTTTCTTGACATTGTGGTCAGAGGAGATACTTGATATGATTTCAGTCTTCCTGAATTTGCTAAGAGTTGTTTTTTGGCCTAACGTATGGTCTGTCCTAGAAAATGTTCCATGTGTGCCTGAGAAGAATGCGTATTTTGCTATTGTTGGAAGGAATGTTTTGTGTAAGGCTTTTTGGTCTATTCAGTCTATAATGTTCATATCTACTGTTTCCTTACTCTCTGCCTGGATGATCTATCCATTGTTGAGAATGGGGTATTAAAGTCTTCGACTATTATTGTATTACTATTTATTTTCTCTTTTAACACTGTTAGTTTTTGCTTTGTATATTTAGGTTGAATGTATAAATATTTACAATTGTTATATGTTCTTCATGGATTGACCACTTTATCATTATATAATGACCTTCTTTGTTTCATTTTACAATTTTTAGTTTAAAGTTTATTTTGTCTGATATATAAGTATAGCTACCTCTACTTTTTCTTTTGGCTACCATTTGCTTGAAATTTCTTTTTTCATCCCTTCTTTCTCAGTCTATGTGTGTCTAAGGCTAAAGCAAGTCTGTAGGCATCTGTCATTGGATCTTGTTTTTTATCCATTCAGTCATTTTGTGTCTTTTAATTGGAGAACTTAATTGGTTTATATTTAAAATAATTATTGGCAGATAAGGGTTTACTGTTACCATTTTGTTAATTGTTTTCTGCTTGTTTTGTAGATCCATTGTTCCTTGTTTCTTATCCTTCTAACTTTTGTTGTCTTTTGATATCTTTTGGAATCAGTGTGCTTTGTTTCTTTATCATGTTCTGTTGTGTAATTATTACAGGATTTTCCTCTGTGGTTACCATGAGGCTTACATAAAATATCTTAAACTTACAACACCCTATTTAAACTGGTAACAATTTAACTTAAGTAGACTTCATAAACTCTGCACTTTTACTTTTCCTTCCCCTCACATTTTGGTTTATTGCTGTTCCAATGTACATTTGCTTTGTATTGTATAACTAATAACAGATTATTATAGTTGTTTTTTGAACTTTGGACTAGAGTTGTAAGTGAATTATGTACCACTTTTACCATATTGCAGAATCTAACTATAACTATATATTTACCATTACCAGCAAAATTTATGCTACCTTTTTATGTTTTCATGATGTTAATTAGCATTCTTTTACTTCCATTCAAAGAACTTCCTTTAGCATTTCTTGTAAGGCGGGTCTGGTGGTAATGAACTCCTTCAGTTTCTGTTTGTTCAAGGGAGTATTTATCCCTCCTTCTCTTCTGAAAGACGGCTTTACTGGATATAGAATTCTTGATTGACAGTTAGTTTCTTTTAATATTTTGTATATGTCATCCCCTTCTCTCCTGGCCTGAAAAGTTTATGATGAGAAATCTACCAATAGTCTTATGGGGGTTCTTGTGTATGTAACATCTCTTTCTCTTGCTGCTGTTAAAATTCTTTGTCTTTGACTTTTGGCAATCTAATTATAGTCCTTCTTGGTGTAGCCTATTGGCTACACCAACAGGCCTACTCAAGTTTGCTATTTGTTCACCTTTGGGCCTCATGGATCTGGATGTTCCTTTGTTTCCTCAGGTTCAGGAAGTTTTTAACCATTATTGCTTTAAATATACTTTCTGTCCCTTTCTCTTTATCTTCTCCTGGTATCCTATAATGTGAATATTGTTTCTGTTCATGGTGTCCCATAACTCCTGTAGGCTTTCTTCGTTCTTTGTCATTCTTCTTTTCTTTTTTCTTCTCTGACTGGGTAATTTCTAATGTCCTGTCCTCCAGATCACTGATTCTGCTGCTTATTGGAATCTACTTTCGAATCTCTAATGAATTCCTGAGTTCAATTACTATGTATTTCAACTCTATGACTTCTATTTGTCTGTTTGATAGTTGCTATTTCTTTGTCTAACTGCCTGTTTTGTTCATGCATTGTTTTCCTAATTTTGTTTACTAATCTGTCTGTTTTCTTGTAGTTCACTAAACTTTCTTAAGAGGATTATTCTGAATTGTTTTTCCGACAGTTTATAGATCTCCATTTCTTTAGGTCCAGTTATTAGAGCTTTATTAGTTCCCTTTGCTGGTGTCATATTTACCATTTATTTTTTGTGACTCTTGACTCCTTCCATTGGTATCTGTGCATTTGAGTAATTGGGCTCCTCCTTCAGACTTTACAGGTTTTGCTTTGATAGAAATCATTATTCACCAAGTTAGCTCAGTTAGATGTCTGTGTGTCTGCTGGTAGTGGCCTTGGGCAGGTGGGATCTGTTATTACGGTATAATTTTTGGTGAGGCAATTGTTTAAGCTCTGAGGAAGGGAATGGGGGCATGTGCCTCTGGCTGAGAATAGAAAGTGGGGCTGTAGGATGGGCTCTGCCATTGCCTGGATTCTCTGGTCAGGCTTACTAGATGATTGGGACAGGGTACTATATTCAGTAGTATCTGGGGCTATAAATTTGCTTCCCTGCCCTGGCAGGACAGCAGGATGGGACGCAGGGCCTGTACAGCTCAGTGTATGGGCACCCAATTCATGCTAGAGTATGCAATGAATTCCCTGGTTAGGTGAGGCCCTTGGTTTTTGCTCTGCAGATGAGGGAAGTTACAGGATATGCTCTCTGTTAAAGTGCCACAGTATGTAGGGCTGTTGGATGGGCTACATAGTTACCTGTGTGTTGGTCAGGTAAATACTGTATTCAGCAATGAATGAGGCTATGAATTAGATTCCCTGCCTGGGCATAGTCAGAAAAGCAGCTGTAAAGTCTCTGTTTGTTGTCTTAGCTCAAGCTGACCCACACCTCAAGTTTCCTGGCTGAATATGGCCACTGGCTTGGCTTTGCAAACCATCAGCTCTGCCTGCCCTTCTCTAGGCCTGAGCACTGCTGGGCAGCAACAGCTTCCAGAAGTTGTCGACAACACTTCTGTTCAATGGGACCAGAAGACACTGTTCATAGTAGGTTGGGCTATGTCTCAGTTCCCTTGCCTTGGCAGCAGGGGGAGGAGGCACTCCAAGCTACTCTCAGGTTCCCAAACAGGCTCTGTTTGGTAGGGGCCAGGAGTGACTCTCAGCCTTGGCTGTGAATTAATCCTCCCATCCATGCATAGCATGGGGACCCTCCATGCCCAGTATTGGCTTTGGTCTGGGATTAGCTCTGCTGCCCACCTCTGGGCTAGAGCACCACTGGGCCACAAATCTTCCAGGAGTTATTGCCAGCCTTTCTGGTCCTAAGGGTCCAGAAGAACCTGTCCACAGTAGGTATGGCTATGATTACTCCTTGCCTAGGCATGAGTAAACCAGGCTTATAGGGCTGGCAAAACCCTTGTTTGAGGATCCAAATTAGGCAGATCTGCACCCTGCTGAGATCCCTGGTTAGAATGTGCCCCCACCATGGTTCTACAGATGAGCAAAGCTATGGTTGTGAATACGATTTGGGCACTGCAGGTATGAAATCAATCTGCCAAGATCCCTGTGCGGGTAGTTGCAAGCTCCTCTCCTCTCCTCTGTCGCAGTCAGATTCCCTGTAGTGCAAGATCAGAATAGGAGTTCCCACAAAGTGACCTCAATGCTGGGAGAGATGGCCTTCTTCTGTGGGTTGTCTTTTCCCACTGGAGGAACTGGAGGCTCAGGGGAGGCCTTTCTATGGGGTGCTATGCTGGTCTGGAGGAGGGGTAATGTGGTCAATGTGCAGCCACTTTTCTTACCTTCTCATGCAATCTCTCTTGGTTGCTGAGGTGCAGGGAGGTACCTCAGCCTCACCCTCACATTCTAGGATTTGCTCAGTGGTGTCTTGTTCTTGAATTGTTAGTGATTAGTTGTTCTTCTTTTGATGTGGGAGCAAAGTCAGGAGTGACCTATTTTATCATCTTGGTAACCTGAGTTTTCACTTGTATAATTTTTGGCAGGATGTCTAGGCTCAATAAACATTTCTAAACATTGTCTAGGCTCAAAACATTTTGTTTTGTTTGTTTGTTTTGTTTTTTAATTCTACATATATGGGAGATCTTGTGGTATTTGTCTTTCTAGGTCTGACCTAAGTTACTAGCATAATACCCTTTAGAACCACCGATACTGTTGCAAGTGGCAAAATCTCATTCTTTTTTATGACTAATATTCCTTTGTATGTATATCGTGTGTGTGTATATATATATGTATATACATATATGTATTTACATATCTTTATTCATCTGTTGGTAGACACTTAGGTTACTTCCATATCTTGGCTACTATAAATAATACTGCAATGAACACTAGAATGCCTACATCTTTTTAATTTTTTTTGTTTTCTTTGGGGAAATTCCTGGAAGTAGAATTGCTGAATCATATTATAGTTCTATTTTTAATTTTTTAAAGAATCTCCATACTGTTTTCCATAGTGGCTGCACCAGTTTACCATCCCACCAATAGTCACTATGTTTCGTTTTCTCCATATTCTCACCAGTATCTGTTCTTGGTCATCTTTTTGATGATAGCCATTAATGTCCTTCTTTGTTTCTTGTTACAGTTTTTGTTTTAAAGTCTATTTGGTCTAATATAAGTATCAGTACCCCAACTTT
>NC_138998.1:41967734-42161985 GCF_964374135.1 Grampus griseus
GCTACAATATGTTTGAACATTGGGGACTATATGTTAAGTGAATAAGTCACAAAGGGTAAATACTGTATGAGTCCATTCATATGAAGTATGTAAAGTAGTTAAAATCAAAGAAAAGGAAAGTATAAAGCTGTTTACCAAGGGCTAGGGGAATGAGGAATTAGTGTTTAGTGGGTTAAGAGTTTTAGTATTGTAAAATGAAAAAGATTGAGAGATCTGTTGCACAGCAATGTGAATATACTTAACACTTATCGAATTGACACTTAAAATGGTTCTTATAATGGAAAATTTAATGTTACTAACCATAGTAATTTTAAAAATCTAACAATATCTTTGCTACCAACATAGCCGTAGCTATCCAGCAAAATAATGTTTCATTTCATCTTGAGAATAGTGAAATAATCAAAAATTTTTGAAAAATTTTTGGGGTGTGAAGTGTGGCCCAGGCTATGGGATATGTACCCCCCCATGCCCCTCTCCCAGCAGGGCCAGGATTATAGTGGCAGGGCCAGCTCTGAGGGGAAGAAGTAATTGAGCAGAAGGACTGATGGGAGTAGCTGTATGAAATCGATTTCAAGATACTTAAATGAATCCTGCAACTTGGGCTCTTTCCACATTATACCTTTACAGTTTTACCAAAATTATATTGGTGACATATTAGAATTCACCAGAAGCATTCTCGACTATTTCTGTAGATTGCTGATGTTGATTTGAGTACACTGGTAATTTGTTTCTTCTGCGGTGGGTAATTTGATGTAAATTCTATGTGAGGTCCCATTTGATGCCCTCTGATGTCATCAGATCTGTCTTAAAAGTGGCAGAGTTTATCATCATGTTATTTACAACTATAGTTTTTCCAAATAACTTTTTTTCTGATTCTGGAGAAAATTGCTGAGCCATAATGGGTTCTTTGAAACTCTCCAAAGAGCACTTTGGAGTATTACCAGGCAAGGTCTTAGTGATTGCTGCCTAACTGGTATAAAGATCAGCAAAGGCATTTTCTGGCTGTTATTCCTTTTAGTATGAGCCTTTACTTTTACAGATATAGCCAATAGAGTACTTAAAATATCTTTATTCTTTAAGGAATTTTTTTCTGAGATCAAGAAGTCTCATGGTTTCTTTAATATGAATCATGGGCTACCCCAAAAGCATTTTTGCTACTAGTGAATATATTAGCTCTCTTATTTCTAGATACTCAGAAAGCTCAGTAAATGAGTTTTGCAATCTTGACAGAGGTTTGTGTCTGGTAAGGAGATATTTTCTAGTGGTGAGTACAGATTTGTTGTATGCTGCCTCATATTTTCCTGTTCCTGTCACAGAGTATGTTCCCTCAAAACACAAAATTTTCTAGGGAAGGAACTTTTAATAAATGTCCATGGAATGTGGACAGTTATCAGAAAGATTCTAGGGCACTTCTGAATTTCTGTTTCTTTTGGTAGTAAAAGGAGATGTGAATGGAAATGTTTGAGGAAGAAAGTGATGTAAGAGTTTATCTTTTAGGTGTAAATCATATCCTAGGGGACATATTCCTTTTGACAATACTGAAGCATGAATTTGGAAGTTCAATATTCTTTCTGAGCTAAAATAGCAGGTAGATTGCTGTAATCAATCTTAGAGTTCACGTCATGTTTAGAACATACCAAGAGGTCATTTGCATTTTTGGATAATACTAGAATTTCAGGGAAATCTAAGGATCCTTAGCGTCCTTGGCTAAAGGCTTTGAAAAGTAGGACAGTGTCTTGGTAAACCTCAGAAACATAACTGTCTCAATATATTGTTGTGTTTTCCAGAAAAAGAAAAGTAAATATTTATTCTCTCTTGTCAAGGGCCACTAGTGTAAAGATTATAGGCTGGAGCACGGCAAGTATCTGTGGATATCTGAGGCAGAGTTTGTGTAACAGTGACAGGTGTTTAAGGTTCATATTCCATATCTACATCTATCAAAAATTTATAGAGTTGTCACTTAATATTTACACAAATTTCTCCCATGATTGTTTAAGGATAAAATAGGAAATTAAGCACTTGGTTCCCACTAACACCTTCTGACCAGCTGTTTAATTTTATTTCTTATTCAGTTTCTTAGCAAACACGGGACAGTTGTTTACCTAATGTTGTTTTCTGCCTGCAGTTTCTGCAGATGTCTTTTTCAAAAGACTCTCTTTCCTGGCACATACTAACTGGATGGGAGCAGCTAGTTGCTTTGTTTGTAAGGCTATCTGCGTCAGTTTTTCCTGGATCTTATTCTACGTTTATTCTAAGACTCTTTAAAAATGCTTAGAAAGTAGTTAGAGATCTGGCAATAGGACTATGTATTTCCCATTCCAGATTTTGCTGCATTTTAAGTTCTCTATTTCTACCTCAAGGCTAGTCACGCAACATGAAGAGGAAGATTCAACACAACTGTTTAAGGATTTACATCTAATTGTTTCATGAAAGAGTTAACCTACTCCTGAAATTATTTAAGGATTCATCTTCTCTTTGCTTGTAGGACTGTACTAAAATATAATCTATTTTCACAGCAAAGATGTTGAGAGAATCTCACAAGATATTATGTAGCATTTTCAGTTTTTTGAAACCACTTTAGTTCCCTATGCAAAATGGGATACTTTAAATCAATCTTAGGATCTTCATCCTCTGCATTTGTCGTCCATTATTTTCATGCGGGATTCCAGATTACATTCTTAGAACTATTCTAAATTCTTCTATAAATTTCTGTTTATCTTCCTAGGTTTTTTGAATGTTAACAATAGCTTTCACCTATTACCAAGACAAGGGCTCAATATAACTATTAAGTGGCTTGCTCTATTCTGACTCAACTTTAAAAGGCAATTAAGTAATGGGAGTTTCTGGATGGTCAGCATCATAGATGAATTTGTCAGAAGGAAATGTACAGGCAGAGAGTATGGAAGTATATAGGATAAAGGAAGGGATATAGTTTAATTTATTGTTTGGGGAATGTAAAAGAGAGATTTAACTTTTTCACATGTGTTTATTTGCCTTGGTGACACAATTTAAAAACTGAGTTTATTTGGAAGCATCTCATACCAGTTAAAATGCAGACCATTGGATGTTTGGGATTTTACTTCTTTTTTTTTTTTATTCTAAGGTATTTTTCAAATGAATAATTTAGTTTTTATTATAAGTTTAGAATTAGTGAACACAGTAAGAAAAAGGTATTGGTGAGCAATCTATTTTTTGAAAAGTGAGCAGTTTTCTTAAGTGTATAATACATTGCCCAATAGAGCAACTGTTGCCCAGATGAACAAACTATTTGCCTGGATAAATTGATTTTCATGACTTTGCTGAAGCAAATTGTAAACCATTTATTGGTTTATGGACTTATTTTCTGGGCAAGCATTTACTGAAATAAACACCTAAGTTAGGTTTATAAAGATCATCTAGGTTCTAAGTCCTAATAGTTGAGTTATATTGAAATACATGGTCTCAACTTCACAGAAAATATAAATCCGTTTTTCAATTATTAAAGGAGGCTATTGGTAATATTGGTCTTAGATTTATTGCAGATCAAAGGGAGACTCTGCATACTATATGGCCCAGATCTTTAGGAATCTTGGTTTTACAGGAATTTTATCTATAGTCATACTTTGGAGATATTGCAGGTTTGGTTCCAGACCGCTGCAATAGAGCTAATATCTCAATAAAGACAGTCACAGAATTTTTTGTCTCCAGTGCATATCAAAGTTATGTTTATACTATAGTCTATTAAGTATGCAATAGCATTATTTCTAAAAAAAAAACAATGTACATACCTCAGTGAAAAAATAATGCTCTTTGAGAAATGGCATCAATAGACTTGTTCTACACAGGGTTACCATAAAACTTCAATTTGTAAAAACCACAGTGTCTGCAAAGTGCAAGAAAGTGAAGCACAATAAAATGAAGTATGCTTCTGTAAAAATACATACATACCATAGTAAGAATTTAACCTTGCCCAAGAAGAAGTCTGGCTTCTGTGCTCAGTTCCTGAGAGGTAATCATTAATGCCTTGGAATGTCCTGCCTGATAAAAGATTTTGTTTACTTGGGGATCTTGGGACATGGCAGGTAGTCTAACAATGGGATTTCTGGTAGCGGTTCTGTGTTATGTGGTATCAGCTGGACCACTGAAGGGTCTGGAGAATGAGGTCAGGCATGTGGGAAGTTGACCATGTCTATGTGATGGAGCTTCAATAAAGACTCTAGACATCATGTCTTGAGTGAGCTTCCCTTGTTGCTAAAACTACATGCATATTGTCACACATGGTTGCTGGGAGGAAAAGACAACTGGAAACTCCATGTTTGGAACCTTCTAGATTCTGCCCATGGTTCTCTTCCCTTGGCTGAATTTAATCTACATTCTTTTACTCTAACAAACCATAATCATGAGTATAACAGTTTTCAGTGAGTTCTGTGAACACTCCCAGCAAATTACTGAAGCTAAGAATTTGGGTACCACTGAATTGCTATTGTTGTCAAAAGTGATAGTGGTCTTGGGACCATTCTATAACTTTGCCTATACATATACACATACATTCATGTATATACTTGCCTTTCTCGATTCTAATATGATATGTAAATCATACTACTTTTTATATGCTACATAGTACATATCTGTCATATATATGTATCAAATATTCAATCATGAATATCTGATAATTCAGCTTTTATAATAGTCTTACAAAAGCTTTTATTTGAGAATGAATATTAAAATATTTGTTATTTATTCTCTGGAGGTTTTCTAACTTATATTCCTACAATTCAGTCAAAAATATGTAAGATGTTATATCACTACTCTATTGAAATGTTTCTACATAGTTAAACTCCCATGTATTATTGTTTTCTCTCCCTATTTTTAAAAGTTTAGAGACTTTTCTCTCAATGCTTCTTATGAAAGGACTTGCATGATAAATCATTTCTTTTATTCAAAAGACATACCAATTTGCTTCAATTTAAAGGGAAAAACTATGTCTTTAGATGATTTTGTCTCTGTAAAATTTTATTTTTTTTAATTTTTGTTAACTACTAAAACTTTATATAATACCATAATTCCTTTTCTACTTTAGCTACCAGAAAACTAAGAGTTAAATTGAAGTCCAATGTAAAATCTAGTTCCAATCAGATAATTAAGATTGTTTTTTCAATATATGTATTTACTAATATTATCCTAAATGGAACAGATTATTATTTACTCACATCAAATGATGCACGTTTCCCTCTGCCATAATTTCCTCCTTCCAGTGTGATGTTATGAGAATCAGATATCACTCTAATATACAAGATTAGCATTATAGGTAAGGAACCCTTCAAAAATGCATCTGTGCATTTATTAGGATTGAGAAGTAGTTTTTTTCTCCCTTTCCCATTCTGAGATAGTCTACTTAGAAATACAATGAGAAGGATCTTCGGTCCTCATGCTTTGTAATGTAAATAAATTTCTTCAGTGGGCAGATATCTAAGACTATAGTCTCCAGCTTACAACCCAAGGATGTCTCCAGGGACCTAGAGGCCTTGAGTCCCTTTGAAATATAAGCACATACCTCTGGAGTGGTATATCTTTTTGGAGTCTCATTGGCTAATCAGACATAAACTAATTTCTAAGATTTATCAGTTAGCCCTGGTCACAAGTTTTAGTAAAATTTGCTCAGAGAGACAATTTTAAAGAAATATAAAAATATTTTCTCTACAACCCCCAAATTGGTAACATCTCACTCCCCTCTAATATTTATTAGCTTTTCTTTTGTTCTGATAATTATGTAATTTAAGCTTTTGAATAGCAGTTACAAAAGACAGTGACTAAATAGACCTTCAACAAAACATCATTTATGTGGCAAAATGAATTTTGAATCAACTCCACTCTAAATATTTGTCCCAAACAGTAAAGATCTCAAAGAACCCAAGTTAATAATGAATATTGGTATTTTGAGTTTACTTTCCTGCAATTCCACATTCTACTGGCTTTTAAAAATATTTTTAAAATTAAACTTTTAATTTTGAGGTAATTGTAGATATGCATGAAGTTGTAAGAAATATTACAGTGATATCTGGTGTACCCTTTACCCAGTTTATCCCAAAAGTATTATCTTGTGAAACTGTAGTACAACATTACAACCAGGATATTAATGTTGATGCAGTCAAGATGCAGAACAGTTTCATCATTATAAGAATCCTCCACAACCACACCCAATTCCCCTCTGCCCACACACCCTCCTTAACTCCTGGCATTTCTGTAATATTGTCTCTGTTTCTACAATACTGTCATTTCAAGGATGTTGTATAAGCAAATCATATAGTTTGTAAATCCCTTGGGGATTTGCTTTCTTTTTTTTACTCAGCAGTTCTCTAGAGATTATTCCACATTTTTGTACATATCGATAGTTAATCCCTTTATTATTGTTGACTAGCATTCCATGGTATGGATAAACCATAGTTTGTTTCACTATGGTATTCACCCACTGAAGGACATTTTGTGTGTGTGTGTGATTATGACTAAGGCAGTACACATTCGTTTTCATGTTTGTGTGTGTATGTGTGTATGAACATAAATTTTCATTTATCTGGAATAAATTTCTAGGGATGCAATTCCTGAGTCTTATAGTAGTTGCATGTTTAATTCTGTAAGAAGCTTCCCAGTTGTTTTCCAGAGTGGCTGTAATATTTTACATTCTCACCAGCAGCGTATGAGTGAATCAGTTTCTCTGTATCCTTGTCAGCACTTGGTGTTGTCAGTATGTTTCATTTTAGCTATTCTGATTAGTGAGCAGTGATACCTCATAATTTTAATTTGCATTTTCCTAATGGCTAATGATATTGAACACCTTTTTTGTGTGTGTGTTCTTGTTTAATACCTGTATATCCTCTTTGGTGAAATGTCTTTTCATGTCTTTTCCTATTTTCTAATTAGATTGGTGGTTCTTTTTAACTCTTTTGTTTTAGGAGATATATATATATATATATATATATATTCTGTATAAGATATGTGGTTTGCAAATGGTTTCTCCTACTCTGTAGCTTGCGCTATCATCTTTTAACAAGGTCTTTCACAGAGCAAAAGTTCATAATTTTGATGAAGTCCAACTTATCAATTTTTTATTTCATGAATACTGTCATGTATAAGAACATTTTGAGCAGTCATAAATTCAGGAGTTCTTTTCAAATTTTTTTGGTAAAAGTTTTGTAGCTTTACATTTTACATTTATGTCCATGATTTATTTTGCATTACTATTTTTATAGGATGTGAGACTTAGGTCAAGATTTCCCACCGTTTTTCTTTTGCCTATGTATGGATGTAACCTTGCCCTAGAATCATTCATTGAAATGGCTATCTTGACTCCACTGAATTGTGTTTTTTTGTACTTTGTCAAAGTCACTTGGGCATATTTGTGTGGGTCTATTTCTGGATTCTTCTGAAAAGCCACACATATTTGATTGCTGTAGCTATATAATACACCTTAAAATGGGGTGGACTGATTCCTCCCACTCTATTCTGCTTTTTAAATATTAACTATGCTGGTTCTCTGCCTTTCCATATAAATTTGGAATAATCTTGTCTGTATCTCCAAAATTTTTTGCTGAGAATTTCATAGGAATTGCATTAATCATATATATTAGTTTGGGGGAGAACTAACATCTTTACTATAATGTCTTCTAATTCATGAACACAGTATGTCTCTCCATTTATTTAGATCTTCATTGGTTATTTTAATCAGCATTTTGTAGTTTTTAACATTCAAGTCCTATACATGTTTTGCTAAATTTACACCTAATTTTCTCATTTTTGAGCAATTATAAATGACATTATATTTTTAATTTTGATAGCTATGTGTTTATTGCCAGTGTATAAGAATGCAATTGAGTTTTTTACGTTTATCTTGTATGTTGCAAATGTACTAGACTCTCTTAGTTTCAGGAGTTTTTGATATGTTCATTTTGATTTTCTGTATAGGTAATCATGCCATCTGCAGATAGAGACTTTTATTTCTTCTTTCAGTCTGTATGCTACCTCTTTTTTCTTGCCTTACTGCACTGCCTAGAAATCCAGCACTATTTTGAATAAGAGTGATCAGAGGAAAAAGCATTCTGTTTGTCACTATTAAGCATGTTAATTGTGGTCTTTTTGTTGTTGGTCTTTTTTGTAAATGCTGTTTATCAATAGAGGAAGTTTTCTTACATTCCTATATTTCTGAGACTTTTATCCTGGATCAGTATTGAATTTTGTCAAATAATTTTTCTTCATCATTTGATATGACCATTTAATTTTACTTCTATGCCATGTTAATATAGTGGAATACATGGATTGATATTTTTAATATAGAACAAGTCTTGCACTCCTAAAATAAACCTCACTATTTTTATGCTGTAAATTTATATATATATGTGTGTGTGTGTGTGTGTGTATACATATATATTTGATTTCCTAATATTTCATAAGGATTTTTACATTTATATTAAGGATGCTAATCTGTAATTTTCTTTTTTTATACTATCTTTGTCTTATTTGGTATAGGATAATACTAGTTTCATTAGTGATTTGTGATACGCCCCTTCCTCTTGTATTTTGCAAGTGAGATTGTGTAGTATTAGTCTTAATTCTTTAATGATTTGACAGAATTCCTAATTAAGCCATCTAGGTCTGGAGATTTTTTGGTAGTTTTATTCATTACAAATTAATTTTCCTTAGTAGGTACAGGGTTATTTGAGTTATCTATATCATTTTGGGAGATTTGTGGTAGTTTTTATTTATTGAGGGCTTGATCCATTTCATCTAAGCTGTGAAATTTATATGTGTAGAATTGTTCATATTATTCCTTCAATATCATTTTGATGTCTAGAGTATGTTTGGAGATATCACCCAATTTCATTCCTAATAGTGGTAATTTCTGTTTTCTCTGTTTTTTGTCAGTTGCTAAAGGTCTGCCAATTATATTGATCTTTTCGAATAACCAGTTCATTTTTTTTCCATTTTTTTAATTTACAATTTCACTGATTTCTGTTCTTTATTGTTTCCTTCCTTTCAAGGCCAGTATCCTCAAACCTCTCTCAGCTCCATCTTTATATTGCCTTACCCATGTGTGTATCAAATCTCCTTCCCTCTGATCATCTAAATAATTCGAATCAGGTATGGGTGAGACTCTGGATACAATCTATCCTTGGGCAAAATTCCTCTCTACCTGTGGTTCTGCAAAACTAGAAAACAAGTTGTCTGTTTTCAAAACAGCATGACACAGTGGCATAGTATAGCAGAGAAATCCCTACTCCAAAATAAGCGTGTTAAATTGCCTAGGTTTTTTTCTACTTACCATTTTAGTTCTGTCAGTTTTTTTTCTTCTCATATTTTGCTGCTCAGTTGTTTGGTGCATACATATTTAGGATAGTAATGTATTTTTGATGGATTGACCCTTTTATCATTATATAAAGTCCCTTTCTGTATCTAGTAATTTCCTTTGCTCTAAAGAGATATCAGTATAGGTATTCCTGCTTTCTTTGTATTAACATTTGCATGATACAGCTTTTTCCATCCTTTTACTTTCAACCTATTTTTTATATCTGAAGTGAATTTCTTGTAAGCAGTATATATTTGGGACGTGTTTTAAATCTATTCTGTTAATCTCTCTCTAAGTTGATATATTTAGACTATTTACACTTAATGTAAACTATTGTTTATTTGAACTTAAGTATGCTACTTAATTTTTTATTTTTTGTTTTTCTCTGTTTTTTGTGGATTTCTGGTCCCTCTCTTTCCCCGCTACCCTCCACACCCCGCCTTCCTGTGGGTTCCTTTAACACTTTGTAGAAATCCATTTTGATGTATTTATATTTTTTTTAGTCTGACTCTTCACAGCTTTTCTATTGGTTGCTTTAAGTATTACATTATATCAGATTCAATATATATATATATATATATATACACACACACACACACACACCCCCCACATTTAAGTATTAAATTATATCAGACACAATGTGTGCAGTGTTACATTATGTTACATTAGAATCTATTGTTGCTATCATTTTGAAGTTTGAATGAAGTGTAGAAACCTTACCTCTGACTATTCCTTTGCTCTTCCCTGTTTATAATAAAATTATCTCAAATATTTATTCTTTATACATTTAAAAGTAAATCAAACATTGCTGTAATTTTTGCTTCAACCAATAGGGAAAATTTAGAAAGCTCAAAAGAAGGAATATCTATTCTATTTACCTATACTTACTTTTTTTCTTACTGTACTTTATTCCTTCTTGATAATTCCAAGTTTCTTCCTTAGTAACTTCAAGGGTGAGTTTCCTGGCAACAAATTCTCATCGTTTTTCTTCATCTGAAATATCTTGATTTCATCTTCATTCCTGAAGGTTGTTTTAGCTTGATAGAGAACTCTGAGTTGACATTTCTTTTCTTTAAGGGCTTGAAAAATGATGTATCACTTCCTTCTAGTCTCCATGGTTTCTAATGAGAAATTTGCTTTCATTTGAATTGTTTTTCCATAATAGGTGAGGTTTTGTTTCGATCTCACTGCTTTCAACATTGCTCTTTCTCTTTAGTTTACAGCCCTCTCAGATTCCACCTGGGCATGGGTGGGGGTGAATTGGAGAGCTGCATTATTATAGCCTTGTGAGGGTTGGGAATCTTGCCTCTCAGTCTTTGGTGGTATGTATTGGAGTGGGGTCACTCTTTGCTGTGCTATTTGTCTGCATTTCAGCAGTTGTTATTTCAAGATTTCTGTCTTTCTAGGCTATCCCTTTCCTGGTCCTTTGGCTAAGGAAAGCAGGAATTTTGAAGGATTTTTATTGTCTGCTCCCATTAGTATTTCTGGGTTGCTAGCTCTTTCAGTACCAAGTCTGAGAGTCATATGGCAAAAACAATACCTAAGGAACTCACCAGTGTGGCTTTCGTTGGGTTGCAAGGTCCTTAGCCAGTCTGCCTTTTTTTCTCTCCCTTTCAAAGTCTTGTTAGGTTCATTTTATATATAATGCCTAGGGTCTTAGCTGTACTTAATGGGAGAAATATTCAAAAGTATATTTCCTCCATTTTTCTGGAAGAGAAATCCTTCTACTGACTTTGTAAATAGTATTCTATCTATCTACCTATCTCCAAGATGTGTACTAGTGTTTCAAAAGAATGTTTGGTTCATTATTATACAATGTCATATGTATTTTCCCCCTACTGTCAATTTTAAACAGAAATACTGCACAAAAATTTTGAGGAAATCTTGACTTTAGATTCCTTTTTTTCTGAATATCTATGCAGAAAAATGTGCTTAGTTTGCTAGTTTTCTTTTGTAGCATAAGAATAGCTATATTTATTTATAGTCCATTATTCTGCAAAGTAATTTAAACACCAGGGGGTTAAGTGTTCAGTGACTTCCAAGGTGTATCTAATGTAGTCTAATCAGGCAACTAAGATATACCCTCCAGCAAATAGAGTATATGAAACTGTTGACCTAAGGTTAGAAATAATTTTAGAGGAAATGACTTCCAATTAAATGCAATTTTTGTCTCAGTGTAGGTGGAATCAGCATTGTAGATGCAATTTTCTTCATTGCAGAAATAAAACTTATCATCAACAAGCAATCAAAGATTCTAAAGCCCCTACGACCTGTTTTTTTTTTTTTCCTTCTTTTTTTCTGGATACGCTAGGTTTCAATCTATTTAGGATCTTTTCAGTAATAATGGAAATATTGCTAACACTGATATCTGTAATACTAAACCTGACTGATTTACAGAATCAGCGTATTATTAGATATTCACTAGTGGGAATACTTGTAAGAAAAATGTCCAGAGCTGAGCCAGAAATACTTTGTGAACAATACTGCTCATACCGTGATTCTGTAATAGTGACCAGCTGCACCTACTGAACAATCTCATTTGGCTTTTATTACTTCTTATTTTTAACTTTAATACTACAGTGCTGAGACAGATAAGTAAGCACAGATGCATTTTTGAATACTAGTCTCTTAGCAACCTCTTATATCAAATACATTTTTAATGGAATAAAAAGAAGATAGACAATTTCAACACTAACTTAATTTAGAATTTACCATTTTTTATTATGAGATGTAAATTTTCCAACACATGATTATTCTCTTTATTACTTTAGTAGGGTAAATATCATTTGCAGAACTCCTGAGCTGCTGGAGAATACTATTCACAGCAAAAACAATTGCTACTTTAATCATATTGTCACGCTTTATAGCTATGCTGTAAAGTAATTTTTATACCTGACACTATGACAGAAAACCAAATCAAACTTAACCTTGATGATTGCTGTTCTTCTCCAAATGTAGGAAACAGAAGAATGTAATAATAACTGAAAATACATTTCCAGGGATTAAAAACATAATCAATTTGCTATTTAAGAACAAGGAAAAGCACTGTCTAAATTTGATCTGAAACAATATATGATTAGAAAATGAAAAAAATAAAATCTCTATTAATTATATGACTGTGTATGTTATGTTTCTTAATACTAATTAACTTTTGGAATAGAATACATTTTCAATATTTGTCTCTAATAGCAAAGAAAAAGTAGAATTAACCTTCTAAACATCATCATAAAGTTATTTTCTTGATTCTTTGATCTTTACTGAAGCTAATCACAAGTTAATTAGCACCTAAGCTATTAAAATACCAATTAAAATACCCAGTTTTATTAATTATGTGTTCACCACAAAGAAATCTAGCAATCTTTTCTCCATTATTGAGTGTGTGAATTTCCCAAAATATCTTACAATTGAAATATTTCTAGTGATTTGATCATTCTCTGTGTTAAATTGCTTATGTACATCTGAGTCTATGGTGGATGTCAGGATATAAATAAATGGGGACTGGCCAACTTCAAAAAGTCTCCTCAACAACTGATGTTATTTTATGATGAGCCAGATGATTAGCTGAAGAAAAGGATACACTCTCTATCAAGTATCAGGGATAGCTTTCTGGCCAGTCATTTCACCTGTGTAATCATATCAGATGGGAAACACTGAATTTTGTGATCTTTATGTTCTATATTATTATTGGGATACTTTTTAAAATAGGATGCTTTGATTTCTTCAGGGAGAAATTTTAAGATTTTACTTTGATCAGCAGCCCAAGTATTTTTCTAAATGCTGAACTTAGTGTCATGTTTCAAATATTTCTTTATTATCAAATGGTATTATATTGTATTTATATTATATTATAATATAATATAATGTTATATATATAATATAATATAATATTAGGGTTAGCCAAAGCTAGATAGATGGTTACATGGGTGTTTGACAGGATATTGCACTATGTGGAGGTGTTACCTGGAAGAGTAATCTTTTTTTTTTTTTCTGAAGAGTTTAGTATTACATTCACTCTCAAGTGTTGGAAGTATTATATGAGTAACACTGCATGCAATTAGACAAGGAAAATACAGAAATGGCAGCAGTGGATATCTTTATTTTTCTCTGATTAATGAATGAAAGTAGTAGTCAACAACATGTAAGTGCTTACTATAGGCAGTTCTATATTCTTTGCATGTTTCAACTCTTATAATCCTTGCATACTTTCTATAATGAAGATACTATTATTCTTCCAGTTTAAAAAATCCAAAACTGTGACACACAGAGGCTAAATAACTTGCCAAAGGATACTCAGATAGGAATTTGTAGAGCTCAGCAGCCAGGAGTCTAGCTTCAGATTCTGAGTTGTTACTCCTGTATTACACTACTCCCCAGTACTGATAAAAAGCACTGTAGAAGGAACGAAGTGTTAAAGTAAAACCGGCAACAGAGAAACCTGTACAATCATAGATTAATCATCTAGGCAAAAGAATATTTTGGATTGTTAGATCTACTATATGATTTTTCCTAAAGTTTTCTCTGTTTGCTTTATTTTGAAATTGTCTAAATCTTTTCCACTTGCCCTTTTTTTTTTTTTTTTTTTACTGTGATCCTTGTTTTCTTCCTATATTCTCATTTTTTGAAATGGGACTCCCCAGAAAATAAGGTCAATGGGTAGACACCAGAACAGAACATTATCTCTCAATACTAAAGAGATGGCTGGCATAAATTCTATGGACTTAATGCAAAAACAAATATGGGTTAGGTGGCAGTCCTATTTCAAAGTATTTGCCTCTTCATAGCTTACTCCCATGCTGAGATCTATTTTTTCAATGACTGTAAGATATTTCAACTCTGTATGTACCTCCTACCTAGACAAGTGCTAATTTTCTTGGCAAGTCAAAAACAGAACATCTGCTTATATTGACTCTGTAGTTGGAAAACAATAAGAAAACCTTTTTCTTTTCTGTGCTAGTAATATGATTATAATACCCTATTGCATATTAATGACTTGAGATGCATCCTTGTTTGAATTTGGTCAGAAATAAAATTATGCAATATTGAGTTATAAAACAGAAATAAAACATATTAGCTAAATACTTTCTTAACCAAATAAAAACATACACATATAACAGTAAAATAAATGAAACATTTCAAAAGGAAGTCCTTATTTATAATCATCCTTCCATAGTTACATGACAGCGAATGTAGTATTCATGGATAAATATAACTTTTGAGACCATCAGCTCTATGCAAGATGTCATGGAAATAAAGACTGTTTTGGAATAAAATGGAACAAAAATCTTATTCAAAGAACACCTCCCAGCTGTGTTACCAGTTACTGTGTAATCATCTTTCATTATATATGCTGTATGGGGTATGGAGAATGATTAGAAATGCAAACCTGATGTTCTGAATTTGTACATCTCTTTTAGGGCCAGATCTCCTCAACAAGGAACTTAGCCTCAGATTCCACACGTAGCTCATTAAACATTTTGCTAAGTCACTAATATTTACTAAGTGATCATTCTAATATTCTATAAAGCACCCTAAAGACAAGTTCTGAATTCTTATATTTATAGGATACTAGATACCAAGCAATGTAAGACTAAGCAAAATCAGGACCATACTGTTATCATCTTTGTTTTCTTTCTCTTTTCCTTCCAAGTGACTTCTACTGAATGGATAATACAGCATAGCAAAAAGTCTAATGTTATAAGTTATTTATTTACTTATCCCCCCTCAAAGTCAAGCAGCGTTACCAGTGTTGGGGGACATCATTTCAGATATGATATCCCTTTAACATCATAGCTGTGGTATATAGCTACACAAGAGACAACATCTTAAGCAGGAAATAATATATATAACATTTTGTAGCTCATTTTTGCATTTAATTTGTCTCACAGATCATACCATACTGAGCAATAAGAGCTGACTCATTCTATGTATAATTGCTTATTTCATTGTAGACACCTTATTTTCAAATGTTCCAGTTATCTATTCCTGCATAACAAACTACCCTAAAACTCAAAACCTCTTGGTTAATGATTTTATTGTATCTCATCATTTTGTGGATAATGAATATGCACAGGACTCAGCTAGGTGATTTTTCTGGTCCATATTGTATAAACTGGGGTAATTAGGTAAGACTTTGCTGATGCCAGGCTGGGCTGGATTATACAAAATGTATGTTCTGACATGTCTGGGCCCTTGGTGAAGATAGTTGCAGAAATGAGCTCAGTGGGTCCCTCTACGAGTGGTTTTGGGGCTTCTCCATATGGTACCTCCAGTATGGTAACTGGCCTTCTTGCAAAACAGCTAAGAGGGCTTCCCTGGTGGCTCAGTGGTTCAGAGTCTGCCTGCCGATGCAGGGGATGCGGGTTCGTGCCCCGGTCCGGGAGGATCCCACATGCCGCGGAGTGGCTGGACCTGTGAGCCATGGCCGCTGAGCCTGCATGTCCGGAGCCTGTGCTCTGCAATGGGATAGGCCACAACAGTGACAGGCCTGCGTACCCGCCCCGAGAAAAAACAAAACAAAACCCAAACAGCTAAGAGCTTCATGATACCAGAGTGGATGCTTCCAGTCCTTTTTAAGGGTATGCTTCCAAACTGACACAATATCATTTCCTCCAGATTCTATTGAATTTTGGTTTTTTCAGGGTATGTGCCCAGTAGTGGAATTGCTGGGTCGTATGGTAGTTCTATTTGTAGTTTTTTAAGGAACCTCCATACTGTTCTCCATAGTGGCTGAACCAATTCACATTCCCACCAGTAGTGCAAGAGTGTTCCCTTTTCTCCACACCCTCTCCAGCATTTATTGTTTCTAGATTTTTTGATGATGGCCATTCTGACTGGTGTGAGATGATATCTCATTGTAGTTTTTTTTTTTTTTCTGGTACACGGGCCTCTCACTGTTGTGGCCTCTCCCGTTGCGGAGCACAGGCTCTGGATGCGCAGGCTCAGTGGCCATGGCTCATGGGCCCAGCCGCTCTACGGCATGTGGGATCTTTCCAGGCCAGGGCACGAACCTGTGTCCCCTGCACTGGCAGGCGATTCTCAACCACTGCACCACCAGGGAAGCCCTCATTGTAGTTTTGATTTGCATTTCTCTAATGATTAATGATGTTGAGCATTCTTTCATGTGTTTGTTGGCAGTCTGTATATCTTCTTTGGAGAAATGTCTATTTAGGTCTTCTGCCCATTTTTGGATTGGGTTGTTTGTGTTTTATTCAGCTGCATGAGCTGCTTGTAAATTTTGGAGATTAATCCTTTGTCAGTTGCTTCATTTGCAAGTATTTTCTCCCATTCTGAGAGTTGTCTTTTGGTCTTGTTTATGGTTTCCTTTGCTGTGCAAAAGCTTTGAAGTTTCATTAGGTCCCATTTGTTTATTTTTGTTTTTATTTCCATTTCTCTAGGAGGTGGGTCAGAAAGGATCTTGTTGTGATTTATGTCATAGAGTGTTCTGCCTATGTTTTCCTCTAAGAGTTTGATAGTTTCTGGCCTTACATTTAGGTCTTTAATCCATTTTGAGCTTATTTTTGTGTATGGTGTTAAGGAGTGATGTAATATCATACTTTTACATGTACCTGTCCAGTTTTCCCAGCACCACTTATTGAAGAGGCTGTCCTTTCTCCGCTGTACATTCCTGCCTCCTTTATCAAAGATAAGGTGACCATATGTGTGTGTGTTTATCTCTGGGCTTTCTATCCTGTTCCATTGATCTATATTTCTGTTTTTGTGCCAGTACCATACTGTCTTGATTACTGTAGCTTTGTAGTATAGTCTGAAGCCAGGGAGCCTGATTCCTCCAGCTCTGGTTTTCTTTCTCAAGATTGCTTTGGCTATTTGGGGTCTTTTGTGTTTCCATAAAAATTGTGAAATTTTTTGTTGTATTTCTGTGAAAAATGCCATTGGTAGTTTGATAGGGATTGCATTGAATCTGTAGATTGCTTTGGGGAGTAGAGTCATTTTCACAATGTTGATTCTTCCAATCCAAGAACATGGAATATCTCTCCATCTATTTGTATCACCTTAATTTCTTTCATCAGTGTCTTATAATTTTCTGCAAACAGGTCTTTTGTCTCCTTAGGTAGGTTTATTCCTAGATATTTTATTCTTTATGTTGCAATGGTAAATGGCAGTGTTCTCTTGATTTCACTTTCAGATTTTTTATCATTAGTGTATAGGAATGCCAGAGATTTCTGTGCATTAATTTTGTATCCTGCTACTTTACCAAATTTATTGATTAGCTCTAGTAGTTTTCTGGTAGCATCTTTAGGATTCTCTATGTACAGTATCATGTCATCTGCAAACAGTGACAGCTTTACTTCTTCTTTTACAATTTGGATTCCTTTTATTTCCTTTTCTTCTTTGATTGCTGTGGCTAAAACTTCCAAAACTATGTTGAATAAGAGTGGTGAGAGTGGGCAACCTTGTCTTGTTCCTGATATTAGTGGAAATGCTTTCATTTTTTCACCATTGAGGATGATGTTGGCTGTGGGTTTGTCATATATGGCGTTTATTATGTTGTGGAAAGTTCCCTCTATGCCTACTTTCTGGAGGGCTTTTATCATAAATGGGTGTTGAATTTTCTTGAAAGCTCTCTCTGCATCTATTGAGATGACCATATGGTTTTTCTCCTTCAGTTTGTTAATATGGTTTATCACATTGATTGATTTGTGTATATTGAAGAATCCTTGCATTCCTGGGATAAACCCCACTTGATCATGGTGTATGATCCTTTTAATGTGCTGTTGGATTCTGTTTGCTAGTATTTTGTTGAGCATTTTTGCATCTATGTTCTTCAGTGATATTGGCCTCTAGTTTTCTTTCTTTGTGACATCCTTGTCTGGTTTTGGTATCAGGGTGATGGTGGCTCATAGAATGAGTCTGGGAGTGTTCCTCCCTCTGATATATTTTGGAAGAGTTTGAGAAGGATAGGTGTTAGCTCTTCTCTGATATATTTTGGAGGAGTTTGAAAGGATAGGTGTTAGCTCGTCTCTAAATGTTTGAAAGAATTCGCCATCTGGTCCTGGGCTTTTGTTTGTTGGAAGATTTTTAATCACAGTTTCAATTTCAGTGATTGTGATTGGTCTATTCATATTTTCTATTTCTTCCTGATTCAGTCTTTGCAGGGTGTGCACAACCTGGAAGAAATGTCTATTTTGTTTAATTGTTCATTTTGGTTCAAAAAAGGAGACAGCAAAAATAAGAAAATGTCAAAAAATGATCATTGATAGCTATGTTTTCCTATGGCTTAAACCTTAATTTTGGATTTCAGTTTAAAAAAATACTCATTTCAGAAAAATATCTCCACATCATTGTTACCTTAATATATTTGTTTCCAATTTATCGTAGGGAGAAATAAGACAATTTCGACAATACTGAGACTAGAAATAGATATTTTCAAATTTGGAATGAGATAAAATAAACTTTGTATATGCATTATTTAGGTCTCACTTTGTTATCAAGTATGGCATATTGTTTCTATTGGTAATTTCTTTAGACAAAAGTAGATAACTCTTATTAAGGGTAAGATAGCACCCTATTTATTTAATCTGGGGGGCATATGTGTGTAATTAATGTTCTTTTATTTCAAAAATGTTATATAATGAATTTAGTTTGGTTTGGTTATCTATAATAATGATGAGAGGAAAGTGTGTGTGTGTGTGTGTGTGTGTGTGTGTGTGTGTGTGTGTGTGTGTGTGGTTTAGGGACAGAATTTCAATGTCACGTTCTATCATGTGATTCTGTACTTGATAGTTGTGCTTTAACATTTGGCTACATAAATCTTCTCAAAATGCTCTAAGACAGCACAGCCAGGTGGCATATGCCACATCATATACACCTTGTAAGGTCCTTCAGTATTCAACAAGGAGAACTCATTCCCGTTATACTTCACCCTAGTGAGACATATCTAGACAAATCAATACATATACTAAAAACAAAATATGAAAGGAAACAATTGATTACATCATCCAGAGAAGCAATTAATCGTTTGAACATGACTAACAGCTCAAGAATATAAAGAGAATTGGTGATCTTCTCTTAAAACTGTAAAAAAAAAATTTTTTTTCTTTTTAAAGTACCTTTGTCGTGAAATTACGTATGTAATTATATGAAGAAAAGGAAATTATTTCTATCAGATAGCAAAATAGAAAGGAATCATCACTTGGTTTGTGCATATCTCTATCAACATTTGAAAAAATATGGATGTATTAATTATACCTTTCAGGGATCTGGTCAAGGTTTCTAAGTTCACTAGACAGCACCATTAAGAGATAGCAGTTATCATGAAGATTGATAATCCTATAGTACTACTGCTAACTTTCTGTAAAGTTAAAGAATCTCCAGGGATACATGACTATATTTTGCAGCCAGAATTCACACAATATGACAACTATTGTAATAAATAATTATGACCTAAAATTAAGGGTTTACAAAATACTTAATACTAATCACATGTTATCTGTGATAAAGTTTCATATGCATCAAGTGAAACTTCAAAAATTGATAAATCATTACATTATACTTAAGATATTAAAGTAAAACACTAAGAAATAACAAAGTATTTAAAATTATATATGTACAGAATCCTTTTTTTGAAACACTAACTTCATACGACAGTTTCTAACCTTTTCTCTGTCACAAAAACATAATGTGCACCAAAGACTATTCAAACTGTACTTCACATGTTAACAAAGTTTACCTTTTCATTAAAAAAAAAAAATCCTACTCACCAGCATTCAACATCTATTACATACTTCTCAGTAAATTTCATACAATCACCATTCTAGTGGCTGTTTCAAGGCTAACGAAAGGTAATTAAAACTAAAATCTTAGTACTAGGAGTAGAGCTTTATTTTCTATGGTGAGTTTTTTGGATATTGACATTTGATTTGTTTTCTAGAAACTATACTCTCTATAAGGAAGTGCAACTCTTTATTTGAAATCTCTTTCAAAAATCTTCAGTAAAATATATTTTTACCTGTTGATATCCTTCACTTCAGATACCAAATTAAAAAGTCTTTGAAAATTATAAGATTCACCAGAAACACGTGCACACACATATCATTTAGGCATGATTCTGTCTACAAGTAACAGAAAACACAAACAAAATGACTCACACCAATAGTGCTTTATTTGTTTCACATATAGTAAGTCCTGAGTAAGTGACTGCTAGAATAATCTTGTGATGCTAGGGCCAATGTATTTTTGTTTGTTTAAATAAACTTGCCTGTTCTCTTATGATCATAAAATTCCTGTGTAATCCTAGACATACTGTTTTCTTTCAAAGTAGAAAGAAAGGGTAGGGGGAAAAAGGATCAGTGCATCTCTATTTATTAGGGCTGTGTCACAGAGCTAGCAGCAACGAGAACTAGGTGAGTATTTGACTTTCACAGCATACATAGGCATGTAAAAAAGGAAATTGATATTGTGTATAAGAATGAGACAAACTACAATGATTTCCAGAATATCCTTTGCAAACATTTACAACCAATTCAAATGGAAATCCTTCATTGTCTGTTCTTATGGGTTGAATTAGGTACCCCCCAAAAGATACATTAAAAGTCCTAACTCCCAGTACCTCAGGATGTGACCTTATTTGGAAATAGGGTCATTGCAGATGTAATTAGTTAAGATGAGGTCATACTGGAATGGTATTGGCTCTAATCCAATAAGACAGGTGCTTTTATAAGGATAAGAGAGAGGTGCAGAGACAAGACAGCCATCTGAATACACAGAGATACAGAAACACATAGGAAGATGGAGGCAAAGATTAGAGTTATGTTACCACAAACCGAAGACTGTCTGGGGCTACCAGAAGCTGTAAGAGGCAAGGAAGGTATTCCTCTGGAGGCCTTAAAGGGAGGATGGCCCTGCTAATACCTTGATTTCAGTCTTCTGGTCTCCAGAAATGTGAGAGAATAAATTTCTCTTGTTTTAAGCTACCCAGTGAGTAGTGCTTTGTTGCTGCAGCCCTAGAAAATTAATACAACCACGTACTAAATGTTACTCTATGAAATAATTTCTGTTAAAAATTTAGTGTATTTTTCCCATAAATCTCCCTATTTTGATATCATATAGGTATTTATAAAATATATACTTAGATAGACATGTATTAGTTGCCGCTTGTGCACTGCCTCATATCTCTTGCAATCACTGTAACACCTACAGCCAGAACCAGGGCTGCAGCTAATACTTCTGGGTGGGCTTTGACCCACTTCATGCTGAAACAGTCAGCTCATCCTTCATTTTTAGGCCTAGGGATTCTCTAATACTGCTATAAGAGATGCCAGCGGGAGCCTGCTTGTCTGCCAGGAAGCTTGCCTACAATTTCTGGAGCATTCCTGTCCACCCAGGAAACAAATAATGGAGGATGGAAACTAGTAAATAAATGCTTCTTTTAATTCTCAGAAATTCTTTTTTCTCAGTTTTTTTTTCACGTTTAGGGAGATATAATTGACATATAGCACTGTATAAGTTTAAAGTATACAGCATAATGATTTGTTTTATATATGTATTGTGAAATGATTATCAAATTGAGTTTAACTAGCATCCATAATCTCAGATAGTTACAAAAAACTTTATTCCTTGTGACAAGAACTTTTAAGATCTACTCTCTTAGTAACATTCAAATTAACAAAGCAGTTTTAATTATGGTAATCATGTTATACATTGCAACCCCAGTACTTATTTATAAGTCTGTACCTTTTGACCATCTTCAATCAATTTCCCCAGCTCCTACACCATTGGTACTGGTAACGACAAATCTGATCTTCTACTATGACCTTTTTGGTTTTGGTATTTTCTTAGATTTCACATATAAATGAGATCATAGCGTATTTGTCTTTCTCTGTCTAACTATTTCATCTAGCATAATGCCCTCAAGGTCCTTCAGTGTCACAAATGGCAGGATTTTCTTCTTTTTTTTGTGGCTGAATAATATTCTGTTGTATATATACACCATAATATCTTCATCCATTTGTCTATTGATGGACACCTCTGTTTTCACATGTCTTGGCTATTATTAATAATGCTAAAATGAACATGAGTGTTCAGATATCTTCTTCACATAGTGTTGATGTTATATTTGGATATATACTCAGAAGTTGAATAGCCAGATCACATGGTAGTTGTAATTTTAATTTTTGAGGAACATCCATACTACTTTCCATAGTGAGTGACTGTACCAATTTACAATCCCACAAAAAGTGTACCAGGGTTCCCTTTTCTCTACATCCTCTCCAGCATTTGTTATCTCTTGTCTTTTTGATGATGGCCATTATAACATATAAAATTATATCTCACTGTGGCTTTGATTTTCATTTCCCTATGATTAATGATATTGACCACCTATGTAACTGTTGGCCATGTGTATATCTTCTTGGTAAAGGTCTCTATTCAGGTCCTTTACCCATTTTTAAATTGTATTTTTTTTCTTTTTTTTTTTTTGCTATTGAGTTGCATGTTTGTCTTTATGTATTTTGGATATTAACACCTTATCAGATATATGATTTACAAATATTTTTTCATTGACAGGGTGTCTTTTCATTCTGTTGATTGTTCCTTTTGCTGTGCAGAAGCTTTTTAGCTTGATGGAGTCTCACTTGTTTATTTTAGATTTTGTTATTTGTGCTTTATGAATTAAAGCCAAAAAATTATTGCCAAGACACATGTCAGGGAGATTTTTTCCTTTGCTTTCTTCTAGGAGTTTTATGGTTTTTGGTCTTATGTTTAAATCTTTAATCCATTTCAAGTTAATTTTTGTGAGTAGTGTAAAACAGGGATCTAATTTTGTTCTTTCATAGGTGAATATCCAATTTCCCTAGTACCATTTACTGAAGACACCATATTTTCTTCATTGAGTATAATTGATCCCTTGTCAAATATTAGTTGATCAAATAAACAGGGTTTATTTCTGGGCTCTCAGTTCTTTTCCATTGGCCTATGTGTCTGTTTTTATGCCAGTACCATACTGTTTTAATGACTATAGCTTTATAATATAGCTTGAAATCAAGAAATGTGTTGCTTCCCACTATGTTCTTCTTTCTCAAGAATGCTTTGGCTATCTGGGTCTTTTGTGGTTCCATATAAATTTTAGAATTGTTTTTTATATTTCTATAAAAAATGCCATTTAAATCTTGATAGGGATTACATTGACTCCGTAGATGGCTTTGGTAGTATGGATATTTTAACAATGTTAATTCTTCTAATCCATGAATATGAGATATCTTTCTATTTATTTGTGTCTTCTTCAGTTTTTTTCATCACTGTCTTATACTTTTCAGCATAGAAATTTTCATCTCCTTGGTTAAATTTATAGCTAAGTATTTTGATTTTGATGCTATTGTGAATGGGATTTTTAAAATTTCTTCTTCAGATATTTGTTAGTGTATAGAAACACCACTGATTTTTGTATGTCAATTTGTATCCTGCAACTTTTCTGAATTTGTTTATTAGATGTAACACTTTTTTGGTGAAGCCATTAGAATTTATTGTATATAAAATTATGTCATCTGCAAAGAGAGACAATTTTACATTTTCCTTTCCAATTTTGATGGCTTTTATTTCTGTTTCTTATCTCAATGCACTGGAAAGGATTTCTGGTACTATGTTGAAGAGGAGTGGTGAGAGTGGGCACCTTTTTCTTGTTCCTAATCTTAGAGGAAAAGCTCTCAGTCTTTCAGCATTGACTATGATGTTACCTATGTGCTTGTCATATATGGTCTTTATTATGTTGAGGCAAATTTCTTTTTTACCTAGGTTGTTTTATAAACTGATGCTGAATTTTGTCAAATGCCTTTCTGTGTCTATGGAGATGATCCATATGATTTTTTATGTTATTGTTTTACTATGTGTATCACATTTATTGTTTCATATGATGACCCATCATTCCATCCCAGGGATAAATCCCACTTCATCAAAATGAATGATCCTTTAAGATGCTGCTAAATTTGGTTTGTTAGTATTTTATTGAGAATCTTTACATCTATATTCATTAAGGATATTGGCCTATACTTTTCTTTTCTTGTAGTGCCCTCTTCTGGCTTTAGTGTCAAGGTAATACTGGACTCACAAAATGAGTTCGTGAGGGTTCCCTTATCTTCAGTTTTTTGGAAGAGTCTGAGAAGCATTGGCCTTTATTGTTGTTCAAATGTTTCATAAAATTCACCAGTGAAGATGTCTGGTCTTGGGATTTTTTGTTGAGAGATTTCTTCTTACTGATTCAATCTCCTCACAGGTTATTGGTCTATTCAGATTGGTTATTTCTTTCTGATTTACTTGGTATCATTGTATGTTTCTAGTAATTTTCCCATTTCTTCTAGGTTGTCCAGTTTTTTGGTGTATAGTTTGTCATAGTACCCTCTTATGATCCTTTGTATATTATCAGTTGTAATGTGTCCCTTTTCATTTATACTTTTGTTGATTTGGGTCCTCAAATCAACTTTTGGCCTTGTTTAGCCTAGTTAAAAATTTGTCAATTTTTCTTTTCAAAGAGCCAACTCTTAGTTTGGTTAATCTTTTCTATTGTTTTCCTGTTCTCTATTTCTTTTATTTCTGCTCTAATCTTTATTATATTACTTTCCTTCTTCTTATAATTTTGGGCTCAGTTTGTTATTCCTATTCTAATTCCTGGAGGCATAGAATTAGGTTTATTATTTATGACTTTCCTTATTCATCCATGTATGCATTTATTACTAGCAAATTCCCTCTTAGAACTGCTTTCACTGTATCCCATAAGTTTTGGAGTGTTATGTTTCCATTTTCATTTGTCTTAAGATACTTTTTTATTTGACCTTTAATTTCTTCTTTGACCCATTGGTTTCCAGAAGAGTTATTTCATTTCTGTGTATTCATGAGTTTTCCAGTCTTTCTTCTGTAATTGATTTCTATTTTCATACCATTATGATCAGAAAAGATACTTGGTATGATTTCAATCTTCTTTTCTTTTTTTTTTTAAACATCTTTATTGGAGTATAATTGCTTTACAATGGTGTGTTAATTTCTGCTTCATAACAAAGTGAATCAGTTATATATATACATATGTTCCCATATGTCTTCCCTCTTGCATCTCCCTCCCTCTCACCCTCCCTATCCCACCCCTCTATGTGGTCACAAAGCACCGAGCTGATCTCTCTGTGCTATGCAGCTGCTTCCCACCAGCTATCTATTTTACTTTTGGTAGTGTATATATGTCCATGCCAGACTCTCACTTTGTCACAGCTTACCCTTCCCCCTCCCCATATCCTCAAGTCCATTCTCTAGTAGGTCTGTGTCTTTACTCCCGTCTTGCCCCTAGGTTCTTCATGACCTTTTTTTTTTCCCTTGGATTCCATATATATGTGTTAGCATACGGTATTTGTTTTTCTTTCTGACTTACTTCACTCTGTATGACAGAATGTAGGTCCACCCACCTCACTACAAATAACTCAATTTCATTTCTTTTTATGGCTGAGTAATATTCCATTGTATGTATGTGCCACATCTTCTTTATCCATTCATATATGGATGGACACATAGGTTGCTTCCATGTCCTGATTTCAATCTTCTTGAATTAACTAAAACTTGTTTTGCCACATAACATACGGTTTCACATGTACTTGAGAGGAACGTGTATTCTGCTTTTGTGAGATAGGATGTTCCATATATGTCTACTAGGTTCATTCTATAGAGTTGCTCAAATCAGCTGTTTATTGATTCTCTGTCTGGATGATCTATTCATTATTGAGAGTGGGGTATTAAAGTTTCCAACAACTATTCTATCACTGTTTCTTCTCCTTTAATTTTGTTAATTTTTGCTTTATATGTTTAGATGCTTTGATGTTGGGTATGTAAACATTTAAAATTGTTACATATTCTTGATCGATAGTCCCCTTTATCATTATATAATGATCCCCTTTGTATGTTTTTACCATTTTTAAAGTCTATTTTGTCTGAAATAACTACTCCTGCTTTTTTTTGTTTTTATTTTTTTTGGTTATCATTTGCTTGAAATATGTTTCCCATCCCTTCATTCTCAGTCTTTGTGTGTCTTTAAGAATAGATTGAGTTTCTTGTAGGCAGCATATTGTTAGATCTTCCTTTTTTATCCATTCAGCCATTCAGTATATTTTGATCTGATAATTTAATCCATTTACATTTAAGTCATTATTAATTGGCAAGGATTTCATATTGCCATTTTATCAATTGGTTTCTAAATGTTTTGTAGATTCATTCTTGCTTACTTCATTATCCTGCTTTTTCTTTTTTGTATTTTGATGTCTTTTGGCATTAATATGCTTTACATTTCATCAATTTTTTGTGTGTAATAGCTGCAAGTTTTACCTTGTGGTTATCATGAATCTTACATAAAATACCTTAAAATTATAGCATCCTATTTTTAAACTGATAAGAACTTCAGTTCAATAACACTCCTAAATTTCTCATTTTTACTTCTCCCTCACATTTTAGGATATGGATGTTACAGTTTACATATTTTTATATTGTATATCTATTAAATCTTCAGTTCAGTTATTGTGTTCTTCCAACTTTTTGTTTGTTTTTTTTATGGTTCCTATCTTTTCACTGAACCTATTGTTTTCTGTGTACATTGTTTTCTCAATTTTGTTTATTTGTGTGTTCTTGTGGTTCACTAAACTTCTTTAAGAGAATTATTCTGAATTCTTTGATAGTTTATAGATTTCCATTTTTTTAGGGTCAGTTATTGGATATTTATTATTTTGCTTTGGTTTTGTCATGTTAACTTGATTCTCATGATCTTTGATTTCTTACAGGGGTATCTGTATATTTGAGTAAGAAATTTCCTTTTTCAGACTTTTAAAAGTTCACTTTGGCAGAGACAGCTCTTGACCATTCCTCTCAGCTTGGTGTTCTGGATGTGTCAGCTGGTAGCATCCTTGGACAAATGGGGCTTGCTATCAGGATCTATTTTGGGGCAAGACCACTGCTCCAGTTCTAGGTTGTGGGGGAGAGGGGTATACTACTGGCTAAGAACAGTTGAATAGGAGTGCTGGCTTGATTCCCTGCCCATGTGAGGCTGTAGAACGGGTTTTGTGTTTGCCTGGGTTCTCTAATCATGCTTCCTAAATGGTCAGGCTGGGTACTATATTCAGCAGTGGGAAGCATTATGAATTAGCTTTCTTGCGGTGGCAGGGAAGCAGAACAGGCTCCAAGGCATTCAAGTCTCATTGTTTGGGGACCCAAATCAGGCTACACTTTGCACTAAATTTCCTGTCCAGATAGAGCAACTGATTTTGTTGTGAAGACAGGGAAAGCCACAGGCTGTGCTCTCTATTCATGTACCACTGTAAACAGGGCTGTAGGATGGACTCTGCATTTTCTTGTGTGCTCTGGTTAGGTATCCTGGTCAGGAAAGCTGAAGGCTGTATTCAGTAGTAAATGGGAGCTCAAATTAATTTCTCTGGTCTGTGGGGCCCCATATAGGCTCCAAGGCTGGCACAGGCTCTTGTTGGGGATCAAATTAGGCAGACTATGCCTTGTGATGGGCCATCATTCTAGCTCTTCAGACGGGTAGGGCTACTGACCAGTTTCTCCACTGAAGTGCTATTGTAATCAGGGTTGCAAGATGGGCTACACAGATTTCCAGGAGCTCTGGTTAGGTTTCCTAGTTGTACCAGACTAGAGTCTGTATCAAGCTTTTGGGAGACCTATAAATTAGCTTCCATGCCTGGTTGGGGCTGCAGAACAGTTCCTAAGGCCAGCAAGCCTCTTTGTTTGGGTATCAAATTAGACAGACCTGCGTGTGATGCTTCCTGGACAGATGGGGCCACTGTTTTGACTCTGCAGACACAGAACCACTGGTTGGGTTCTCTGCTCAAATGCCACTGTACTGGAGCTAGAGGATGGGCTACTGAGATTTCCAGGAGCTTGGGTTAGGTTTCCTAGAGGTTATATTCAGCAAAGGACAGGACTACAGGTTACTTTCCCTGTTTGGGGTGGGAAGCATACAGCAGGCTCCCAGGATGACAAGACTCCTGTTTGCAGAGCTAATCAGACAGACCTGTATGCCAAACTCTTTGGTCAGACAGGGTCACCAGCTTGTCTGCAGATGGGCAGAGCTGCTGGCCAGACCCTCTGCTCAAGTGCTGCTCGGTCAAGCTATTTCCTGTATGCTTGGCCAGGCTTCCTGATCAAGCAGGGCAAGGAGCTACACTCCCAAGTATTGGGTTGCCCAAAAAGTTCATTTGGTTAATGAATATATTGTTCAATAAAGTTCTTGGTAAAAATGAAAAATGTGTCTTTTATTATTTTTACTTAAAGTCAAAAGATGTTTTTGGCCAACCCAATATTATGGTCATGGTTCCTAGTCAGGTGGGGCAGGGAGCTACACTCAGCAGTGGATGACTCAGCTAGCCAGCCTAGGCATGGGGGGTAGACTTGACTCTAGTGCTAGCAAGGCTCTTGATTTGAGGTTTAAAAGCAGGAAGACTCACTCCCTGCTGAGTTCCCTGGTTAGACTTATCACAATCTTGGCTCTGTAGATAAGCCAAGCTGCAAGTCCCTTCTGCTTCTCCTTCATAATGTGATTTCCAGTGGTCAACTCCCTTGATCCCTGTGAAACAAGACCAGAGAATGGGACTCCCAAGAAACAACTGACAATACTGGGGGAGCTCAATGTCCACCTTCAGGTCTATTTATTTCCCCCATGGAGGAAATTTAGACTAGGGTGGGGTGCTGCCCTGGACTGGCAGAGGGGCAATGCAGTCATCATGCAGCCGTTCCTCTTATCCTTCTAATGGGAGTGTCTCCATCTCTGTGGTACATGAGGCCTCATGTTCTAGGATTTTGTCAGATATGTCTTGTTCATAGGTTGCTAGTTGTTCTTGTAATGGGGAGTGAAATCAGTAATGCCCTATGTTGCCATTTTGGTATCATCCCTTGATCAGAAAGACAACTCTAAAAGGCATTTTTTAATTCTTCTGTAAAGATCCCAGAAGTATTGGTCCGCAATTGTCCACAAGTTAGCCAAATTAATACTGCTTCATTTTAGACTTCCCTTCCAGCTTCATTTGCCTCGTCTTTTACTTCTCCATTAGTTACTTCTATTGCCATAAGTAATGATATCCTTTGTTTCTGACCATCAAGAAGTCTATGTCTTCTGCCAGGATTCTAAAAAAGGCTAACTTGTTAGCTTGTAAATAGTGTTAACACTCAGACCCTTTGCAGTTACTTCTTGACAAAATGGAATGGGAAAAAACAATTTTTATGATACATTTCTTACTACTTCTGGTACTTTATAAAATAATTTATCTTTATTGAAAGAGTCTGAGTCAATCATAAACTATATCCGTTTGGAATATACCACATCATATCAAGTAAAATAGCTTTTCCTTCATTAATACTTACTTGGCACATGCTGATGGGCCATGGCAGAGAAAACTGAAAGTAAAAATCCCAGATTCCTACATCTCAGGATAGTATATTGCTATAACATAGTAAATGTTCTGACAGTTGATCAATTTTAGTGCCATATTTATTTTGGTTTTGTTTTCTTATATATATGCATAGAAATATATATATATATACACACATACATACATACGGGAACATGACTCATGACTCATCCATTTGTTCATGTATTGGTTAACTAATTAGTCCTCATGGACTTATGTGTTAAACTTTCCTACAATAACTATTGGAGAAAATATTAGTAGTGACATGATGCTTCATAGATAGCAGAGTATACTTAACTTTGTTATTAAAACATTTAGATCCATGGTATAATAATAAATATTCTGGGAATATCTGGGTGTTTTGTAAAATTTAAGTCAAGAATGAGGTGACATATTTGATTCAAAGATTGAAAGACTCTGTAAGGGCAGAATAGAACTCTGATTTTTGTCCTCAATCTGTATCTCATGGAATGGAATAAAGGATCATAAGAGAGCTTAATGGTTTATTCTTTTTCACTGTCACATAATCCTGACAAAGGAATGAACTCTTCAATCTTCTCAATTGTCAATTGATGCCCTTTGACAAGTAGCACATTCGCTGAAAAAATTTAAATAGAAAAAATATAAAATAAAATAGAAGGAAATTGAGGTAGGAGGTTGGAGAGAAGACTGAGTTAGAAGGTAATAGAAAATGTATTAGTGTAGATCTTTGATATTTTCCACATTAATGTAGGTGGTGGTAAAGTATGATCATTAAATTAGTCAGAAAACAGTTATTAATACTATGGCATTCTTCTCTACTGCATATAGTTCAAAGATTTTCCCCTAAAACAATCCATTTATTAAAATGTAGACTTGCTTTCTTTTTGCTTATGAAGCAGGCAAGATAGTCCAATTTTACTACAACCTTAGGAAGATTTCTAATGGCTTAAACTAACATTGTTAACATATTCATCCATGTTGTTTACTAAAAATCCATTCTTAGGAATTCCAGAAATTCTTTCATTTTACTATTTTAAATAGTGTACTCAAAAATAAACCGATGTGATGGTGTTAATTGGCAAAAGATTATATTACACAGAAAAGTGGAAAATTTTAGACTAAAATTAGTAAAAACATAATTATTTATAATATTAGAAATATAATCAGTTTGAGAGTGCTGAAAAAATGTATGCATACATGCACATACTTTTCTATGCATTACTTAACATACACTGAAGCTTTATATTTGTGTTGAGGGAAATTGTAACAGACTTCATATACATGGCAATATGAGTTTGTTGTTCTTAATGTTGACTCTTACCCTCATACTAGACTATTGCCTCTGAACAATACATTCTCAAAATAATCTTAATTATCTAGCATATTAAATCTGATTGATACAATCTGAGTAGTTCCAGGGCAAATAGTAATCAGAACTGCATTGTGGGCTAGGCATAGGATATATCACTTTTGAAGGGTTATTTTAGGTAGGAAAACAAACATTGAAATTTTCCTGAGTAAAATTTCAACTCGTAGTAAAATTAGTGATGGTGCTTAATTACCACAAAGATAGGATGAACAGTGTAATTTCCTAAACCTATGCAATATGGAAAAAGGAAGACAGAGAATATTTAGTTTCATTCTAAAGGACAACTGATATCCTATATCTTGAAGAAATATTTATTCAGGATTTGTAATTTATTATTAAGGTATAACTGACATGTAACTTTATACTAGTTTCAGCCATAAGGTATAATGAGTCAGTAGTTGTTTACATTGCAAAACGATCACCACAATAAGTCTAGTTAACATTGTTACCATCCATTAATTTTCTTTATTCTTCTGATGAGAAATTTTAAGATCTATTCTCCTCTCAGTAACTTTCAAATAGGCAATAATTATAGTCACCATGCTGTACATTATAACCCCATGACTCATTTGTTTTATAAGTTTGTACCTTTTGAGCACCTTCATACATTTTTCCCACCCACCATCCCTTACCTCTGGTAACCACCAATCTGTTCTCTGCATGAGCTTGGGGTCTTTTGTGTATGTTTATGCTTCTGATTTTATTTTCTTAGATTCCGTATATGTTAGATCATACAGTATCTATCATTACTGTCTGATTTATTTCACTTAGTAAATTCCCCTCAAGTTCCAGCCATGTGGTCACAAATGACTAGATTTTATGCCTTTGTATAGCTGAGTAATATTCCATTGTATATATGTACCACATCTGCTTTATCTATTCATCCACTGATGGACATTTAGGTTGTTTCCATATCTTGGATGTTATGAATAATAGCAGTGACCATGAAGATACAGATATATTTTCAAGTTAGTGTCTTCATTTTCTTTTTTTCTTTCAGCACTTTGAATAAAGTGCTTCTGGCCTGTAAAGTTTCCTCTGAAAAATCATATACCTTTAGGTGTGTGCCGAATTTGTAGCCTGCCCCTCAGGCCAAAGCTCCAGGACAAGTGAATAGGCCTCTTTCACAGACAGACTGTCAGTATCTCAGTCTGTTGTCTGTGTAGTGCCCTAGGGGTGGTAGTCTGCCAAGAACTGTCTCTCTGATTATTACAGTCTCATGGGACCAGGGAACACATGCCCCCGTGGCCACCAGAGCTGACAGTCAAGTGGTGTCCCCTGGTGGCAGTGATAAAAGCCTGGGTACCAGACACATAGAAATGCTCCCTTATAGCAGCTACTGGCACTCTGGAGTGTGGCAGATGCACGAAGATACCACCCGTGCTCAGATTTCTCTGGAAAGCATTAGAGGCAGTCCTTAGTTGTATGTTTAATTAGAAGCCTACCCCTTCAGGTTGCATCTATAATGATTAGCTAATAGCCCTCTTTTATAGTGAGGCTGAACTCTATGTGTGTTGCCTCTTGCTATGCTTTAGGCTGTTTAAGAACTCTCTCTCCATTTATTACAGTCCTGTGGGATACATGAGCATAAGCCCTGCTGGCTACCAGAGCCAGGTGATATAGAGTTGTTCCCTGGAGGCAGCTGTAAAAATTGGGGTTCTAGAGAAGAGTATAAGCTACTGTTTGTGAGATACCAGCAAGATGGAGTAAACACAGGGAGAGAACAGATCTCATCCACTGGCCTCTGTTCCCTGAGAGCACGTCAGTAGACCAGTAGATGCATTTCAAATCACAAGTCTGCCCCTCAGCCCAAAACTCCTGAAAAGTAACTAGGCTTCTTTCCCAAAAAGACTGAGGTTGTTTCAGTCAGCTGTCTGTGCAGTGCCCTGGGGGTGGCAGCTTGCCAAGAACTGTTTCTCTGATTATTAGTCCCGTGGGACTCAGGAACGAAGCTCACCTACCCTTAAGAGCCAGGCAATCAAAGGGTGTCCCCTGGGTGGGAGCTGTAAAAAACAGCGACCAGAAATGTGTAAAAGCTCCCTTTCAGGTGATTCTGGTGCTTTACAGCATGGCAGGGGGAGAGTGTGAAGATGGTCCTTACTGAGTGTAGAAAAGTACAGGGGGACTGTAAAGATGATGTCCACTGGAAAAATATTGGAGGGGAAAGGAAAAGGGAAAAAAATGATGGGCACTGATTAGCTAGAACAAGGCAAGGAGAGCCAGAAGATGACACCCCCTGGCTAGAGTGAGACAGAGGGGGGTGCCTGAAAATGGCACCCACTGGCTAGAGCAAGGCAGAAGGAGAGTGTAAAAGTGGTACCCACCAATCTGTTACTAGATAGTGTTCCAGAAGGCTCTTAGATGTGTGTGTTGTATTAGATGCCTGCCCCTCAGGCTAATGCTTTATTACAAGCAAATGAGACTTTCACCTAAAGTCTGAGCCCCGTTGGCTGCCTCTGACCTGGGCCCTGAGGCAGGGGAGTGCATGTGCATGAGCCAAATTAAGAGCTATTTCTCAGATTGCTACAGTCTTGTGGTTTTCCTGGATGTGAACCCCATTGGTTCTCAAAGCTAGATGTTTTGTGAGCTAATCTCTCAGGTGCAGGTCTTAAAAGTTGGAGAACCCAATGTAGAGTTTAAGTGCTTCACTCCTCAGGAAGAAATTCCAGGTTTTGAGTTCCCTTCCAATCGTGGGTTGCTGCACCAGGAGTGAGGTTAATGGCAAGATTGTGTCCCAGCCTCTAGTACCAGTAGGTACTACTCTACTACCATATTCAATGTGCTATTTTTTGTCCTTACCCTGATGTATAGTTATTACTCAGCCATTATTTCGAATATTTTTCAGAAGAAATTTTCCATATGTAGCTGTAGACTTGGTGTGTCCGTGAAAGTAGATGGGTTCATGATCTTTCTATGTTACTATCTTGTCATATAATTTAGCTTGACTTTTAAAACATATTTTGTATTTCTATAAACATATCTTTAAAGTTGACAGTAAAAATCATTTAAAATTTTTATTGTGATATTGTTGACATGTAATTTTACATTACTTTCAGCATAATGATTTGATATTTGTATAAATTGTGAAGTGATCACCATAAGTCTAGTTAATGTACATCAACACACATTGTTACAAATCTTTCTTGTGATGAGAACTTTTAACATTTATTCTCTTAGCAATTTTCAAATATACAGTAGTAGAACATTTTTAACTATAGTCATGCTATGCTATACATTATATTCCAAGGACTTATTTTATATGTGGACGTTTATATCTTTTCACCACCTTCACCCATTTTGCCCATGTATCACATCCCACCTCTGGCAACAAACAATCTTTCTCTGTCTCTGTGTGTTTGTTTGTGTGTTTGTTTTTTTATTTCATATATAAGTGAGATTATATGGTATTTGCCTTTCTCTGACTTTCACTTAGCATATGTCCATCCATGTTGTTGCAAATGGCAAGATTTCATTATTTTTTATGGCTGAATAATATCCCACTGTGTGTGTATGTTTGTGTGTGGGTGTGTATCACATTTTCTTTATTCATCCATCAGTGGACACTTAGGTTGCTTCTATGTTTTCACGATTGTAAAAAATGCTGCAATAAACATGGAGATGCAGTTACCTTTTGAAGTTAGTGTTTTTGTTTTGTTGGGATAAATAACCAGAAGTAGAATTGTTGGGTCACATGGAGTTCTATTTTTAATTTTTTGAAGATCCAACATACTCTTTTCCATAGTAGCTGCACCAATTTACATTTCCAACCTCAGTGCACAAGGATTCCCTTTTCTTCACATCCTCACCAACACTTGTTACTTTTTCTTTTTGATATTAGCCATTCTGACATTAGCCATTCTGACAGGTGTGAAGTGATACCTCATTGTGTTTTTGATTTGCACTTCCCTGATGATTGATTAGTGATGTTGAGCAACATTTCACATTCTTATGCCATCTTTGTGTCTTTGGGTAAATATCTGTTTAGATCCTCTGCCGATGTTTTAATTGGATTATTTATTTTTTGCTATTAAGGTGTATGAATTCTTTATATATATTTGATATTAGTACATTTTTAGATGTATGATTTACAGATATTTTGTCCCATTTGGTAGGTAGTCTTTTCATTTTGTTGATTGTTTTCTTTACTGTACAGATTTTCAGTTTGATGTAGTCCCACTTGTTTATTTTGCTTTGTTTCCTTTGCTTTTGATGTCATATCCAAAAAATCATTACCAGGACCAATGTCATGTGATTACACTGCCTATGTTTTTCTTCTATGAGTTTTATCGTTTCAGGTCTTACATCCATTTTGAGTTAATTTTTGTATATGGTATAAGATAGTAGTCCAGTTTCATTCTTTTGCATGTGGCTGCCCAGTTTTCCCAGCAACCTTTATGAGACTATGCTTTCCCCATTGTATATTCTTGGCTACTTTGTTGTAAATTAGTTGAATATATATATATATATAGCTTTATTTTTGGGCTCTCTATTCTGTTTCATTCATCTATGTTCTGTTTTCTTGCCAATACCATACTGTTTTAATTACTATAGCTTTGTAATAAAGTTTGAAATCAGCAAGCATGATTCCTGCAGCTTTTTCTTAAGATTGTTTTGCTATCCAGGGTAGTTTGTGGTTCCATACATATAATAGGATTGTTTTTTCTATTTCTATGAAAACACCATTGTAATTTTATAGGAATCACATTGAATCTGAAGATTGTATAATATGGTCATTTTAACAATAGTAATTCTTCCAATCCATGATCACATCACATTTATTTGTGTCTTCTGTACATTCCTTCATCAGTTTCTTATCATTTTCATTATAGAGGTCTTTCACCTCCTTGGTGAAATTTATTTCTAGGTATTTCATTCTTTCTGATGATGCTTTTATAAATGAGATTGTTTTGTTAATTTCTGTTATTAGTGTACAGAATTTCAACAGATTTTTGTATATTGATTTTGTATCCTGCAAGTTTACTGAATTCATTTATTGGTTCTAATAGGTTTTTGGTGGAGTCTTCAGGGTTTTGATATATCAAATCATGTTATCTGTAGATAGTGATAGTTTTACTTCTTTTGCAGTTTGCAGTCCTTTTTTTGTTTTTGCCTAATTGCTGTGGCTAGGACTTTCAATACTATATTGAATGAAAGTGGTATGAGTGGGCATTTCTGTCTTATTCTTGATTTTAGAGGAAAAGCTTTTAGCATTGAGTATGATGTTAGCTGTGGGTTTGTCATATATGGCTGTTATTATGTTGAGGTCTGTTCCCTCTGTACCCACTTTGTTGAGAGTTTTTATTATGAATGGATATTGAATTTTGTTAAACGTTTTTTTCTGCTTCTATTAAAATGATCATATGATATTTATCCTTCATTTTGTTAATCGGGTGTATCACATTGATTTTGCAGATACTGAACTATCCTTGCATTCCTGGAATAAATCTCACTCGATCATTGTGTATGATGTTTTAATGTATTGTTGACATCTGTTTGCCAGTATTTTGTTGAGGATTTTTGTATATATATTTATTGGGACAATGGACTATAGTTTTGCTTTCTTGTGGCATCCTTTTCTGATTTTAAATCAGGGTAATGCTGGCCTCATAAAATGACTTTAAACACGTTCTCTTATATTTTCTTGAAGCGTTTGAGAAGGATTTGTATTATTTCTTCTTTAAATGTCTAGTAGCATTCACCAGGTTAGCCATTTGGTCCTGGGCTTTGTTTATGGGAGAATTTTGACTAATGATTCAATCTTCTTCCTAATATTTGGCCTGCTCAGATTTTCCTTCTCCATGATTCAGTCTTGGTAGGTTGTATGTTTTTTGAAATTTATCTTTTTCTTCTAGGTTTTCCAATTTGTTGATGTGTAATTGCTCATAGTAGTCTCATATAATCTTTGCATTTCTGTGGTATCGTATCAGTTGTAACATTGTCTTTTATTTTGAGTCCCTTTTTTTTTTGTTTTTTGGTCAGTCTAGCTAAGGGTTTTCCCATTTTGGTTATCTTTTCAAAAAATGTTCTTTACTATCGTCTATTTGATCTGTATTTTATTTCTACTCCTCTGACCTTTGTTATTTTCTTCCTTGTACTAAGTTTGTCCTTCATGTTTTCTTCTTTTCTATTGCCTTGAGGTGTAAACATACGTTGTTTAAGATCTCTCTTGTTTCTTGATTTAGGCCTTTAGTGATGTTAACTTCCCTGTAAGAACTGCTTTTATGATTCCCATAAGTTTTGGTATGCTGTATTTCCATTTTATTTGTGTCAAGGATTTTTTTTTCTCTTTTGATTTCTTCTTGGATCTATGACTGCTTCTTGAACAACCAAAGGAGTTGTTCAGTACTATACTGTTAAATCTCCAAATATTTGTGACTATTCCAATTGTCTCTTTGTAGGTAGTTTCTAGTTTCATACTATTGTTTTTGTAAAAGGTGCTTGATATGATTTCAATCTCCTTAGGTTTATTAAGACTTGTTTGGTGGCCTAATATATGATTTATCCTGGAAAACATTCAGGTGTGCTTTAGAAGAATGTGTATTCTGTTGCTTTTTGATAGAATGTTCTGTATATGCCAAAGATCATCTGGTCTAGTGTATTGGTTAAAGTCAATGTTTTCTTATGGATTTTCTGTCTAAATGATTTGTGATAAAAGTGAGTATTAAAGTCCCCTACTATTACTGTGTTTCTATTTCTCCCTTTAGTTCTGTTAATATTTGCTTCATATATTAGATGTTACTATAAAAATCATTTTTAAGGCTAAAGAAATTGCTGAGATATGAGGGTGCAACCAAAAATAATCAATGATAAAACCACTTCAACTAAAATACTTGATACCTAAAAAATTCTCAAAACAAAATGACAGGAGGATCTTCAAGATGGCAGAGAAATAAGACGTAGAGATCACCTTCCTCCCCACAAATACATCAGAACTACACCTACATGTGGAACAACTTCTACAGAACACCTACTGAATGCTGGCAGAAGACCTCAGACTTCCCAAAAGGCAAGACACTCCCCACATACCTGGGTAGGGCAAAAGAAAAAACAGAGACAAAAGAATAGGGACAGAACCTGTACCTCTGGGAGAGAGCTGGGAAGGAGAAAAATTTTCCACACACTAGGAAGCCCATTCACTGGCGGAGACGGGGTGTAAGCGGCTGGGGGAAAGCTTCAGAGCCATAGAGGAGAGTGCAGTAACAGTGGGTCAGAGAGCAAAGCAGAGAGATTCCCACACAGAGAAGAGGATCAGTGCCGACCAGCGCTCATCAGCCTGAGAGGCTTGTCTGCTCACCTGCTGGGGCAGGTTGGGACTGGGAGCTGAGGCTCGGGTGTTAGAGTTCAGATCCCAGGGAGAGGACTGGGGTTGGCTGCATGAACACAGCCTGAAGGGGGCTAGTGCACCAGAGCTAACCAGGAGGGAATCTGGGGAAAAGTCTGGAACTGCCTAAGAGTTGAGAGACCATTGTTTTGGGGTTTGTGAGCAGAAAGGATTCAGAGTACTGCCTAAATGAGCTTCAGAGACGGGCACGAGCTGCAGCTATCAGCGCAGACAGCAGAGATGGGCATGAAATGCTAATTCTGCTGCTACAGCCACCAAGATTCCCATGTGCAAGCACAGGTCATTATCCACACCTCCCTTCCCGGGAGCCTGTGCATCCCACCACTACCAGGGTCCTGTGATGCAGGGACAGCTTCCGTGGGAGAACACACGGTGCACCTCAGGCTGTTGCAATGTCACACAAGCCTCTGCCGCTGCAGGACTGCCCTGCAATTCACACACCTCTCTCCCACTGGCTTGAGTGAGCCAGAGCCCCCTAACCAGCCACTCCTTTAAGCCCCTCCTGTCTGGGTGAAGAACGGACACCAGAGAGCAACCTACATGCAGAGGCGGGGACAAATCCAAAGCTGAACCCCAGGAGCTGTGCGAAAAAAAGACGAGAAAGGGAAATTTCTCCATGCAGCCTCAGAAGCAGTGGATTAAATCTCCAGAATCAACTTGATGTAACCTGCATCTGTGGAATACATAAATAGACAATGAATCATCCCAAAACTGAGGTGGTAGACTTTGAGAGAAACCTTAGACTTGGGGTTTGCTTTAGGTGTCTAATTTCTTTCTAGTTTTATGTTTATCTGAGTTTAGTATTTAGAACATATTATCATTGGTAGATTTATTGATTTGGTTTCTTGCTTCCTTTATATATATATATTTTTTTCTTTTTCCCTTTTTGTGAGTGTGTATATGTATGCTCCTTTGTGTGATTTTTGTCTGTATAGATGTGCTTTTACCATCTGTCCTATGGTTATGTCTATCTGTTTTTTTTTAGTATGGATTTTAGAGCTTTTTATCATTGGTAGATTTGTGTATTGGTTTAGTTGCTCTATTTTTTTTTAATTACTTTTTACATTTTTTTATTTGAATATATTTATTTTTTATTTTAATAACTTTTTTATTTCTTTTTCTTTTATTCTTTTCTCCCTTTTCTTCTGAGCCGTGTGGCTAACAGGGTCTTGGTGCTCTGGCCAGGTGTCAGGCCTGAGCCTCTGAGGTGGGAGAGCCAAGTTCAGACATTGGACCACCAGAGACCTCCTGGCCCCTCATAATATCAATCAGGGAGAGCTCTTCCAGAGAGCTCTGTCTCAATGCTAAGACCCAGGTCCACTCAACGGTCAGTAAGCTCCAGTGCTGGGCCCCCCCCCCATGCCAAACAACTAACAAGACAGGAACACAACACCACCCATTAGCAGAGAGGCTGCCTAAAATCATACTAAGTTCACAGAAACCCCAAAACACACCACTGGATGTGTTCCTGCCCACCAGAAAGACAAGATCCAGCCTCATCCACCAGAGCACAGGCACCAGTCCCCTCCACCAGGAAAACTACAAAAGCCACTGAACCAACATTACCCACTGGGGGCAGACACCAAAAACAACAGGAACTATGAACCTGCAGCCAACAAAAAGGAGATCCCAAATACAGTGAGTTATCAAAATGTGAAGACAGAAATATGCATCAGATGAAGGAGCACAGTAAAAACCCACCAGACCAAAAAAATGAAAAGGAAATAGGCAGTCTACCTGAAAAGGAATTCAGAGTAATGATAGTACAGATGATCCAAAATCTCAGAAACAGAATGGAGAAAACACAAGAAACATTTAACAAGGACCTAGAAAAACTAAAGAGCAAACAAAAAATGATGAACAACACAATACATGAAATTAAAAATTCTCTAGAAGGAATCAATAGGAGAATAACTGAGGCAGAAGTAGGGATAAGTGCCCTGGAAGATAAAATAGTGGAAATAACTACTGTAGACCATAATAAAGAAAAAAGAATGAAAAGAATTGAGGACAGTCTCAGAGACCCCTGGGACAACACTAAAGGCACCAACATTCAAATTATAGGGGTACCAGAAGAAGAAGAAGAAGAGAAAAAGGAAGGGACTGAGATAATATTAGAAGATATTATGGTTGAAAACTTCCCTAATATGGGAAAGGAAATAGTCAAGTCCAGGAACCGCAGAGAGTCCCATACAGAATAAATCCAAGGAGAAACACACTAAGACACATATTAATCAAATTATCAAAAATTAAACACAAAGAAAAAATATTAAAGCAGCAAGTGGAAAACAACTAATAATATACAAGGGAATCCCCATAAGGTTAACAGCTGATCTTTTGGCAGAAACTCTGCAAGCCAGAAGGAAGTGACAAGACATATTTAAAGTGATGAAAGGGAAAAAGCTACAACCAAGGTTACTCCAATCAGCAAGGATCTCATTCAGATTTGATGGAGAAATTACAACTTCTACAAACAAGCAAAAGCTAAGAGAATTCAGCACCACTAAACCAGCTCTATAACAAAGGCTAAAGGACCTTTTCTAGGCAGGAAACACAGAGAAGGAAAAGACCTACAATAACAAAAGGAAAACAATTAAGGAAATAGTAAAAGGAACATAAATATTGATAATTACCTTAAATGTAAATGGATTAAATGCTACCACCAAAAGACATAAACTGGCTGAATGGATACAAAAGCAGGGCCCGTATATATGCTGTCTACAAGAGACCCACTTCAGACCTACAGACACATACAGACTGAAAGTGAGGGGATGGAAAAAGATATCCCATGCAAATGGAAATCAAAAAAAACTGGAGTAGCAATTCTCATAACAGAAAAAATAGACCTTAAAGACTTACAAGAGACAAAGAAGGACACTACATAATGATCAAGAGATCAATCCAAGAAGAAGATATAACAATTGTAAATATTTATGCACCCAGCATAGGAGCATCCCAACACATAAGGCAAATCCTAACAGCCATAAAAGGGGAAATCAACAGTAACAATATCTTAATAGGGGACTTTAGCACCCCACTTTCACCAATGGACAGGTCATGCAAAATGAAAATAACTAAGGAAACACAAGCTTTAAATGATACATTAAACAAGATGGACTTAATTGATATTTTTAGGACACTCCATTCAAAAACAACAGAATACACTTTCTTCTCAAGTGCTTACAGAACATTCTTCAGGATAGATCATATCTTGGGTCACAAATCAAGCCTTGGTAAATTTAAGAAAATTGAAATCATATGAAGTATCTTTTCTGACCACAGCTCCATGAGACTAGATATCAGTTACAGGAGAAACACTGTAAAATATACAAATACATGGAGGCTAAACAATACACTACTAAATAACCAAGAGATCACTGAAGAAATCAAAGAGAAAATCAAAAAATACTTAAACAAATGACAATGAAAACACGATGATCCAAAACCTATGGGACGCAGCAAAAGCAGTTCTAAAAGGGAAGTTTATAGCAATACAATCCTACCTCAAGAAACAAGAAACATCTCAAAAAAAACCTAACCTTACACCTAAAGCAATTAGAGAAAGAAGAACAAAAACCCCAAATTTAGCAGAAGGAAAGAAATCATAAAGATCAGATAAGAAATAAATGAAGGAAATGATAGCAAACATCAATAAAAGTAAAAGTTGGTTCTTTGAGAAGATAAACAAATTGATAAACCCTTAGCCAGACTCATTAAGAAAAAAAGGGAGAAGACGCAAATCAATAGAATTAGAAATAAAAAAGGAGAAGTAACTGACACTGCAAAAATGAAAAGTATCATGAGAGATTACTACAAGCAGCTATAAGCCAATAAAATGGACAACCTGGAAGAAAGGGACAAATTCTTATAAAAGCTCAAACTTCTGAGACTGAACCAAGAAGAAATATAAAAATATAAACAGACCAATCAAAAGCACTGAAATTGAGACTGTTGTTAAAAATCTTCCACAAACAAAAGCCCAGGACCGGAGAGCTTCACAGGTGTCTTCTATCAAACATTTAAAGAAGAACTAACACCTATCCTGCTCAAACAATTCCAAAATATAGCAGAGGGAGGGATACTCCCAAACTCATTCTACGAGGCTACCGTCACCCTGATACCAAACAAGACAAAGATGTCACAAAAGAAGAAAACTACAGGCCAATATCATTGACGAACATAGATGCCAAAATCCTCAACAGAATACTGGCAAACAGAATCCAGCAGCACATTAAAAGGATCATACACCATGATCAACTGGGGTTTATCCCAGGAATGCAAGCATTCTTCAATATATGCAATTCAATCAATGTGATACAACATATTAACAAATTGAAAGATAAAAACCATATGATAATGTCAGTAGATGCAGAAAAAGCTTTTGACAAAATTCAATACCCATTGATGATAAAAACTCTCCAGAAATTAGGCATAGAGGGAACTTACCTCAACATAATAAAGGTCATATATGACAAACCCACAGCCAACATCATTATTGATGGTGAAAAACTGAAACCATTTCCACTAAGATCAGGAACGAGACAAGGATGCCCACTCTTACCACTATTATTCAACATAGTTTTGGAAGTTTTAGCCACAGCAATCAGAGAAGAAAAAGTAATAAAAGGAATCCAAATCGGAAAAGAATAAGTAAAGATGTCACAGTTGCCAGATGACATGACACTTTACATAGAGAATCCTAAAGATGCTACCAGAAAACTACTAGAGCTAATCAATGAATTTGGTAAAGTTGCAGGATACAAAATTAATGCACAGAAATTTCTTTCATTCCTTTACACTAGTGATGAAAAATCTGAAAAAGAATTTAAGGAAACACTCCCGTTTACCATTGTAACAAAAAGAATAAAATACCTAGGTATAAAACTACCTAAGGAGACAAAAGACCTGTATGCAGAAAACTATAAGACACTGATGAAAGAAATTAAAGATGATACAAACAGATGGAGAGATATACCATGTTCTTGGATTGGAGGAATCAACATTGTGAAAATGCCTATACTCCCCAAAGCAATCTACAGATTCAATGCAATCCCTATCAAACTACCAAGGGCGTTTTTCACAGAACTAGAACAAAAAACTTCACAATGTGTATGGAAACGCAAGAGACCCCGAATAGCCAACGCAATCTTGAGAACGAAAAACGGAGCTGGAGGAATCAGGCTCCCTGACCTCAGACTATATTACAAACCTATAGTAATCAGACAGTATGGTACTGGCACAAAAACAGAAATATAGATCAATGGAACAGGATAGAAAGTCCAGAGACAAACCCACACACATATGGTCACCTTATCTTTGATAAAGGAGGCAAGAATATACAATGGAGAAAAGACAGCTTCTTCAATAGTGGTGCTGGGAAAACTGTACAACTACATGTAAAAGAATGAAATTAGAACACTCCCTAACACCATACACAAAAATAAACTCAAAATGGATTAAACACCTAAATGTAAGGCAAGACACTATAAAGCACTTAGAGGAAAACAAAGGCAGAACACTCTCTGACATAAATCACAGCAAGATCCTTTTTGACCCACCTCCTGGAGGAATGGAAATAAAAACAAAAATAAAAAAGTCAGACCTAATGAAACTTAAAAGCTTTTGCACAGCAAAGGAAACCATAAACAAGACGAAAAGACAACCCTCAGAATGGGAGGAAATATTTGCAAACAAAGCAACTGACAAAGGATTAATCTCCAAAATATACAAGCAGCTCATGCAGCTCAATTTCAAAAAAACAAACAACCCAATCCAAAAATGGGCAGAAGACCTAAATAGACATTTCTCCCAAGAACATATACAGATTTCCAACAAACACATGAAAGGATGCTCAACATCACTAATCATTAGAGAAATGCAAATCAAAACTACAATAAAGTATCCCCTCACACCGGTCAGAATGCCATCATCAAAAAATCTACCAATGATAAATGCTGGAGAGGGTGTGGAGAAAAGGGAACCCACTGCACTGTTGGTGGGAATGTAGATTGATACAACCACTATGGAGAACAGTATGGAGGTTCCTTAAAAAACTAAAAATAGAACTACCATACGACCCAGCAATCCCACTCCCACTTCTGGGCATATACCCTGAGATAACCATAATTCAAAAAAGCTCATGTAGCACCCTGTTCATTACAACACTATTTACAATAGCCAGGCCATAGAAGACACCTAAGTGTCCAATGACAGATGTATGGATAAAGAAGATGTGACACATATATATCACGGAATATTACTCAGCCATAAAAAGAAACGAAATTATTTATTTGTAGTGAGGTGGATGGACCTAGAGTCTGTCATACAGAGTGAAGTAAGTCAGAAAGAGAAAAACAAAAACTGTATGCTAACACATATATATGGAATCTAAAAGAAAAAAAATGTTTCTGAAGAACCTAGGGACAGTACAGGAATAAAGACACAGATGTAGAGACTGGATTTGAGGACACGTGGAAGCAGAAGGGTAAGCTGAGATGAAGTTGGAGAGTGGCATTGATATATATACACTACCACATGTAAAATAGGTAGCTAGTGGGAAACAGCCACATAGCACAGGGAGATCAGCTCGGTGCTTTGTGACCACCTAGAGGGGTGGGATAGGGAGGGTAGGAGGGACATGCATGAGGGAGGGGATATGGGGATATATGTATACATATAGCTGATTCACTTTGTTATACAGCAGCCACTAACAAAACAATGTAAAGCAATTATACTCCAATAAAGATGTTAAAAAAAAAAAAAAAACTGTCTTCCCCTAGTACCTTTGATGGTCATTTGATTCATTCATGCAACAGCATTTATTGAATGCTTACTGTGTGCCGAGCATTGATTTGTCTGCTGAATCTACAACAGTGAACAGGATAGACATGGTCCCTGCCTTAAGGGAGTTCATGGTCAGATGGGAAAGACAGAAAGTAAATAATTTGTCAAGTAAAAATAATAAAAAAATAAAATATTTTAAAAATGATTACATAAATAATAGCAACAAATTATTAATAAAGAGAAAATCAGGACAAACTGCCAATCATCATGACCTCTGACAAATTTTGGTAAATAAGAAATATACAAAGCTAATGTGGGATTCAAACTATGCAAATGATGCATTCTCATGTTTTGTCAAGAGAAAGAGATCCTAATTTTATAAACCTCATAAATAAGAAATGAAGGTTTTTGACCTTGTCGCTGATGTCTACTTAGTGTAATAGAGGCTCATAATTTGAATTAGTCATAATAAATTATTGCTGTTGTTTCTTAAATATTGTGGCTCTTCTCTTTGGATACACATCATAATCACTGTTAGGTATTTTATAAAAAATACAGAAAGCTGGATCTTAATCCAGATCCACTAATCCAGATCCTCCAAGTCTATAGTCCTGAGATCTTTATTTTGTTAAAAGTTGAATTTAATTCCCAGCCATGATAAAGAATATCTGGTCTACTGAATGAGTGCTGATTTTTCAGTTGGTCACTTATTTCTCTTCTTCTTATATCTAGACCAGGGAAAAGACTTATAATAAATGTTGGTAAGGAAAAGAGAAGTAGGACTGTTTGGAGCACTTGGCATACCACGTGGTGAAATCTTGAAAGTATTGAAAGTACAAGGCAGTTTGCAGAATGAGTGACAAGAACTTGATAGAAATTGTTATCCATGCACAGAGACAATGGATGCTTCTGTGTATTTTCATAGAACTCTAAAATTAACATGAATTATTCTTTAGTCTGATTTTAAATTTCTAAAACTAATAAAATTGGAAAAATAAGAAATCATTCAAATAAACCATGTATCAGAAAGCAAATGACAAACTGTAGTGACAACCTGTTTATATTTTCAGGCTTAAATGCTCCAATCATTTTGTCTATATTCTAATTTAAATCTGCCAACCTAAATTGAATAGTTTTCGATCCTGATTGTGTATTAGAACCACTTAGGAAACATAAAAAAGATCTGTTTTTCAACTTTATACAAAGCAACTAAATCAGAATCTAAGGATGGGCCCTGAGTATCTGGCATGTTAGGTGTTTCCACACACCCCCAACCAGGTAATTGTATGCATCTATGTCTGAGAATCATATTCTAAACTCCAAGTCTAAGAAATACTAATTTATTTTAATTAATTCTGTAAAATTTCACTCTGAGGCAATGATTTAGAAACCTGCTGTGTGTTTAATGTGTTGAGGATTTAGTAATATTAATACAAGAAGAAAAATAAAACAGGGGCTTCCCTGGTGGTGCAGTGGTTGAGAATCTAACTGCTAATGCAGGGGACACGGGTTCGAGCCCTGGTCTGGGAGGATCCCACATGCCGAGGAGCAACTAGGCCCGTGAGCCACAACTACTGAGCCTGCGCATCTGGAGCCTGTGCTCCGCAACAAGAGAGGCCGCGATAGTGAGAGGCCCGCACACCGCAATGTGGACCCCGCTTGCCACAACTAGAGAAAGCCCTTGCACAGAAACGAAGACCCAACACAGCAAAATAAATAAATTAATAAACTCCTACCCCCAACATCTTCTTAAAAAAAAACATACAAAACAGAAACATAGGCTAATATCTTAAAAATAGTATTTTCTTAAAATTATATTTTATCATAATATCACAGTATCAAAGATATGTAATAATGCATAAATAATAATTATTATTCAATACTGAAGTAATTAAAAAAGACAAATTATCAAACTTCTTTTTACCTAATTTAATAAATAAGAGCAGGATTATCTATTTTGAAAAGATCTAGCAAGTCTGTTAAGGTTAATGAGAAAGAAAGAGTAAGAGAGAGAAAGTGAAAGAAAATATGAACCTTCAATGTGAATAATGATTTAGGAAAATCCTGAGGAAAAGAAACCTTGAATTTAAAAAGTTGTCAAAATGTTAAAGTCCTCAAACTTTGGTGGTTGTTTGGAAAATATGTTTGCTTTTTATCTTTGATATTTTGTCTTTTTAATATTTTCTGCATTGAGCATGTATCAATAATGATGATTGTTTTTAGAATTGACTACTATTACGCCGTTTATTTTCAAAAATTTTAAATAAAAATGTGTGTAATCTAAAATTTTAAACTATAGCAAATTATATGCTATTCTCTTAAAGGTATGCAAAACACAAGAGAAGGAAACAAGTACAAAAGAAAGTTTCCATAAAATATCATTGCTTTCTTTCCTGGACCTGAGGTAACCTCATCAGAGCAGCAGCCATAGAATCTATTTGCAACTTCAGAACACTGGTTTACATTGTGAAGTTTCAGGCATTAACAGTAAAATATAAATTATAGTTTTTGTTGCTCAGCACTACAACTGTTTTATATGTGATTTATACCTGTGAAAAGAGCACAGTGCAATAATTGCATTGCTGATGTATTTAATTTACAGGTTGGGTGACTCCAGAAGTATGTTTCAAAGTGTTCAGTCTTGTTAAGCATAAAGAATAAACTGGAGTATTCTCTTCTGCAGGTGAGGCAAGCAGATGTTGCAGCAAGTAAATTACCTCTTTTATTATTTTCTTTTCTGGCAGCTTGTACTATTACCTTATATATATATATATATATATATATATATATATATATATATATATATATATATATATATATATATATATATAAACTTCATTTGAGATTTTTCAGTCAAATATATGACTATGAATCTAAAAACATAAGCCATTTTGTTTTTTCATTGAGCAAACAGTTTTAACATCAGGCGTTAGTTTCTGTGTATATTCTCTAGAAACCACTAATGACTCTTATTCACACTCAAAGAGACATTAGGCTGTCACATCAGTAGGTGGTTGGCACATAGGTTATCAATCAGATACCTTTGTTGGATTCAATCAGACATGACTTTGGGGGAGATTAATGTTGTAGAGAGAGATGTAGTCAGTGGTATTGAACCTGACCACTAATAGTAAAGAATCCTCAAATTCTCTTCTTGGCCAGTTCTCTCATATGAGGACTCCGGGAGTGATCCTCTACAATGAAGCTATGAGCAGGGCCACACCTTCACTGGCACACCAGGTACTCATATACCAAACAAACATTTTCCAGAGTAAACAGAAGTACTTTGTGGATGTGATCACAATAACACATAATTTTCTAAACATGTAGATTCACCATAATTTGTCTAAATATTTGCTTTGTTTTTGATTTTTAACTCAAATTGCCACTGTATAAACAAAGATTTTATTGCATATTAATACTTGCCTTGTTTTTTTAGAGGAGGATACAAATAGTAAAATTGTTATATTAAGGTTTTAATTCTATGAATCTATGATTCTCTTCTCAGATTGCTTTTGGGCAAAGTTTAATTTCAAATGTTTATCTACCATGAAAGTGAGTAATCATTTCATTCCACCCTTGACACATTAAATTGTATCATATATTAAACTATTAAATTTGACTCGTAAAAATGGCAATCTCTTTCATTTTAGCTTTCATTTACTTGTTACTGAGTACCCTCTATGTTCCCAGAACCATTACAGGCTCTGGAGATTTAAAAGTATACAAAATATATTTAAAAACCTGTCCTCATGTTGCTCACAGAGAGAGCAAGAGAAGTGGTGGAACAATATCCCTTGGGAAAGGAAGAGTGGGTGAAATATACTTCACAACTGGAGACATAAGCCCTGATTGCTGGTCTGTGAATAGAGGAGAAGAAGGTAGGATGCATAATAATGGTTGAAGGACATAGCACTGGAAGCTTGTAGAACTGGTCTTCAGATTGCTACAATTCTTTGTTTAATAAGAATTGAGATCATCATGTGAGAGTAAAGATTAATAGGAGGTATAGTAGGGTGAAAGAGAAAGCACTGTGTATGGAGAGTTGTCTTAGAGAATGGGAGAATATGGGTTTGTTTGGCAACAGCATTAAAGGCTGTTTTAGTTTGGTGATTTTAAAAACAATATAAAATGAGACCAGTTAGTGTGACTGTATTTTTTCCAGTGATATTTAACAGCAGAATACAGTTGACCCTTGAACAACATGAGGGTTATAGGTGCTGACCCTCTACAGAAACAAAAATCCAAGTATAATTTATAGTTGGCCCACCCTATAGGCAGATCCTCTGTATCTCAGTTTCTGCAGATTCCACCAACTGCAGATCATGTAGTATTGTAACATTTACTATTGAAAAAAATCCCCGTATAAGTGAACCCATAAGTTTAAACCCACATTCTTCCAGGGGTAACTTTATAAGCCTGCAGTAGGCAGAAGTTTGGAGTTTCTTTATGTGAGTATAATGAAGTAGAAGGAAGGCAAGGAAATGAGTGAATATAATGATTCACTGTGGGAATTATGAGCAAAGTAAAGAAGAAAGAAGGTTGAGGGGTGGTGTAGCATCAATAGCATGTTAATTCAAGTAGGGTTAAAGAGGTGGGACATGAGAGAAAATGATTTGGAAATATAAGAACTGGTGGTTGGAAAATGGAATGTTTAAAATTGAGATTATAGAAGTGCTTCATATAATGCTAATGACATTAACAAAGTGGCTACCGAGGATGGCAAACAAAATTATTGCAGCAGAGAAGATCAAGGAAATGAGTAACGCAGGGGTCATCTTTCTGTATCTTATAATCTGCCATATTATGACAGGAGATCCAGAGAGGGAGGGTACCATGGAGGAACAGGTGATGACAAGGAGAGATAACACATAGTTACTTTGGGGGAGGAGGAAAGATGACAGAGTACAAGGACATGAGATCACCACTTCTTATGGAAACACCAAATCACAACTAACTCCTGAACAACCACTGAAGATAAAATGCTGGAACATACCAAAAAAGATACCCTACATCCAAAGAAAGACAAAGAAGAAACCACAACGAGATGGTAGGAGGGGCACAACTGTGATAAAATCAAACCCCATACACACCGGGTGGGCAACTCACAAACTGGAGAGTAATTATACCATGGAAGTTCTCCCACAGGAGTGAGAGTTCTGACCCCACTTTGGGCTCCCCATTCTGCAGGTCTGGCAATGGGAGAAGGAGCCCCCAAAGAGTCTGGCTATGAAGGCCAATGGGGTTTGACCACCGGAATTCCACAGCACTGGGAAAAACAGAAACTTGACTCCTGGAGGGTGCACACAGGGTCTTGTGCCCACCAGGACCCAGGGAAAAAAGCAGTGACCTCATAAGAGACTGGGCCGTGCTTACCTGCTAGTGTTGGAGGGTCTCCTGTAGAGGTGGAAGGCAGCTGTGGCTCACTGTGGGAACAGGGACACTGGCAGCAGCAGTTCTGGTGAGGGTTAATTGGTGTGGGCTCTCTAGGAGGCTGCCATTTTCTTATCAAGACCTGGTCCACCCAACAGCCTCTAGGCTCCAGTGCTGGGATGCCTCAGGCCAAACAACCAACACAGCCTGAACACAGCCCCACCCATCCGCAGAAAAGTCTGCTTAAAGTCTTCCTGAATAAACAGGTGCCCAATAAACACACCCAAGGCCATGACCCTGCCCACAAGAGGGACAAGACCCAGCTCCACCCACCAGTGGGCAGGTACCAGTCCCTCCCACCAGGAAGCCTGCACAAGCCTCTTAGACAGCCTCATCCACGAGGGGGCAGACAACATAAGCAAGAAGAACTACAACCCTGCAGCCTGCAGAATGGAAACCACAATCACAGCAAGTTAGGCAAAATGAGATGGCAGAAGAACTGTCCCAGATGAAGAACAAGATAAAACCCCAGAAGAACAACTAAGGGAAGTGGAGACAGGCAATATACCTGAAAGAAACATCACAGTAATGATGGTAAAGATGATCCAGGATCTTGGAAAAAGAATAGACACACAGGTCAAGAAGATACAAGAAATGTTTAACAAAGACTTAGAAGAACTAAAGAATAGAGATGAACAACACAATAACAGAAATGAAAAATACACTAGAAGGAATCAATAGCAGAATAATTGAGGCAGAAGAAAGGATAAGTGACCTGGAAGACAGGATGGTGGAAATCACTGCTGTGGAACAGAATAAAGAAGGAAAAGAAAGAAGGACAGTCTCAGAGACCTCTGGGACAACACTAAATGCACCAACATTTGAATTGTAGAGGTCCTCAAAGAAAAGAGAAAGGACCTGAGAATATATTTGATGAGATAACAGCTGAAAACTTTCATAACATGGGAAAGGAAACTGTCAACCAACTTCAGGAAGTGCAGAGTCCAGGCAGGAAAAACCCAAGGAGGAACACACTGAGACATATAGTAATCAAATTGACAAAATTAAAGATAAAGTATTAAAAGCAACAACGAAAAAGCAACAAATAAAGTACAAGGGAACTCCGATATGGTTATCAGCTGATTTCCTGGCAAAAACACTGCAGCCAGAAGGGAGTGGCATTATAGAATTACAGTGATGAAAAGGAAGAATCTACAACCAAGAATACTCTACTCAGCAAGGCTCTCATTTAGATTTGATGTAGAAATCAAAAGCTTTACAGAAAACCAGAAGCTAAGAGAATTCAGCATCACCAGACCACCTTTGCAACAAATGCTAAAGGAACATCTCTAGGCAGAAAATAAAGGTCACAACTAGAAATAAGAAAACTATGAGTGGAAAAGCTCACTAGTAAAGGCAAACATACAGTAAAGGTAGGAAATCATCTGCATACAAATATGATACCCAAATCAGCAATCAAGACAAGAGGAGAGAACAAATGCAGGATACTGGAAATGCATTGAAAATTAAGAGACAAGCAACATAAAACAGTCTTGTTTATGTATAGACTGCTATATCAAAACCTCATGGTAACCACAAACCAAAAACCTACAATACATGCACATACACAAAAGAAAAAAGAAATCCAAACACATCACTGAAGTTAGTTATCAAATCACAAGAGAAGAGAACAAAAGAGGAAGGAAAACACCTACAAAAACAAATTGAAAACAATTAACAAAATGGCAATAAGAACATACATATCGATAATTAACTTAAATGTAAATGGATTAAATGTTCCAACCGAAAGAGGGAGACTACCTGAATGGACACGAAAACAAGACCTGTATATATACTGTCTAAAAGAGACCCACTTCAGACCTAGGGACACATACACACTGAAAGGGAGGGGATGGACAAAGATATTCCATGCAAATGGAAATCAAAAGAAAGCTGGAGTAGCAATTCTCATATAAGACAAAATAGACTGTTACAAGAGAGATGCAAGGATTTTTCAATATCTGCAAATTAATCAGTGTGATACACATTAGCAAACTGAAGAATAAAAACCATATGATCATCTCAATAGATGCAGAAAAAGCTTTTGACAAAATTCAACACCAATTTATGATAAAAACTCTCTAGAAAGTGGGCATAGAGGGAACATATCTCAACATAATAAAGGCCACATATGACAAACCCACAGCTAATATCACACTTAACAGTGAAAAAGCTGAAAGCATTTCCTCAAGATCAGGAGCAAGGCAAGGATGTCCATTGTCACCACTTTTATTCAACACAGTTTTGGAAGTCCTAGACACAGCAATTAGAGAAAAATAATAAAAGGAATTCAAGTTGGAAAAGAAGTAAAACTATCACTGTTTGCAGATGACATGAAACTATACATAGAAAGTCCTAAAGATGCTACCAGAAAACCACTAGAGCTCATCAATGAATCTGGTAAAGTTGCAGGATACAAAATTAATACACAGAAATCTCTTGCATTCCTATACAATAACAACAAAAATCAGAAAGAGAAATTAATGAAACAGCAACATTTGTCATCATATCAAAAAGAATAAAATACCTAGGAATAAACCTACCGTAGGAGGCAAAAGAACTGTATTCAGAAAACTATAACATGCTGATGATAGAAATCAAAGGTGACACAAACCGATGGAGAGATACAACATGTTCTTGGATTGGAAGAATCCACATTGCGAAAATGATACTGCCCCAAGCAATCTACAGGTTTGCAATCCCCATAAAATTACCAATGGGATTTTTCACAGAATTAGAACCAGAAAGTTTACAGTTTTTATGGAAACATAAAAGACCCCGAATAGACAAAGCAACCCTGAGAAAGAAAAACAGAGCTGGAAGAATCAGGCTCCCTGACTTCAAACTATACTACAAAGCTTCAGTCATCAAGACCATACGTTACTGACACAAAAACAGAAATATAGATCAATGGTACAGGATAGGAAGTGCAGAAATAAACCCATACACCTATGGTCACCTAATCTATGACCAAGGAGGCAAGAATATACAATGGAGAAGACAGTCTCTTCAATAAGTGGTGCTTGGAAACTGGAGAGCTATATGTAAGAGAATGAAATTAGAACACTCCCTAACACCATACACAAAAATAAATTCAAAATGGATTAGAGACCTAAATGTAAGGCTGGATACCATAAAACTCTTAAAGGAAAATATAGGCAGAACACTCTCTGACATAAATCGCAGCAAGAAGTTTTAAAATCTACCTCCTAGAGTAATGAAAATTAAAAAATTAAAACAAATGGGACCTAATTAAGCTTAAAATCTTTTTCACAGCAAAGGAAACTGTAAACAAAACAAAAAGTCAACTCTCAGAATGGGAGAAAATATCTGCAAATGAAGCAACCAACAAGGAATTAATCTTCAAAATATACAAACAGCTCATGTGGCTCAGTATCAGAAAAACAAACAACCCGATCAGAAAATGGGTGGAAGATCTAAATAGACATTTCTCCAAAGAAGAAATACAAATGGCCAATAGGCACATGAAAAGATGCTCAACATCACTAATTATTGGAGAAATGCAAATAAAAACTACAATGAGGTATCACCTCACATTGGTCAGAATGGCCATCATCAAAATGTCTACAAACAATAAATGCTGGAGAATGTGTGGAGAAAAGTGGACCCTTCTACATTGTTGGTGGGAATGTAAATTTGTACAGCCACTATGAAGAACAGTATGGAGATTCCTTAAGAAACTAAAAATAGAGCTATCATGTGATCCAGCAATCCCACTCCTGGGCATAATTTGGAGAAAAACATGGTTTGAAAGGTTATATGCATCCCCATGTTCACTGCAGCACTGTTTACAATAGCCAGGCCATGGAAGCACCCTAAATGTTCATTGACAGATGAATGCATAAAGAAGATGTTGTACATATATACAATGGAACATTACTTAGCCCTTAAAAAGAATGAAATATTTCCATTTGCAGCAACGTGGATGGACCTGGAGATTATCATACTAAGTGAAGTAAGTCAGACAGAGACAGACAAATATTATATGATATCATTTATATGTGGAATCTAAATTTTAAAAATGATACAAACTTATTTACAAAACAGAAACAGACTCACAGACTTAGAGAATGAATTTATGGTTCTGGGGGGAAGGGTTGGGGGAGGGATAGACTGGGAGTTTGGGATTGACATGTACACACTGCTATATTTAAAATAGATAACCAACAAGGACTACTGCATAACACAGGGAACTCTGCTCAATACTCTGTAATAATCTGAATGGGAAAAGAATTTGAAAAAGAATAGACACATGTATATGTATAAGTGAATCACTCTTCTGTACACCTGAAACTAACACAACATTGTTAATTAACTCTAATATAAAATAAAAATGAAAAAAACAGTTAATTTGATTAAATTTAAAGAAAGGAAAAGGAGGATGGCCTAGAAATAGCCATGAAGAACAAGTCGGGCAGCTGTTCCACCTCCAGGAGTTATGGATTAGGGAAGTAAGAAAGAAAAGAATCATGCCTTAAGGGAGCTGTAAGAGAAATAATGTTATCAGAAGTGAGCTTGATGTCAGATAGTAGATAGAAGAGGTGAAGATATCTTTGTTTTTTTTTGAAACCTATGGTTGATTGTGTTCCATAGGGTACAGTGAAAGAGCTTCAGGTATGTTTTAGTTTGATTTTTCTTATGAATTTTACCAGTTATTCTAGTTGATTGTTAGGAATTTTCCTATTATTTTATACAGCTGTGTATATATCAACCACTTATATGTGTTGCAAGTATGTTTCTAGTTTTCCCTTGAATATTTATTTATGATGATGTTAAATTCATGAAGTAGGGCTTATTTGTAATTTATTAAAGTTCATCCAACTTGTGTTTATTTCACAAATATTCTCATTTGAAAGCTCCTGTCCATTGCATACCTCTATCTTCCTCCAGGTTTGTGAATATAGGTTTATACAAAATAGTCATTTATAATTTTGGAAATCTGTGGTGATAAGAGAAAGTGGAATCAAGGATTAAAACTGACTTTTCCCACATACTTAGTAAATGTCTTAAAATAATTTTTAAATAACTTACTTTTTCTTCTTTAGACTGTGATATTTATCCATAGTAACATAATTTTCAAAATATTTATTCTGTTTAATAGATCTGTCTGTCCATCTACATATCTCTTCTACATTGTTCATGCACTATGATGAACATAAAAATTTATAGACATGTAAAATAATTCCGTATATTACTTTATAACCAGTATAATTTTTGAGCCTTTTATGTTCATGTTTTTTCCTGTAAAAATATACACATTCCTATAAAGAGTGGATGTCTGAAAAGGCAAACATCAAAGAGCTAACAGTGATTTTCTCTGGATGTTAGAATAAGATTTGTGTTTTATTTTATTTTTGCTAAGTATTATTTTCTCATTCACCTGCAATATTATGAGAAAATATATTTATCCTTTAAAATACCATAAACAAAGGTATATACTAACAACTATTCAAAGAGGCTTTGAAAAGAGAGAGAATAACCTTTCTCCAGCTTCCCTGTGCCCCAGGCAACTATGCTTGTTTCAGTTTATGAAACTCAACATGTTTCACTTTGAAAATGTCATGTTTTAGACCTTGTCCAGTGCCTCTTGTCTCCCATAAATATGCTTTGTATAGCTAAATCCTATTCTTTTTCAGGTCTCAGCTTAAATGTTTATAACTGTTACTTAATAAAAGTTTTCTGTCCCCAACCCCAATCCAGATTTGCATAGTGTGCACTTTTCCCTGTTACTCCTGGGAAGAATTGTCATCACTTAGCCAATATCAATCCTTTCTGACTGTCAACTCCACTGTCGAAAGGAGTACATTTGTCTAGACTCTTCTTGGATACTTAATACAGAAGCACGTAAGAGACAATCAATATATGGTATGTTGGATACATGAATGAACAAATGGAGCCTGCATAGGCACAGGTTTACTTTTTCTCTGGCTCACTAGGAATATAAACTTGACTGAATAACTTAGCTTCTCTTGAATTTCCTCACCTGAAGAAAAAATATTGAAGGGAGCAATCTGTTATATTAATCTAAGGTAAGATTAAAGAAACATATGTAAGGCACTTAATCTCTGCATATAAAATGAACACCCAATTGATGATTATGCTATCATTACTTTAAAATGTTTTCAGGAATATGTTCTTTTAAAACAAAAATGACTAACCACTACAATGGAAACTACAATAGAGAATCTCTGAAAGAACGGCCACCATTAAGTTGGAAGGGTGGTAGTTTCAGTGTATAAAAGATCACCTTAAATTATGAAATAATTGAGGGAGGTGGCCAAGTTGGCAGAGTAAGAATACCTTGAACTCACCTTCTTCCATGGACACACCAAAATTACAATTACAGTTGAGTCTCGAACAACATGGATTTGAACTGTGCAAGTCCACTTATACATGGATTTTTTTCAATAAATATATACTATATTACTACATGATTCACATTTGGTTGTATCCACAGATGCAGATGCAGAACTGTGAATACAGAGGGCCACCTGTAAAATTTTACATGGATTTTTCAATTTCATTGGGGGTCAGTGCCCCTAATCTCTGTGTTGTTCAAGGGTCAACTGCACTTAAAGAGCAACTATCAATGACCTGAAGACTAGCAGAAAATATTTTCCACAACTAAAGACATAAAGAAAAAACCACTACAGGGTGAACAGAAGGGGTGAAAAACAGTATAGTCAGGACCCACATCCCTAGGATTAGTGGCTCAAAAACAAGAGGAATAGCACAATCACAGAGGTCTTCCTCAAGAAGTGAGGTGTCTGAGCCCTGCATTAGGGTCGCCAGCCAGGGGTCTTACACTGAGAAAATAAGCCGCCAGAAGGTCTGCTTTTAAAATTAATGGGGCTTATGTTCAGAAGAGCCAGAGGGCTATAGGAAATAGATATTCAGTTCTTAAAAGCAATGCACAAAATCTCACATGCTCTGAGTCCCAATGCAGATGCAATAGTTTGAAAGAAGCCTGAGTCAGGCCCACTTGCTCATCTTGGAGAGCCTCCTGGAGAGGCAGGAGGCAACTGGGACTCCCTGGGGACAGAAACACTGGTGGAAGCCATTTTTAGGAGCACACCCTACTGTGCTAACACCAACACTGGCAAGTGACATCTTGGAATCCTCCCTCTAGCCTATTAGCACCAGGGACACAGCCCTAACATCCAGCATCAGACCTGAGTCATCCCCCCACCCCAGGTTGTTCAGAGAGTCACACAGGGACTGGGCCTGCCCACCAGTGGGTCTCACCAGCCACACCCCCATAAGTGCACTGACAACTGTGCAGTAAGCCTATCCCATGCTCCAGTGGTTTCACAGCCACCACATGAAGTGCAGCCTCACAGCCAGCTGCTCTGGGGCCAGCTCTACATACCAGCACACCCACAGTAATCAACCCCACTACAACAGAAGGGTACAAAAAGCCCACATAGGGGGTAGCTCTAGAGTATATAGCTCTAGTGACCCCCATAGGACATATCCTACATAAGACCACTTGAGGATTGAAAAATATAGCCAACCTTCCTAACAAATAGAAATAAACAGAATTGAAGGAAAATGGGGAAACAAAGGATTATGTTCCAAGTGAAGGAACAAGACATAACCCCAGAAAAAGAACTAAAAGAAATGGAGATAAGGAAGTGACCTGATAAAGAGTTCAAAGTAATGATCATAAAGATGCTCAGTGAGTTTAGGGAAGAGTAATGAACAAAATGAGAATTTGTATATACAAAGAGATGAGAAAATATAAAGGAGAGAGCTGAAGAATAAAATAACTGAAATAAAAAATGCACCAGAAGAAATGAACAGTAGATTAGATGGTATAGAAGAAAGGATCAGCCATCTGAAAGACAGCAGTGAAAAAGACTCAAGCCTAACACAGAAAAGAATTTTTTAAAAAGAGAACAGTTTAAGAGGCCTATGGGACAACATCAAGCGTATTAACATTCACATTATAGAGGCTCCAGAAGGAGAAGACAGAAAGGGACAAAGAATTTATCTGAATAAACTATAGCTGAAAACTTCCCTAACCTGGGGAAGGAAGCATATCAGGTCCAGGAAGCACAGAGTTTCAAAGATGATGAACCCGAAGAGGTCTACACGAAGACACATTACAATTTAAATGGCAGAAATTAAAGATAAAGTACGAATCTTAAAAGCCAGAAGAGAAAGGCAAATAGTTACATACAAGCGAACTCCTGTAAGACCGTCAGCTGAATTTTCAGCAGAAACTTTGCAGGTCAGAAGGGAGTGGCATGATATATTCAAAGTGATGAAAGGAAAAAACAATCTACAATCAAGAATACTCTACCTAGCAAGGTTATCATTAAGATTTGAAGGTGAAAGAATTTTACAGATAAGCAAAAGCAAAGTGAATTCAGCACCACTAAGCTGACTTTACAAGAAATGTTAAAGGGACTTCTATAAGCAGAAAAGAAGGCAATACAGTAAGTCCCCTACATATGAACCCTCACATTGCAATCTTTCAAAGATGCAAACGTGCGTTTGTGATGTAACTTAGTTCATATATCTGGTGTACATTGTCACATGCAGCTTGCCCTCTATCTCCTATTGCTGATGATCTTTCAGCTGTACCATCTCCCACCTCCTCTTCCTCCTCCAGTCAGTAACTCTTCTTGCCTGTTCACTCAATGCCAGCCCCTGTATGCCAGCTGTTGTACTGTACTGCTGTACTTTCCAAGGTACTGTACTGCAAGATTAAAAATGTTTTCTCTGTTTTTTATGTATTATTTGTGTGAAAAGTATTATAAACCTATTACAGCACAGTACTAATTAGCCGATTGTGTTAGTTGGGTATCTAGGCTAACTTTGTTGGACTTATGAACAAATTGGACTTACAAACGTGTTCACAGAACAGACCTCATTCGCATGTAGGGGACTTACTGTACTGAGATAAGAAGGCAACATCTAGAAATATGAACATTATGAAAGGAGAAATCTCACTGGTAATGGCAAACATTCAGTAAAGGTAATAGGTCAACCACTTATAAAGCTAATAGGATGTTTAAAATCAAAAGTAGTAAAATTGTCTATCCACAAGTAGTTAAGGGATACACACAAAAATATGTAAAATATGTAGACAAAAACATTAAATGAGGGAGTAGTAAAAATTTATGGTGGTTAGAATGGATTCAAACTTAAGAGATCATCTACTTAAAATACTCATATATATACATATATATATAGTCATGTAAATATACAGATATAAATACAGTATAAGCAAATATTAACCAGCATAAAGGAAGAAACTGACATTAGTACAATAGTAATAATAATAGTATATAACAAAAATAGTAGGGGACTTTAACATCCCACTTACATCAAAGGACAGGTCCAGATAGAATGTCAATAAGGAAATATTGATCGTAAATGACATGTTAGATCTTATGAACTTAATAGAAATATATATATATAGAATTTCCAGTCCAAAACAGAATACACATTCTTTTCAAGTCCACATGGAACATTCTCCAGGACAGATCACATCCTAGGCCACAAAAGTCTCAATACATGTAATGAGATCAAAATCACATAAGCACCTTTTCTGATCGCAAAGGTATGAGAGTAGAAATCAACTACAAGAAAAAAAATGTAAAAAATACAAACACTGGAAGCTAAACAATATGTTAATGAACAACCAATGGGTCACTGAAGAAATCAGAGAAGAAATAAAAAAATACCTGGAGATAAAATGGAAACACAACAATACAAAATGTACGTGATGCAGCGAAACCAGTTCTAAGAAGGAAGATTTTAGTGAAGTAAGCATTCCTCAAGAAACAAAAAACACTTAAAGAAACCAGAAAAAGATGAATAAAACCCAAAATTAGTAGGAAGAAAGAAACAATAAAGATCAGAGCAGAAGTAAATGAAACAGAGACAAAAAAAACCTCAAAAGATCAGTGAAACTAAGAGCTGGTTCTTTAAAAAAATAAACAAAATTGATAAACCTTTTGTCAGATTCATCAAGAAAAAAGTGAGAGAGCCCAAATAAATAAAATCAGAAACGAAATGAAAAAGGAGCAGTTATAACTGATACCACAGAAATACAAACAATAATAAGACATCACTATTAACAATTACATACCAATACTTTGAACAACCTAGGAGAAATGGATATGTCCCAGAAATGTACAGTCTTCAAAGACTGAATTGTGAAAAAGTAGAAAAAATAAGCAGACTGATTAACAGTAACAAAATTAGTACTAAAAATCCCTCCCAATAAACAAAAGACCAGGACCAGAAGGCTTCAGAAATGAATTCCATAAAATTTTAAAGAAAAGTTAACACCTATCCTTTTCAAACTAAAGAGTGCTTCCAGATCATTCTATGAGGCCATCATCACCTTGATATGAAAAACATACAAAACTACCACAAAAAAGAAAATTACAGGCCAATATCACTGATGAACATAGATGCAAAAATTATCAACAAAATATTAGCCAACTAAATTTAAAAATGCATTAAGGGCGAGAGAGAGTTATGGACATATACATACTAACAAACGTAAGGTAGATAGCTAGTGGGAAGCAGCCGCATGGCACAGGGACATCGGCCCGGTGCTTTGTGACCACCTGGAGGGGTGGGATAGGGAGGGTGGGAGGGAGGGAGACGCAAGAGGGAAGAGATATGGGAACATATGTATATGTATAACTGATTCACTTTGTTATAAAGCAGAAACTAACACACCATTGTAAAGCAATTATACCCCAATAAAGATGTTAAAAAATGCATTAAAAGGATTATATATCATGATCAAGTGGGATTTATTCCAGGGATGCAAGGATGCTTCAATGTCTGCAAATCAATCAATGCAATACACCACATTAACAAATTGAAGGATAAAAATCATATGATCCTCTCAACAGATGCAGAAAAACCTTTTGACACATTTTAACATCCATTTATGATAAGAACTCTCAACAAGGTGGGTATCAAGGGAACTTACCTCAACATAATAAAGGCTATATATGACACACATACATCCAACATCATATTCAACTGTGAAAAGCTACTTCCTCTAAGATCAGGAAAAAGCCAAGGATGTTCACTCTCACAACTTTTATTCAATATAGTATTGGAAGTTCTAGCCATGGCAAGAGACAAGAAAGAGAAATAAAAGGAATACAAATTGGAAAAAAAGTAAAACTGTCACTGTTTGTAGGAGACATTACACTATATATGGAAAATACTAAAGATGCCTCCAAAAAATCTATTAGAATAAATGAATTCAGTAAAATACAAAATTAATAAACATAAATTGTTGCATTTCTATGTACTAATAATGAACTATCAGAAAGAGAATATTAAAAAATCACATTTACAATTTTATCAATAGAATGAAATATCTAAGAATAAATCTAAACAAGGAGGTAAAAGACCTGTTCTCAGAAAACTGTGAGACACTGTTGGAAGAAATTGAAGACACAAATAAATGGAAGTATGAAAGAATTAATAATATTAATGATGACATTACCCAAGGCAAGCTATAGATTCAATGCATCCCTTTCAAAACAACAACTGTATTTTCCATAGAACTAGAACAAATAATTCTAAAATTTGTAAGGAATCACAAAGACCTCAAATAGCCAAAACAATCTTAAAGAACAAAGCTAAGGTATCATGCTCCCTGATATCAAACTATACTACATTCTATAATAATCAAAACAGGATGGTACTGTCGCAAAAACAGACATACAGATCAATGAAACAGGGGTAGAGAGCCCAGAAATAAATGAGGCAAGACTATATAAGACAGGAGATTTAATAAGTGGTGTTGGGAATACTGGACAGCTGTACGCAAATTATCAAACTAGACTGCCTTCTCAAACTGTATAGAAAAATAAATTTAAAATGGTTTAAAGAGCTTCCTTTGTGGTGAAGTGGTTAAGAATCTGCCGGCCAAGGCAGGAGACATGGGTTCGATCCCTGGTCCAAGAAGATTCCACATGCTGCAGAGCAACTAAGCCCATGTACCACAACTACTGAGCCTGTGCTCTACAGCCCGTGAGCCACAACTACTGAAGCCCACACGCTTAGAGCCCATGCTCCACAACAAGAGAAGCCACCATAATGAGAAGCCTGTGCACTGCAACGAAGAGTAGCCCCTGTTCGCTGCAACTAGAGAAAGCCCACACGCAGCAACAAAGGCTCAACTCAGCCAAAAATAAATAAATAAATTTAAAAAATAATAATAAAATAAAATGGTTTAAAGACTTGAATATAGGACCTGAAACCATAAAACTCTTAGAAGAAAACATATATAGCATGCTGTCTAACATTGGTCTTACCAATATTTTAAAAAATATGTCTCCTAAGGCAAGGGAAACAAAAACAAAAATAAATGGGAGTACATCAGACTAAACAGCTTTTACACGGTGAAGGAAACTGTTAACAAATGAAAAAGGCAGCCAACTGAAAAGGGGAAAATATTTGCAAATGATGTATCTTATAAGGGGTTAATATCAAAGATATACCAAAAACTCCTACAACTCAACATCAAAACAATAAATAGTGCAATTTATAAATGGGCAAAGGACCTTAATAGATATTTTTCAAAGAAGACATACACATGGCTGAAAGACACATGAAACGATATTCAATAATCTACAGGAAAATGCAAATGAAAACCACAATGAGATAGCACCTCACATCTTTCAGAATCACTATAATCATAAAGGCATAACAAGTGTTAGTGAGGATGTGGCAAAAAGGGAACGCTTGTGCACTGTTGATGGGAATGTAAATTGGTATAGCCATTATGGAAAACAATATTTAAGTTCCTCAAAAAATTAAAAACAGAACTACCATATGATCCAGCAATTCTACTCCTGGGTATTTTTACAAAGAACATGAAAACCCTAATTCAAAAAGATAATGCAGACCTGTTTTCATTGAAGCATTATTTACAATAGCCAAGATATGAAAACAACCTGAGTGTCTACTGATAGATGAATGGATAAAGAAGATGTGGTATGTATATACAATGGAATAATACTCAGCCATAAAAAGAATGAAATCTTACCATTTGCAACAACAGGGATGGACCTAAAGAGTATCCTGCAAAGTAAAATAAGTCAGAGAAAGAGAAATACCATATAATTTCAATTATATATAGAATCTTAAAAAAAAAATCAAATAAACAAATAGAAACAAACATAACAAAGCAGAAAGACTCAAAGATACAGAGAACAGACTGGTTGTTGCCAGAGGGGAAAGGAGTGGTGGGATGAAGGAAATAGGTGAGGGAGATTAAGAGGTACAAACTTCCAGTATAAAATAAATGTCAGGGGGTTGTAATGTACAGCACAGGGAAATATTCAATAATATAATAACTTTGTATGGTGACAGATGGTAATTAGACATTTTGTGGTTATGATTTTGTAATGTATAAAAATATCAAATCACTAAATAGTATACCTGAAACTTATATAATACTGTAAGTCAAATATACTTCAATAAAATCAAACAAACAAAAGTAAATGGATTAGAGCTTAAACTTAAGGCCTGAAACCATAAAAGGACCTACTGTATAGCACAGGGAACTCTGCTCAATATTCTGTAATAATCTAAATAGGAAAAGAATTTGAAAAGAAATATATGTATATATATAACTGAATCACTTTGCTGTATACCTGAAACTAATACATTGTAAAGCAACTGTACTCTAATATAAAATAAAAAAATTTTAAGAAAGGAAAAGAAAACAGGCAATAAGCTTTTTGACATTGGTCTTAGTAATATTTTTTTTGCTTTGTCTCCTCAGACAAGGGAAACAAAAGCAAAAATAAACTAATGTGACCAGATCAATCTAAAAAGCTTTTACAAAGGGAAGAAAACTATCAAAAAAATGAAAAGGCAGCTTACTGAATGGGAGAAGATAATTTGCAAACAATATAATTGATAAGGGGTTAATATACAAAATATATAAAGAACCCATACAGCTCTACATCAAAAAACACAATTAAAAAATGGGCAGAGGGGCTTCCCTGGTGGCGCAGTGGTTGAGAGTCCACCTGCTGATGCAGGGGACACGGGTTCGTGCCCCAGTCCAGGAAGATCCCACATGCCATGGAGCGGCATGAGCCATGGCCAATGAGCCTGCGCGTCCAGAGCCTGTGCTCCGCAACGGGAGAGGCCACAACAGTGAGAGGCCCGCGTACCGCCAAAAAATAAAAAGGGCAGAGGATGTGAAAAAAATTTTCCAAATAGACATAAGAATGGCCAACAGACACATGAAAAGATGCTCAACATTACTAATCATCAGGGAAGTGCAAATTAAAACCACAGTGAGATACCACCTCATACCTTTCAGAATGTCTATCATTAAAAAGAACAAATAACAAGTGTTGGTGAGGATGTGGAGAAAAAGGAACCTTCATGCACCACCAGTGGGATTGTAAATTGGTGCATTCACCATGGAAAAATGTATAGAGGTTCTTCACAAAACTAAAAGCAGAACTGCCATATGATACAGAAATTTCACACCTGGGTGTTTACTTGAAAGAAACAAAAACAATAATGTGAAAAGATATATGCACCCTATGTTCATTGGAGCATTATTAACAATAGCCAAGATATGAAAGCAACCTAAGTGTCCATCAATAGATGAACTGATAAGAAATGGTGTGTGTACATACACACATATATACAATGGAATATTAGTCATAAAATGAAACTTTGCCATTTGCAACAATATGGATGGATCTAGATATGTTATGCTAAGTGAAAGAAGTCCGAGAAAGACAAATGTTCTATGATCTCACTTATATGTGGAAAATTAAAAGCAAAGGAAACAAAAGAAAATGAAAACAGACTCAGATACAGAGAAAAAACAGGTGGTTGCCAAAGGGGAAGAGGGTGAGGGTGGTGAAATAGTAAAAGGGATTTAGAAGTAGAAATCTCCAGTTATAAAATAAACAAGCCACAGTGATGTAACATTTAATATAAATAATATGGTCAATAATAGTCTAATAACTTTGTACGGGTACAGATGGTTACTAAGTTTATTGTGCTGATCATTTCATAGTGTATAGAAATGTCAAATCATTATGTAGTACTCCTCAAACTAACATAATAGTGTATGTCAACTATATGTCTACTTAAAAAAAAGAAAAAATATGAAGTGATGTCTCAGCAAAATTAGTTGGCTTTTTGCCACAGTGTTTAACAGCCTGAAAGTGAAAGTAAATATGTTTTAAATTGGAGTTGACAAACAGTGGGGAGTTAGTACACCACAAACTACAGCAGCTTAAGGTCAGTGTGGGTATTTGGTAGAATTCAAGTACAGTTTATGCTGGAGAGAAAAGTAACAGGATCAAAGACTGAAGACATACAAAAAAAAGAAAGAGGCTGAAGTAGTATCAGTTAGAGATTTTGATGCCTCTAATTGCATCCACAGCTAATTATAAACCACACTATTTCGTAGGCTATCATTAAGATTTTACCTGATAAAAAAAGAGTAGCAGAATTGGAGGCAAAAAAAAAAAAAAAGAAATGTTATAAAATGGAATTGTTAATAGAATTTATGTTGTTATTCTCAAACTTTAGACTTTCAAAGGTGGTTTTTATCACATAAATTTAGGAAATTTCTAAATTATAAACTAAATTGTGGCCATCATGTAGGTTCTGTTTAAAATAAACAAAAAAAATTAAAGGGGATACATAGTAATTTGGGATTTTTTGTAACCTCCAATTACAACTTCTCATTAATTTATATTTTAGACATATTTTGCCAATTCATATTTTACATAAATGACATTTTAACTGGCACATAGGTCTTGGAAATAAGAGAGATTCCTTTTTACAATAATTTTTGTAAGGTGTAATGTATCAAAGTTTTCTTTAACATAATCGCTTCTCAAATTTAAAACTTTAGCAGTTGAGATATATCTACCAAGCATTTTTATTTTTGTGTGATATCTATAATTACTTTTGTTACTTCAGTTATCATAGGAATTCTGAACCCTGATTTTTAACTTTTGTGAGATTATCAGATAATATATATATTCAAGTAAATTTCAAAATATATATTTTGAATATATTTTGAATATATATATTTTGAATATATATTTATGATGATATAATAAAATTAACTTTGGCTTATCATTACAGGTAGTTAGTTGAAGTTAACAATATTTAAAATTTGCTCTAGCTTATATGAAGCATATGTTAAGCTATTGACAAGCTACATTTCCAAAATTAGAGTTATTCTCAATACTTGCCTTGGTAAAGATGACCATGTAAAATCGAAACAGCTCTAATTGCTAAGCTTTTGACAAAACCATAAATGGTATCTTGTCAGACTTAATTAAATTGTAAGCATTAAGAGGGGAAAAGAAAACCCTCTGCACTATTCACAGCCCTCAGTTTTTGCATGTTTTCTCAAAATGAAAGTCTTTGTAATGTAAAAAAAATATTCAAAAGTTACCCTTCCGTGGAACACTTTTATATATACATACATACACACACACATATGTGTGTGTGTATGTATGTATATATAATCATGGGATTGTAAAAGGTCAGCAGTTGAAAGGTCCTAATAGACTATCTAATTGACCTCTGTGTTTAAACAGAGAATAAGTAGATAGCAAAAAATTAAATGACATTCGAATATTAGATTTCTGTCTTGTCCTATTATTTTTCAAATTCTATAACTCTTTTCTTAATTTTCATTTCTCCACACTCCCTTATACCTTTCAGTCCTATGTTCTTTATTTCTTCAAATACTGCAGAACACTGTTTTGTTGAGCACCGTTGGGATAAACAAAGATGAATAAGACACAGTATGATATGTCTGCAAAATACTGTGCAATATTCATCAAAATTACAAATGCAAATCAGCATTTTCTGACTCATCTTGTAAGAATGTACCAATATATTCTACTGATATATCACTGCAACATCTACACAATAATAATTACTGAAGTTTGTTGTTCTTTGACTAAAGACTAGTGTGGCAGACAAAAAGACCACGGATTCTTTTATTTATTTATTTATCTATCTATTTATTTATCAATATCTTTATTGGCGTATAATTGCTTTCCAGTGGTGTGTTAGATTCTGCTTCATAACAAAGTGAGTCAGGTATACATATACATATATCACCATATCTCCTCCCTCTGTGTCTGCCTCCCACACTCTCTATCCCACCCATCTATGTGGTCACATAGCACTGAGCTGATCTCCCTGTGCTACGAGGCTGCTTCCCACTAGCTATCTGTTTTACATTAGGTAGTGTATATATGTCCACGCCACTCTCTCACTTCATCCCAGCTTACACCTCCCACTCTCTGTGTCCTCAAGTACATTCTCTACATCTGCATCTTTATTCCTGTCCGCCTCTAGGTTCTTCAGAATCTTTTTTTTTTTTTTTAGATTCCATATATATGTGTTAGCATACGGTATTTGTTTTTCTCTTTCTGACTTACTTCACTCTGTACGACAGACTCTAGGTCCATCCACCTCACTACAAATAATTCAATTTCATTTCTTTTTATGGCTGAGTAATATCCCATTGTATATTTGTGCCACATCTTTATCCATTCAACTGTCAATGCACACTAAGGTAGCTTCTATGTCCTGGTTATTGTAAATAGTGCTGCAATGAACATTGTGGTACATGTCTCTTTTTGAATTATGGTTTTCTCAGGGTATATGCACAGTAGTGGGATTGCTGGGTCATATGGTAGTTCTATTTTTAGTTTTTTAAGGAACCCCAATATTGTTCTCCATAGTGGCTGTATCAATTACATTCCCACCAACAGTGAAAGTGGGTTCCCTTTTCTCCACACCCGCTCCAGCATTTATTGTTTGTAGAGTTTTTGATCATGGACATTCTGACTGGTGTGAGGTGATATCTCATGGTAGTTTTGATTTGCATTTCTCTGATGATTAGTGATGTTGAGCATTCTTTCATGTGTTTGTTGGCAGTTTGTATATCTTCCTTGGAGAAATGTCTATTTAGGTCTTCTGCCCATTTTTGGATTGGGTTGTTTCGTTTTTGATATTGAGATGCATGAGCTGCTTGTTAATTTTGGAGATTAATCCTTTTTCAGTTGCTTCACTTGCAAATATTTTCTACCATTCTGAGGGTTGTCTTTTTGTCTTGTTTATGGTTTCCTTTGCTGTGCAATACCTTTTAGGTTTCATTAGGCCCCATTTGTTTGTTTTTATTTCCATTTCTCTAGGAGGTGGGTCAAAAAGGATCTTGCTGTGATTTAGGTCATAGAGGGTTCTGCCTATGTTTTCCTCCAAGAGTTTTATAGTGTCTTGCCTTAAATTTAGGTCTTTAATCCATTTTGAGTTTATTTTTGTGTATGGTGCTAGGGAATGTTCTAATTTCATTTTTTTACATGTAGCTGTCCAGGTTTCTCAGCACCACTTATTGAAGAGGCTGTCTTTTCTCTATTGTTTATTCTTTCTTCCTTTATCAAAAATAAGGTGACCATATGTGCATGGGTTTATCTCTGGGCTTTCTATCCTGTTCCATTTATCTATGTTTCTGTTATGTGCCAGTACCATACTGTCTTGATTACTGTAGCTCTGTAGTATAGCCTGAAATCAGGGGGCCGGATTCCTCCAGTTCCATTTTTCTTTCTCAAGATCGCTTTGGCTATTCGGGGTCTTTGTGTTTCCATAAAAATTGTGAAATTTTTTATTCTAGTTCTGTGAGAAATACCGTTGGTAGTTTGATATGGATTGCATTGAATCTGTAGATTGCTTTGGATAGTATAGTCATTTTCACAACGTTGATTCTTCTAATCCAAGAAAATGATATATCTCTCCATCTGTTTGTATCATCTTTAATTTTTTTCATCAGTGTCTTATAGTTTTCTCTGTACAGGTCTTTTGTCTCCTTAGGTAGGTTTATTCCTAGGTATTTTATTTCTTTTGTTGCACTGGTAAATGGGAGTGTTTCCTTCATTTCTTTTTCAGATTTTTCATCATTAGTGTATAGGAATGCAAGAGATTGCTGGACATTCATTTTGTATCCTGCTACTTTACCAAATTCATTGATTAGCTCTAGTAGTTTTCTGGTAGCATCTTTAGGATTCTCTATGTAGAGTATCATGTCATCTGCAAACAGTGACAGTTTTACTTCTTCTTTTCTGATATGGATTCCTTTTATTTCTTTTTCTTATCTGATTGCTGTTGCTAAAATTTCCAAAACTGTTTTGAATAATAGTGGTGAGAGTGGACAACCTTGTCTTGTTCCTGATCTTAGAGGAAATGGTTTCAGTTTTTCACCACTGAAAACAATGTTGGCTGTGGGTTTGTCATATATGGCCTTATTATGTTGAGGTAAATTCCCCCTATGCCTACCTTCTGGAAGATTTTTATAATAAATTTGTGTTGAATTTTGTTGAAAGCTTTTTCTGCATTTATTGACATTATCATAGGGTGTTTATCCTTCAATTTGTTAAAATGCTGTATCACATTGAGTGATTTGCATATATTGAGGAATCCTTGCATTCCTGGGATAAACCCCACTTGGTCATGTTGTATGATCCTTTTAATGTGCTGATGGATTCTGTTTGCTAGTATTTTGTTGAGTATTTTTGCATCTATGTTCATCAGTGATATTCACCTGTAGTTTTCATTGTGACATCTTTGTCTGGTTTTGGTATCAGAGTAATCATGGCCTTGTAGAATGAGTTTGGGAATGTTCCTCCCTCTGCTATATTTTGGAAGAGTTTGAGAAGGAGAGGTGTTAGCTCTTCTCTAAATGTGTGATAGAATTCGCCTGTGAAGCCATTTCACCCTGGGCTTTTGTTTGTTGAAGATTTTTAAGCACAGTCTCAATTTCAGTGCTTGTTATTGGTCTTTTTAAATTTTCTATTTTTTCCTGATTCAGGCTTGGAATGTTGTGCTTTTCTAAGAACTTGTCCATTTCTTCCAGGTTGTCCATTTTTTTGGCATATAGTTGCTTGTAGTAATCTCTCATGATCCTTTGTATTTCTGCAGTGTCAGTTGTTACTTCTCCTTTTTCATTTATAATTCTATTGTTTTGAGTCTTTTCCCTTTTTTTTTTTTTTTTTCTGTATGCGGGCCTCTCACTGTTGTGGCCTCTCCCGTTGCGGAGCACAGGCTCCGGACGCGCAGGCTCAGCGGCCATGGCTAATGGGCCCAGCTGTTCCATTGCATGTGGGATCTTCCCGGACTGGGGCACGAACCCGTGTCCCCTGCATCAGCAGGCAGACTATCAACCACTGCACCACCAGGGAAGCCCTTCCTTTTTTTTCTTGATTAGTCTGGCTAATGGTTTATCAATTTTGTTTATCTTCTCAAAGAACCACCTTTTAGTTTTATTGATCTTTGCTACTTTTCCTTCATATCCTTTTCATTTATTTCTGATCTGATCTTTATGGTTTCTTTTCTTCTGCTAACTTTGGGGGGTTTTTTTGTTCCTCTTTCTCTAATTGCTTTAGGTGTAAGGTTAGGTTGTTTATTTGAGATGTTTCTTGTTTCTTGAGGTAGGATTGTATTGCTATAAACTTCCCTCTTAGAACTGCTTTTGCTGCATCCCATAGGTTTTGGGTTGTCGTGTTTTCATTGTCATTTGTTTTTAGGAATTATGTGACGTCCCCTTTGATTTCTTCAGTGATCTCTTGGTTATTAAGTAGTGTATTGTTTAGCCTCCAAGTGTTTGTATTTTTTACAGATTTTTTCCTGTAATTGACATCTAGCCTCATAGCATTGTTGTCGGAAAAGATACTTGATACGATTTCAGTTTTCTTAAATTTACCAAGGCTTGATTTGTGACTGAAGATATGATCTATCCTGAAGAATGTTCCATGAGCACTTGAGAAGAAAGTGTATTCTGTTGTTTTTGGATGGAATGTCCTATAAATATCAATTAAGGCCATCTTGTTTAATGTATCATTTAAAGCTTGTAATTCCTTATGTATTTTCATTTTGGATGATCTGTCTATTGGTGAAAGTGGGATATTAAATTCCCCTACTATGATTGTGTTACTGTTGATTTCCCAATTTATGGCTGTTAGTATTTGCCTTATGTGCTGAGGTGCTCCTATGTTGGGTGCATAAATATTTACAATTGTTACATCTTCTTGGATTGATCCCTTGATCAAGAAGGAAAGTAGTGTCCTTCTTTGTCTCTTGTAATAGTCTTTATTTTAATGTCTATTTTGTCTGATATAAGAATTGCTACCCCAGCTTTCTTTTGATTTCCATTTGCATGGAATATCTTTTTCCATACCCTCACTTTCAGTCTGTATATGTCCCTAGGTCTGAAGTGGGTCTCTTGTAGACAGCATATATACAGGTCCAGTCTCTTTCTTTGGTTAGAGCATTTAATTCATTTACATTTAAGGTAATTATCAATACGTGTGTTTCTATTACCATTTTCCTAATTGTTCTGTGTTTGTTATTGTAGATCTTTTCCTTCTCTTGTGTTTCCTGTCTAGAGAACGTCCTTTAGCATTTGTTGTAAAGCTCGTTTGGTGATGCTGAATTCTCAGCTTTTGCTTGTCTGTAAAGGTTTTAATTTCTCTGTCAAATCTGAATGAGATCCTTTCTGGGTAATCTTGGTTGTAGGTTTTCCCCTTTCATCACTTTAAATATATCCTGCCACTCCCTTCTGCCTTGCAGAGTTTCTGCTATAAGATCTGCTGTTAACCTTATGGGGATTCCCTTGTATATTATTTGTTGTTTTTCCCTTGCTGCTTTTAATATTTTTTCTTTGTATTTAATTTTTGATAGTTTGATTAATATGTGTTTTGGCGTGTTTGTCCTTGGATTTATCCTGTATGGGACTCTCTGCGGTTCCTGGACTTGATTGACTTTTTCCTTTCCCATATTAGGGAAGTTTTCCACTATAATCTCTTCAAATATTTTCTCAGTCCCTTTCTTTTTCTATTCTTCTTCTGCGACCCCTATAATTCGAATGTTGGTGCATTTAATGTTGTTCCAGAGATCTCTGAGACCATCCTCAATTATTTTAATTCTTTTCCATTTATCTGCTCTGTGGTAATTGTTTCCACTATTTTATCTTCCACGTCATTTTTCAGTTCTTCTGCCTTGGTTATTCTGCTATTGATTCCTTTTAGAGAATGTTTAATTTCATTTATTGTGTTGTTCATCTTTGTTTGTTTGCTCTCTAGTTCTTCTATGTCCTTGTTAAACGTTTCTTTTATTTTCTCCATTCAATTTCCAAGATTTTGGATCATCTTTACTATCATTACTCTGAATTCTTTTCCAGGTAGACTGCCTATTTCCTCTTCACCTGTTTGGTTTGATGGGTTTTTACCTTGCTCCTTCATCTGCTGTGTGTTTATCTGTTTTCTCATTTTGTTTAACTTACTGTGTTTGGGTCTCCTTTGTGCAGGTTGCAGGTTCATAGTTCCCATTGTTTTTGGTGTCTATTCCACTGGCTAATGTTGGTTCAGTTGGTTGTGTCGGCTTCCTGGTGGAGGGGACTGGTGCCTGTGTTTTGGTGGATAAGGTTGGATCTTGTCTTTCTGGTGGGCAGGACCACCTCCGGTGGTGTGTTTTGGGGTGGCTGTGATCTTATTATGATTTTAGGCAGCCTCTCTGCTAATGGGTGGGGTTGTGTTCCTGTCTTCCTAGTTGTTTGCCATGGGGTGTCCAGCACTGTAGCTTGCTGTTCATTGAGTGGAGCTGGGTCTTAGCATTGAGATGGATATCTCTCTGAGAATTTTTGCCATTTGATATCACATGGAGCCGGGAGGTCTCTGGTGGACCAATGTCCTGAACTGAACAATAAATTTAAAATCTTCAAGTCCCTAGAGCATAATAATAATTTATGCTATTGTTAATAATATTGCTAATAATGACAATAAAATGTTAGGTACACAGGAAAAAGGACTGGCATCAAATTTCTCATTGTAACACCTGAAATTTGAGGAAAGAATTTAATATTTGCTGACTATTGAGAAAAATTTATGTATCCCCCAAATTCTATACCTGCTGACAATATCATCTCATAGGCAGATAACTGATAATGTACAATAATGTGATAAACTCCATCTGTGAGCGGTGATTGAGGTTATACATAAACCAAATAATAAATTATTCAAAAACAGAATCCAAGCTTTAAGGACACTTGAAACAGAAAGAATATTCTAAATGATAAGAAAACTTTAATCACAGCCAATGATTAAAATTAACTATCTTAGCCAGGAATTGGGGCATTCTAAGGCCCCACAGTGGGGGCAGGCCAGAGAGCAGATAGGATAAGTAAAAGTGTTTCTTCATGTCTCATCTTAGTGGGATGGGTGACACAGACAATCTTGGTGGGGAATCAGTATCTGTCATGGGGAAATATTTTCTTTTAAAACAACAGTAGTGAAATATGTATCTAATTATAAATGCAGGGGCAGGTAAGGTAATAAAACAAAAATTATAGTTACAATATCCAAATATGTGTGGGAAAACATGAAATGAGTAACAACTTGATAAAAACATGTAAGAGTACAAGGAAATGTAGGAAAATGTAGGAAAAATGGGAAAATGTAGGAAAAGATAGTTTAAAATAAGCAACATAAAATTTTAAACATAAAATAAGATGGGAGAAGCATGACAAACATATACAAGCATTGCCCTATGTGTGGATAGAATTATAACTCCTATTAAAATACAGAGTTCAAAAGCATCTGTTAAATACAGGTCATAGGAAACAGACTGAAAAACAGTAATGAAGAAAGGTTGAAAATGAAGGGGTTGCCAAATAGGTACCTGAAAAAAAAACCCAGAAGCATCATACATGCACATGCTGTAGTTTAAGGCTAAACACATGAAACTGAATGAAGAAGAATATTGTGTCATGATGGAAGGCACACTTTACAACAAAGGTAGAAACAGCAATAAACTTGTACAGGTCAAATAGCTTAGCAGCTAAATTCACAAAGCAGAAATAATTCAAAATGCAAGGAGAGCTTCATGAAAAGAAGATTTTAAAGGAAACTTCAATAGAACAGAGGGAAGTAGGCAGAGAATATGGAGATTCCCTGAGGAACTGGCAGCTGATGTTTAGAGTCCCAGAGGCTCCATTATGAATGGAAAGGAAGCAGTCAAGATTATCTGCCAGTTCAGAGAATCAGTATGAAATCCCTGCATAAAATCACTTTAGTGATGATGGAAACAGAAAGCCAAGACACTGAATATCCAGTTGCACTGTGTGCCAGCAGCATATAGAGAGGGCTCTTGTAGGCACTTTAGAAGCTATGCTGTCTCCAAACAGAGAGGCTCTATCCTTTCCACATATTAAAGAAGCCTATATCCTTCTAAAAGGAAAGTATGGAGAGTGAAGGATTATGACATATACCTATCACAGTAAAACTTAAAATGGAATCACTCTAAAATGATAATTTTTTTTTAGTACAAAGCAGAATTTTAGATTGTACATTAGAGTTCTTATTTACCTCCATCTGTACTTGGGGTATACTAGGCACCTTACTAAACAAACTGGAAGATAATGTCACACATATGACATTATGTTTTCAGTGATTTCTGAGTTCTAAAGGAATGAAGAGGGAAAAAAGATTTATACCAATAGTCACTAAATCACATTGAGCAATAGACACTTAAATTCCAAGCTCCTAGAAAGGAGCTTGTACCCTCATCTGGTGCCCCAATTTTTGTGGATGCCACCCAGAGGACACCTATAGATCACCAGGCTCTGGTGGACAGCAGGGCTTATGCTCATAGGTCCCACAGGACTATACCCAATGGAGAAAGAGTTAACTGGCTACCATCCCCAGGACACAGCAGAGAAACAACCAAATGAGTTACCCAGTCTTTCTATGAGAGAAGCCTATTAGCTAATCCTCATAGTTGTGGTCTGAGGTGCAGGCTTCCAATTAAACAGGCATCTATTGGCTGACTGTAATCCTCTTCAGAGACGTTGGAGGGCAGGCGCTATCTTCATGCCCTCTCTCTGTTGCCTTGCAAAGGCACAGTATCTCCTGAAGGGGAGTTTATACACATCCTGTGCCCTGTTTTTTATATCCAATGCCCCAGTTTTTGTGGCTTCTGCCCAGGAAATTGCCCTCTGATCACCTGGCCGTGGTCTCAGCAGGTCGTATGTTATTGGTCCCACAGAACTGTATATATTTGCATATTTTAAAAGCTGGTGCTTAAGGGTCTGGTTTCCAATCATCCTGAATCTAAGTGCCAACTGAGATCCTTTGGGACACTGACAAGTATCAGCACACCCTGGACTACTGAGATCCACTAAAAAATAATGTAGGCTGCTTGGACAATCACAAAGGTTTAAGAGACAACCAAGAGAAGGGAAGGGTTGAACAATAAGGTCATCTCCTGCGTGAGGATACTTTTTCAAGGATGGAAAAGGTAACTGTTTATCTAATGCATAAAAACCAACACAGAGAGTCAAGGAAAATGAAGAAACAGAGAAAGATATTCCAAATGAAATAACAAGATAAAATCTCATAAAAAGAGCTTAATAAAATGGAGATAAGTGATTTACCTAACAGAGTTCAAAATAATAGTCATAAAGATGTTTGGTGAGCTCAGGTGAATGAATGAACAAAGTAAGAATTTCAACAATAAGATAGAAAATATAATAAAGTACCAACAGAAGTCACAGACTGAAGAATATAAACAATGAACTGGGGAAAAAAAAACAAAAGAGGTGGTTCAACAGCAGGCTTAATGAAATAGATGAAGGACCAGTGAGCTCGAAGACAGGGAAGTGAAACTCACCTAATCAGAGCAGCAACAAGAAAAATTAAAATGTAGATAGCTTAAGGAGAAAGATAGTGGGACAATATCAAGTGGACCAACATTTGCATTTCAGGGGTCCCAAAAGGAGAAGAATGAGAGAAAGGGGCAGAAAACTTATTTTCAGAAATAATGGTTGGAACTTCCTCAAACTGGAGAAGGGCACCCAATCCAGGAAGTCCAGAGAGTTCCAAGTAAGATGAACCCAAAGAGGCTCACTCCAAGACACATAATTAAAGAGCCAAAAGTTAAACACAAGGAGAGAGTTTTAAAAATAGCAAGAGAAAAACAACTTGTTATGTACAAGGGAACCCCCATAAGGCTATCAGAAGATTTTTCAGCAAAAATTTTGCAGGACAGAAAAGATATATTCAAAGTGCTGAAAGAAAATAAAACTGTCAACCAAGAATACTCTACCCAGCAAAGTGGTCTTTCACAACTGAAGGAGAGTTAAGGAATTTTGCAGACTATCACTAAGCCAGCCTTAGAAGAATTGTTAAAGAGACTTCTTTAAGCTGAAATAAAATGGCACAAATTAGTAACAGGAAACACTGAAAGTAGACATTGCAATGTGAAGGTAAATATCAATATATAGTAGAATTCAGAATTATCCAATGTTGAAATCATGGTGGGTTAATTACTTGCAAAGTTAGTAAAAAGGTTAAGAGAGAAAAGCAGAGAAAAAACCTAATTACAATCGTTTAAGGGATACAGAAGATAAAAAGATGTAAACCATAATATCAAAAACAAAATGTAGGAGGAGAGTAAAAATGTAGAGCTTTAGAATACATTCAAACCTAAGGTGTTATCAACTTAAAATAGACCATTATAAATATAAGTTGTTTTAAGTCAGCCTCATGGTAACCACCAAGCAAAAGCCTATAGTAGATACTCAAATGATTAAAGAGAGGAATCTAAGCATACCACTAGAGAAAATATTCATCATTAAAAAAAGAGCAAGAGAAGAAAAGAGGAACAGAGAAATTACAAAACAGCTTAAAAAATTTAGCAAACTAGCAATAAATGCATACCTATCCATAATTACTTGAAATGTAAATGGACTAAATTTTCCAATCAAAGACATACAGTGGCTGAATGGATAAAAAACAAGACTGATCTATATTATACCTACAAGAGACCCACTTCAGATGTAAGGACTCACACAGAATGAAAATAAAGAGATAGAAAAAGATATTCCATGCAAATGAAAACACAAAGAAAGCTGTGGTAACTATACTTACTTCAGAAAAAAATAGACATTAAGATACACTGTAATAAGAGACAAAAAAGCTCACTAATAATGATAAAATAGCCACTCCAACAATAGAATATAACAACTCTAAATATGTGCACTTAATGTAGGAACACCTAAATATATAAAGCAAATATTAATGTGCCTAAAGGGAGAAATATACAGCAACACAATGACAGCAGGGGATTTTAATACTCCACTTTCATTAATTGATGAATTCTCCAGACAGAAAATCAATAAGAAAACATACAGAACACTCCATCCCAAGATAACATAATACACATACTTCTCCAAAGCACATGGAGTATTCTCCAGGATAGATCATATGTTAGGCCACAAAACAAATCTTACTAAATTTAATAAGATTGAAATTATATCAAACATATTCTCTGACCACAGTGGTATGACACTAGAAATTATTACACAAAGAAAACTGGAAAAGTCACAAATATGTGGAGATTAAACAACATGCTACTGAACAAGAAAAGGGTCCAAGAAAAAAATCAAAAGAGTAATAAAAATATACCTAAAATGAATGAAACTAGGAAAACAAAATATCAAAACGTATAGAATGCAGCAAAAGCAGTTCTAAGAGAAACGTTTATAGGGATAACTGCCTACCTAAAGAAACAATAAAGATCTCAAATAATTAACCTAACTTTGCTCTTCACGGAATTAGAAAAAGAACAACAAAGCTCAAAGTTAGTAGAAGGAGGAAAATAACAAAGATCAGACAGAAATAAAGACAAAAAAGAAAATAGATCAATGAACCTAAGAGTTGGTTTTTTTTGAAATGATAAAAAAAATTAACAAACCTTTAGATAGACTCACCAAGAAAAAAAGAGAACTCGAAGAGATAAAATCAAAAGTGAAAGAGGAGCCGTTACAACTGATACAACAGACATACAAGGATTTGTAAGAAGCGACAAGGAATAATTATGCGCCAACAAAATAAACAACCTAGAAGAAATGGATAAATTCCTCTAATGTCAGGAACAAGACAGGATGCCCATTTTTCCACTTTTCTTTCAACATAGTCCTGGTAGTCCTTGCCAGAGTAATTAGGCAGGTAAAAGAAATAAAAGGCATCCTAATTGGAAAGGAAGAAGTTAAACTGTCACTATTTGCAGATAACATCATTTTATATACAGAAAACCTAAAGACTCCACCAAAAAATCTGTTAAAACTAATAAACAAATTCAGTTAAGTTGCAGGATACAAAATCATTGTACAAAACCCATTGCATTTCTATTAATAATGAACTATCAGAAGAGAATTTAAGAAAACAATGCCATTTACAATTTAATCAAAAATAATAAAATAACTAGCTAGAGATAAATTTAACCAAGGAGGTGAAATATCCATACCCCGAAAACTATGACCCACTGATGAAAGAAACTGAAGATGACACAAATAAATGGAAAGGTATTCCATGGTCATGGGCTGGAAGAATTCTTAATATTGTTAAAATGCCCACACTACCCAAAGTAATCTAGAGATTCAATGCAATCTCTATCAAAGTATCAATAGCATTTTTCACAGAAATAGAGCAAATAATCCTATAATTTTTTATGGGATCATAAAAGATTCCAAATAGCCAAATCAATTTTGAGAAAAGAGAATAAAACTGGAGGTATCACACTTCCTGACTTCAAACTATACTACCAAGCTAGAGTCATCAAAAATAGTTTGGTACTGACATTAAAAACAGACAAATAGATCAATGGAACAGAATAGAGAGCCCAGAAATAAACCCACACATATATGGTCAATTAATTTATTAAAAAGTAGCCAGGAGTATACAATGGGGAAAAGGCAGTCTCTTCAATAAATGGTGCTGGGAAAATTGAATATCTGCATGAAAATGAATGAAACTGGACCACTACTTTTCATCATACACAAAAATTAACTCAAAATGGATAAAGACTTAAATGTAAGACTTGAAGCCATTAAAACTCCTAGAAGAAAGTACAGGTGGTAAACTCAACAGACTTTTTATATTTGACACTAGAAGGAAAGGAAAAAAAAAAGCAAATATTAACAAGTAGGACTACATTGAAATAAAAGCTTCTGCATAGCAAGGAAACCATCAACAAAATGAAAAGACTACCTACTGAATGGAAGAAAATAATGTAAATCATATATCTGATAAGGGTCTATTTCCAAAAAACTATAAAAACTCATTCAACTCAACAGCAAAAAGAATAAACAAAACAAAAAAAAAATGGGCAGGGGATCTGAATGGACAGTTTTCCATAGAAGACATACAGATAGCCAACAGGTACATGAAAAAGTGTTCGACATGACTAATCATCAGAGAAATGCAACCACAATGAAATATCACCTCCTATCTGTTAGGAGGACTATTGTCAAAAAGACAACAAATAACAAGTGTTGGCTAGGATGTGGAGAAAAAGGAACCCTTATCCCTGTGCAATGTTGGTGGGGATGTAAAATGGTGCAGCCAGTATAGAAAACAGTGTGGAGGTTCCTCAAAATATTAAAAATAGAACTACCATATTATCCAGCAATTCTACTTCTAGGTATTTTTATGAAGGAAAAAAAATACCCTTAACTCAGAGATATATGCATCTGCATGCTCATTACAACATGATTTACAATAGCCAAGATATGGAAGCAATGTAGGTGTCCATCAGTGAGTGAATGGACATACACACAATGGAATATTATTCATCCATAAAAAAGGAAGGAAATCTTGACATTTATGACAACATAGAGGTTCTTGAGAGCATTATGCTAAGTGAAATAAGTCAGACAGAGGAAGACAGATACCATATGATCTCACTTATATGTGGAATCTACAACCAAAACAAAACACAAAGCTCACAGATACAGAGAAAAGATTGATAGTTAGCAGAGGAGGAAGTGAGGGTTCGGGGAAGGGCAAAGTGGTTGAAGGTGGTGAAAGGTAAAATCTTCCAGTTATAGAAATAAGCCTTGAGGATGTAATGTACAGCATGGTGACTATAGTTAATAATACTGTATTGTATATTTGAAATTTGCTAAGGGAGTAGATCTTAAATGTTCTCATCACAAGAAAAAAATTATAACCATAGTGATGGATGATAACCTGACTTATTGTGGTGATCATTTCACAATATATGTAAATAAATATCAAATCATTATGTTGTACACCTGAAACTAATATAATGATGTATCTATTATATCTGAAGGAGAAGGAGGAGGAGGAGGATGTATAAAGAAGAGGACGAAGGAAAAGGAAGAAGAGGAAGAGGAAGAGGAAGAAAACATGCCTTATTGGCCTCTGTAAAGAAAGGAAACAGGGACGGCTGCAGCACATTCTCTCTAGTCTTCTGTACCTCTCTTCCTAGTTTGAGGACAGGAGCACTTTATAATTCTAGTGTTCTTCCTCAGAGTTGATGTGATAGGGACAGATGAGTTCTGAGTATCCCCATGACTTGATCATTATGGTTTGCTAGTAAGATTCTCATTACAGTAAAGTTGAAGGAATAAGATTAAATTCTGGAAAATATTAAAATTTGAAAAGGTGTCTGCCATAACAATCCCAAGGAATACATTATTTTCTAGCTGCATTTTTCTAAAAAAGACTCCTTTTTCAATTCAGTATTAATATTTCCAAGCCCACATCTCTAAGGGTATCATTAAGGCCTTCCTCCTATTAACTTACTAACTTAATGCCCTCATAGAGGATCACATGCTTAATTCTTATTTTCTAAATTCTTTTTCTTAGGAAAATGTTTCATAACACTAGGAACTCAATCATTCTTATAGTCAATTTTACAGCCCAAGGAATATTTATTAATTGAAACACACTTTTATTCTAATATCCTTTGTGTTCACAATACCTAGGTCAGTGTCTGGAAGATAGTAGGTACTTAAAATAATTTGTGAGCAATTGAGGAACATTTAACTTTATTTTAAAAATCTGTCACTTACTTTTCTGTTCTCATCCTCTTGAGTGAGATAATTTCAAAGTAACTTTACTGATTCCTGAGAATGTAAGTTTAATGGGAATAAGATAGTATCTGCCTTTTCACAGCTATAGCCCCAGTACCAAGAGCGTGACCAGCATACAGTAGGCCTTTAATAAGTATTTGTTGAATGTAGTGGAAACATTTACATTCACCTGTAATTATAAATTATAGCAAATGTACCAAGAAGAATATGGCAGCCATGTATCTCTCAGATATGTCGATATTTGCTCTGATTTCTTTATTTGTTAAAAGAAACAGCTATAGTTCTACCACCTCTGCCTCTTCCCACTTCTTTTCCAGACCTACTCTTAAATTTCTGTGTAACGCACATATGTTTTTATATGTTTAAAATAAATATATGATTTTTTGTATTTAATTTATATTTATATATGGAAATAAATACTTTTTATTCTAGGAGAATATGGCTTTTATTCTAAAATTGTATTTCATTTAAAATTGTAAGGCTATGACAATATTTGAAAAATCTTTTTGTTTTTTTCCCAAATCCTAAATTTATTTTTGTTTTTCTTTAACAACTCAGAAAAACTCCTCCTTAGCCCTAGCCTTCATGCTTTTATTGATCTTTTCTTTTTTACCTGATCTTAGAATATGAATCATAAAGGAACAAAAGAAAAGGTTCATGAGGGAAACATGGAGAAGAAAGGGAAAATGATTACATTTATACTTTGATCCTATTGTAGCATCAAATATAGACTGCTGACACCAAAACATAGACCTCATTTTAAAATGATCCTCACAATCCACTAACCAATGCATGGATATTGTGTACAGGCATACCTTGCTTTATTGCCCTTGGCTTTATTGCACTTTGCAGATATTGTGTTTTTTACAAATTGAAGATTTGTGGCAGCTCTGAGTCAAGCAAGTCTATCAGTGCAATTTTCCAACAACATTTGCTCACTTCGTGTCTGTGTGCCACATTTTGGTAATTCTTACAATATGTCAAACTTTTTCATTATTATATTTGTTATGGTTATCTGTGATCAGTGATTTTTGATGTTACTATCGTAATTGGTTTTGGGCACCACAAACTGTGCCCATATAAGATAGTGAAATTAATTCATAGATGTGTGTGTTCTGACTGCTCCACCAACCAGCCATTCCCCATCTCTCTCCCTCTCTTTGGACTTCTTTACTCCCTGAGACACAATATTGAAATCAGGACAATCAATAACCCTACAATGGCCTCTAAGTGTTCAAGTGAAGGGAAAATTCTCAAATCTCTCACTTCAATCAAAAGCTAGAAATGATTAAGCTTAGTGAGGAAGGCATGTCTAAAGCTGAGATATGCCTAAAGCTAGGTGTTTTACACAAAACAGTTGAGTTGTGAATACAAAGGGAAAGGTCTTGAAGGAGACAAAAAGTGCTACTCTAGTGACCACACAAATGATAAAAAAGCAAAACAGCCTTTTTGCTGATATGGAGAAAGTTTTAGAGCTGTAGATAGAAGACCAAACCAACCACAACATTCTCATAAGCCAAAGCCTAATCCATAGCAATGCCCTACTTCTCTTCAATTCCATGAAGGCTGTAGAAAAGAAGCTTGAAGATAGTGGAGATTGGCTCTTGAGGTTTAAATAAAGAAGCCACCTCCATAATATAAAAGTTCAGGTTGAAAGAAAATGCTGATGTGAAGCTGCAGCAAGTTATCCAGAAGATAGAGCTAAGGTAATTAATAAAGGTGGCTACACTAAACAACAGATGTTCAATGTAAAGGAAAAAGACTTATATTGGAACCAAATGCCATCTAGGACCTTCACACCTAGAGAGGAGAAGTCAATGCCTGGTTTCAAAACTTCAAAAGACAGGCTGACTGTCTTGTTAGGGGCTAATGCAGCTGGTGAATTTAAGTTGAACTGAATGCTTATCTACCATTCCAAAAATTCCAGGGTCCTTAAGAATTATTCTCAATCAATTATGCCTGTGCTGTGGAAATGAAACAACAAAGCCTGGATGAGAGCATATCTGTTTACAACATGGTTTACTTAATATTTTAAGGCAACTATTGAGACATACTACTCAGAAAAATAGATTTCTTTCAAAATATTACTGCTTACTGACAGTGTACCTGGTCATCCAAGAGCTCTGATGGAGATGTACAATGAGATTAATGTTGTTTTCATGCCTTCTAATACAACATCCATTCTGCAGCCCATGGATCAAGAAGTAATTTCAACTTTCAAGACTTACTAGGTAAAAAATACATTTTGCAAGGCTACAGTTGCCAGATAATGATTCTTTTGATGGATATGAGCAAAGTGAATTTAAAACCTTCTGGAAAAGATTCACCATTCTACATGCCATTAAGAACATTCATGATTTGTGGGAAGAGATCAACACACCAACATTAACAGGAGTTTGAAAGAAGTTGATTCAAACCTTCATGGATGACTTTGAGTGTTTCAAGACTTCACTAGAGGAAGTAGTTGAAGATGTGGTGAAAAGAGCAAGAGAAATAGAATTAGAAGTAGAGCCTAAAGATGTGACTAAATTGCTACAATCTCATGACAAAACATTAATGGACAAAGAGTTGCAAAGAAAGTGGTTTCTTGAGATGGAATCTACTCTTGGTGATGAAGATACTATACAGCTTATTGAAATGACAAAGAAGGATTTAGAATATTACATAAACTTAGTTGATAAAAGAATGCTAGGATTTAAGAGGATTGACTGCAGTTTTGAAAGAAGTTCTACTGTGGGTAAAATGCTATCAAACAGCATTACATGCTACAGAGAAATCATTTGTGAAAGGAAGACTTGATGTGGCAAACTTTATTGCTGTCTTATTTTAAGAAACTGCCACAGCCACCCCAACCTTCTGCAACCACCACCCTGATCAGTCAGCAGCCATCAACATCAAGGCAAGAGCCTCCACCGGAAAAAGATTATAACTTGCTAAATGCTCATATGATAGTTAGCATTTTTTAGCAATAAAGTATTTTGACTAAGGTATGTACATTGTTTATTATACATAATGCTATTGCACACTTAATAGACTACAGTATAGTATAAATATAACTTTTATATGCACTTAGAAACCAAGAAATTCATGTAACTTACATTATTGTGATATTTATTTTATTGTGGTAGCCTGGAACTAAACCTTCAATATCTCCAAGGTATACCTATACCAAGTTTGCGTATTTTTTTAATCAAATAGTTGTCCTTAGTAGTTGTCCATATTCTTAAGCACTGTGCTAAGAATTGAATATCTATTGCTTAACAAGACAGTATCCAATGCCATCCGTATCAAATTTCCAATGACATTTTTCACAGAACTGAAATGAGAACTTTAAGTTTGTATGGAAAGACAAAAGACCCTGTATAGCCAAAATAATCTTGAGAGAGAAGAAAAGAGCTGAAAGAATCATTCCCTCTGGCTTCAGACTATGCTACAAAGCTACAGTCATCAAAACAGTATGGTACTGGCACAAAGACAGTTGCATAGATCAATGGAACAGAATACAGAGTCCAGAAATAAACCCACACACTTATGGTCAATTAATCTATGACAAACAAGGCAAGAATATACAATGAAGAAAAGAGAGTCTCTTCAGTAAGTAGTGCTAGGAGAACAGGAGAGCTACATGTAAAAGACTGAAATCAGAACATTCTCTAACACCATATACAAAAATAAACTCAAAATGGATTAAAGACCTAAATGTAAGACCAGATACCATAAAACTCCTAAAGGAAAACATAGGCAGAATACTCTTTGACATAAATTGCAGCAATATCATTTTGGATCCATTTCTTAGAATAATGGAAATAAAAACAAAAATAAACAAATGGGACCTAATTAAAATTAAAAGTTTTGCAAGAAAAGGAAACCATAAACAAAATGAAAAGACTACCAACAGAATGGGAGAAAATACTTGCAAATAATGTGACCAATAAGGAATTAATTTCCAAAATATACAAAAAGCTATATAGCTCAATATCAAAAAAACAAACAGCCCAATCAAAAAATGGGCAGAAGACCTAAATAGACATTTTTCCAAAGAAGACATACAGATGGCCAACAGACACATAAAAATATGCTCAACATAACTAATTCTTAGAGAAATGCAAATCAAAACCATAATGAAGTATAATCTCACACCAGTCAGAATGGCCATCATCAAAAAGTCTACAAACAATAAATGCTGGAGAGGATGTGGAGAAAAGGGAGTCCTCCGACACTGCTGGTGGGAATGTAAATTGGTGCAGTCACTATGGAGAACAGTATGAAGGTTTCTTAAAAAACTAAAAACAGAGATAACATATGATCCAGCAATCCCACTCTAGGACATATATTTGGAGAAAATAACTAGAAAAGAGACATGTACCCCAATATTCATAGGAACACTATTTACAATAGCCAAGACATGGAAGCAACTTAAATATCCATCAACATATGAATGGATAAAGAAGATGTGGTATCACAAATATAATATCAAAACCCAGCAATCATGAAAAGAGGAGAGTACAAATGCAGATATTGGATATGCGTTTGAAATTAAGAGAGCAGCAACTTAATCTTGTTTATATATAGACTGCTATATCTAAACCTCATGGTGACAGCAAACCAAAAATCTACAATAGATACACACACAAAAAAGAAAAATGAATCCAAACACAACACTAAAGACAGTCACCAAGTCACAAGAGAAGAGAACAAAAGAAGGGGGGAAAAAAAGACCTATGAAAATAATCCCAAAACAATTAACATAATGGCAATAAGAACCTACATATTGGTAATTACCTTAAATGTAAATGGGTTAAATGTTCCAACCAAAAGACACAGACTGGCTGAGTGGGTACAAAACAAGATCCATGTACATGCTGTCTAAAAGAGACCCACTTCAGATCTAGGGACACATATAGCCTAAAGTGAAGGGATGGAAAATGTTATTCCATGCAAATGCAAATCAGAAGAAAGCTGGAGTAGCAATACTCATGTCAGACAAAATAGACTTTAAAAAAAAAGACTGTTACAAGACACAAAGAAGGACACTAAATAAAGGATAAAGGGATCAATCCAAGAAGAAGCTATAATAATTATAAATATATATGCACCCAACATAGGAGCACCTCAATATATAAGGCAAATGCTAACTGCCGTAAAAGAAGTTGACAGTAACACAATAATAATGAGAGACTTTAACACCCCACTTATGTCAATGGACAGATAATCTAAACAGAAGATGAATAAGGAAATGAAGGCATTAAATGACACATTAGATCAAATGGAGTTAATTGATATTTATAGACCATTTATCTGAAAGCAGCAGAATACACATTCTTCACAAGTGCACCTGAAACATTCTCTAGGATACATCACATGCTGGGCCATAAAGCAAGACTCAATAAATTTAAGAAAATTGAAATCACATCAAGCATCTTTTCCGATCACAATGCTATGATATTAGAAATCAACTACAGGGGAAAAAAACTAAAAAAACACAAATATGTGGAGGTTAAACAAGATGCTACTAAACAACCAATGCATTACTGAAAAAAGCGTAAGTCAAAAATATCTAGAGAAAAATGCAAAAGAAAACATGACCAGAGGGGCAGAGTCAAGATGGCAGAGTAGGAGGATGCAGAGTTCACATCCTCACAACTAGGGCACCTACCAAGCATTGGTGGGGGACCTCAAACACCTAAGGGGATGGGAGGAACCCCTGCATGACCAGGAGGTAGGATATGGGGGGAGGAGAATTGGAGGTGGGACAGGACTGGTGCCACTGAGAGGCAACTGGGGAAGCGGAGGGGTTCCCATGCCTGGAGGGTCTCACTCAGGTGAGGGATAAGCAGGGATGGGGAGAGACTTTCAGGGGATCAGGGGATCAGAGGGGAATGCAGCCAACATTTCCCCTGCTCCCTTCAGCTCAGGCAAGCCTGCTAGGGTCCTGGGCATGAATCTCTGCCATCTGGGGTCTCCTTTGGCTGTGCTGAGCCCAGGTCCTGCCCTCCCACACCTCATAGCCTTTTCTGGTCATGTGCCTGAGCCTATGCCCCGCCTCTGCTTAAGCCCTACCCCTGCCTAAGCCTGCCCCCCACTGCCAAGACATTTTCTGGCTTTTTTTTTTTTTTTTTTTTGCTGCATAACATTTGGGATCTTGGTTCCCAGGCTAGGGGTCGGGTCTGAGCTCCTGTGGTGGAAGTGCCAAGTCCAAACCGCTGGACTAACAGAGAACTTCAGACCCCAAGAAATATTAATCAGTGTGAGGTCTCTCAGAGGTCCTCATTTTGGCACCATGATCCAACTCTACCCAACTGCCTGAAAACTCCAGTGCCAGACACCTCAGGCCAAAGAACCAGTAAGAGAGGAACACAGTCCCACCCATTAAAAAAAATGAGACAAGAAACAAATATGTTACAGATGAGGGAGCACTCCTAAACTCATTCTACAAGGCCATAATCACCTTGATACCAAAACCAGACAAAGATATCACAAAAACGAAAATTACAGACCAATATCACTGATGAGAATAGAGGCATAAATCCTCAACAAAATACTAGCAAACAGAATCCAACAATACATTAAAAGGATCATACACCACGATCAAGTGGGATTTATCCCAGGGATGCAAGTATTCTTCAATATATACAAATCAATCAATGTGATACACCAAATTAAAAAATTAAAGAAAAAAAATATGATCATCTCCACAGATACTGAAAAAGCTTTTGACAAAATTCAACACCCATTTATGATAAAAATGCTCCAGAAAGTGCATAAAGGAGCCTACCTCAACATAATTAAAGCCATATACAACAAACGCACAGCAAACATCATTCTCAATGGTGAAAAACTGAAAGCATTTCCTCTAAGATCAGGAACAAGACAAGAATGTCCACCCTCTGCCACTATTATTCAACATAGTTTTGGAAGTCCTAGCCACGGCAATCAGAGAAGAAAAAGAAATAAAACGAACAAAAATTGGAAAAGAAGTAAGACTGTCACTGTTTGCAGATGACATGATACTATACATAGAAAATACTAAAGATACTACCAGAAAATTACTTGTGTTCACCAATGAATTTGGTAAACTTGCAGGATACAAAATTAATACACAGAAATCTCTTGTATTTCTATATACTAACAACAAAAGGTCAGAAAGAGAAATTAAGGGAAGAAGTTCATTTACCATCACATCAAAAAGAATAAAATACCTAGGAATAAACCTACCTAGGGAGGCAGAGACCTGTACTCTGAAAACTAAAGATGCTGATGAAAGAAACTGAAGGTGACACTAACAGATGGAAAGATATACCATGTTCTTGGATTGGAAGAATCAATATTGTCAAAATGACTATAGTGCCCAAAGTGATCTACAGATTCAATGAAATCCCTATTAAATTATCAATGGCATTTTTTACAAAACTGGAACAGGAATTTTTAAATTTGTATGGAAACACAAAAGACCCCAAATAGCCAAAGCAATCTTGAGAAAGAAAAACGGAACTGGAGGAATCAGCCTAGCAGCCTTCAGACTATACTACAAAGATACAGTAATCAAAACAGCATGGTACTGGCACAAAAATAGAAATATAGATGAATGGAACAGGATAGAAAGCTGAGAAATAAACTCATGCACCTATGGTCAATTAATCCACAACAAAGGAGGCAAGACTGTACAGTGAAGAAAAGACAGTCTCTTCAATAAGTGGTGCTGGGGAAACTGGACAGCTACATGTAAAAGAATGAAATTAGAACATTCTCTAACACCATATAGAAAAATAAACTCAAAATGGATTAAAGACCTAAATGTAAGACTGGATACTATAAAACACTTAGAGGAAAACCTAGGCAGAACATTCTTTGACATAAATTGCAGCAATATCTTTTTGGATCCACCTCCTAGAGTAATCCACTTCCTAAAATAAACAAATGGGACTTTACTCAACTGAAAAGGCTTTGCACAGCAAATAAAAGCATAAACAAAATGAAAAGACAACCCACAGAATGGGAGAAAATATTTGCAAATGTTGTGACTGTCAAAGGATTAATCTCCAAAATATATAAACAGCTCATTGAGCTGAATAGCAAAAAAAACAAACAACCCAATCAAATAATGAGCAGAAGATCTAAATAGACATTTCTCCAAAGAAAACATACAGATGACCACAAAGCATATAAAAATATGCTCAACATTGCTAATTATTAGAGAAATGCAAATCAAAGCTAAAATGAAGTATCACCTCACACCAGTCAGAATGGCCATCATCACAAACTCTACAAAACAATAAATGCTGGAGAAGGTGTGGAGAAAAGGGAACCCTCTTACACTGTTGGTAGGGATGTAAATTGGTACAGCCACTATGGAGAACAGTATGGAGGTTCCTTTAAAAACTAAAAAGAGAGCTACTATATAATCCAGCATTCCCACTCCTGGGCATATATCCCAAGAAAAACATGGTTTGAAAGGATACGTGCACCTCAATGTTCACTGCAGCACTATTTATAATAGCCAAGACATGGAAACAACCTAAATGTCCACCAAGAGATAAATGAATAAAGATGTGATATATATATATATATATATATATATAATGGAATAATATTCAGCCATAAAGAAGAATGAAATAACACCATTTCCAGCAACATGGATGGAAAAATTGTCATATTAAGTGAAGTTAATCAGAGAAAGACAAATATATGATATCACTTATATGCCAAATCTAAAAACATGATACAAGTAAACTTATTTACAAAACAGAAAGAGACTCACAGATTTCAAAACAAACTTATGGTTACCAAAGGGGGAACTGTTGTGGGGAGGGATAAATTAGGAGGTTGGGAATTAACATGTACACATTATTATATATAAAATAATCAACAAGGACCTATTATATAGCATAGAGAACTCTACTCAATACTCCATAATAACCTATATGAGAAAAGAATCTGAAAAAGAATACATACATGTGTATGTATAATAAATAAATAAATGGGTAGATAAAAGATGAATGGGGGGAAAAAAAGCTGTGATATGTACATACAATGGGATATTACTCAGCCATAGAAAAGAATGAAATAATGCCATTTGCAGCACCATGGATAGACCTAGAAATGATCATATTAAGTGTAGTAAGCCAAAGATAAATATCGTATGATATCACTTATATGTGGAAACTAAAAAAATGATACAAATTAACTTATTTACAAAACAGAAGCAGAAAACCAGAGGAACATCTTTGAAGTGGAATAACACTGACTTATCTTATTGGGTTGCAATAACAAATATAATAGACTAGGTGGCTTAATCAACAAAAATTTATTTCTGGTAGTTCTGGATGCTGGAAAGTCCAAGATCAATGGGCTGGCCAATTCAGTTCCTGGTGAGAACCCTCTTCCTGGTATGCAAATGGCCACCTTCTTACTATATCCTTACATGGTGGAGAGTACTCTGGTCTTTTCATCCCTTTATAAGGCACAGTATTAAGGTTCTCTAGAGAATAAGAACTAATAGGATATATATAGCAGGATATAAATCCTGCTTCGATTTATATCCTATTTATATATAGTATATAAATCTTTTATATAATAAAAAATTTTTATTATAAGAAATTTGTTCACACAATTATAGAGGCTGAGAAGTCTCACTATCAGCCATCTGCAAACTGGAGCCCCACAAGAGCTAGTTAGTGTAATTCAGCTAGAGTCTTAAGGCCTGAGAAGTAGGAATGCCAATGGTGGGGGAAGATCAATGTCCCAGCTCAAGCAATAACTCAAGTCTTCCTTTCTCTGTGTTTTTGTTCTGTTCAAGGACTGAAGGGTGTTCACCCACACTGCAGAAGGCAAACTGATTTTCTGAATCCACTGATTCAAATGCTAATTTCATGCAGAAACATTCCCACAGACACATCCAAAAATAATGTTTAGCCAAATATCTGGGCACCTGAGAGCCAGTCAAGGTGACACATAAAATTAACAATCACATGTCCACTCCTTAACAACTTGAAACCCATATATCCTTAAACTATACTTAATTTCCAAATAAAGATAATAACAAGGTCTAATGTGGTACAATTATCCTGTGTAGAACCAAAACTGCACTAACCCCTTGCCTTGGAGAGTAAGTAAACTCCTTGAGTGATGTTTATTCTTCTTTTTATATTGTACGTCAGGTAATATGATATGTAAAGTCAATACATCTTATCTTATATGATAAGGGAATAAGAGAGGAAAGAAAAAATACATGCATACAAGGATATTCATAACAAAAGTATCAGTTAGTTTCATTAGTTTTTAAAAAGTTTCAAGCGTATCATATACAGAGTCACCTGGCTTCTTGTTTCTTTTAAGTGGTTGATTAGGAGTATCTAATGCAGATCATTTGTATATCTCTATAAATAGTCCATACCCTGGACTGTCAGTACTCTATTTACTACTAGAAATAGAGTCATTAGATATTAAAATTAACTATCATAGACACGAATCCCTTCATGGGGGCACCACACCCATAAAACTCATCCAAACCCACTTACATGCCAAAGTCCCCACCTCCAAATACCATCACACTGGGGATTAAGTGTCCAACATAATGACTGTGGTGGGTGGGGGGGACCCAAACATTTAGTCAACAGCAAATGTCATCAGACGGACATGTTAGAAAGTTCATTTGTGCTGCATATCTGAGCAGAACAACCTGGAGGCTAGAATCTGCCTAGAGTAGTGATAATGAGGATGAACATAAATAGATATACTGAGCAAATATAGGAGGTAGAATTGAAATTCTTGGCAATAACTGGATTTGGGAGAAGATGGAATTAAATAAGACCCAGGTATACGGTGCTGATGGCATATTGCAAGGCATGATGAATAATATATTACAGATTATTAAACCTCAATCACCTTTTTCCTATGCTTCTTCCCTAAAAGTTGAGAGCACCTCTGAATAGATGGAGTCTTTATGCTGAATGATCCAGCTCTACCCTCAAAGATTTTCATTCTGTTTATTTTCTGAATTTTAATAGTATTTTGTCTTTAAATATGTTAACATACTAAAAAATATTTTAAGAAGCAACTGAAAAGTATCTCAGTTTTCACCCAGAAAAGACAATTTAGCAAGAAACAGCAGATCAAAGGGAAACACACAGTGAGACCGAAAAGTGTAATGAAAGTATTCATAGTTTTCCAAATCTAATTATTTTTCAATAGCTGCCCCACAGAGAAAAATGTAGACTTAGTTACCAGGGATCATCTATATTTGCAAAATAAATATTTTCAGGAAAAAAAAGGACACTAAAATTAAGCACCTACTTCGTGGTAGGAACTGTGTTAAATCAACATTGTCTCCTTTTATTTCCTTAAGACCCTGTGAGGTGTTTCTATTTTAAAGAAGAAAAAAAGGGAAAAAACAAGGTTGGTAAAGTTTATGTAAATCATCCAAATCCAGGGAAATGTACTATTAGAATTTAAATGTAAGTTTACCTCTTTACATTAAACTTTCATCAGAGAGTAAGACTTTCAGAAGTGTTATGGAAAATGTGATTTTAAGTTTTAATTCCCTCAGGTATCAAAATTTAATCTCTAATTAAAAGAAATTAAGTTTCTACATCTGAAAGTTTGGAGTCTAGACAATAATATCAAGACAAAAATGATGACAAAGTCTCAGGAAAACTTTTCTTGAGTTGCAGGCTAATGCTAGTTAAACTAATAATAATCTTAAAAAAGTTGTTCAAAAGTATTTTAAATAGGAACTTTAGCTTGAATATTATTTTAAAAATGGCTTATTTAGTAAAATTTGTTAAATTTTAATTATATTGTCATTTATTATAAAATATCAGTCATTATAATAGTTGATCAATTTAAATGAATCAATATTAGAGAAAAAAGTAATAATTAAAATAATTTTTTATCTTAAATTAATGTATTAAAATACATGTTTCCTTTTAGAGTGATTTTTTAAAAAAATAACAACATATATGCCCTTTTTAAATATTTTAAAATTTATATATTTATTAGAGTCCACAGTCTGCTAAATAAAAACAGTAACGAGATATTTCACAAACTATTGTATAATTTAAAATTATGAACTTAACTTCATAAAAATGTTAGGTGTAAGTGCATATTGGCTAATCTAAAAATGTTATATTCCATCTCTGGTCTAAAATATTTTATGAGAGGGATTCAGATCAAGATGGTGGAATAGGACGACACAACTCACTTTCCTCAATAAACACAACAAGAACGTCTATATGTGGAACAATTCTTACTGCAAACTAACTGGAGACTGACAGAAAGACTCTTGTACAACCAAGGCTGTAAGAACAGCCACAAGGAATTGGGTAGGAAGGGAAGGGAAGCAACAGGGTCAGGACCTGTGCCCTGGAAGGGGACTCAGAAGAGGAGGGTTAACCTCCCTGGGGAATGAGCGGTTTGAGCCACATACTGAATGCCCCAGCCCTGGGGTCCAACACCAGGAGGACAAGTACCCTTGGATGGTTGGAGGGCTGGTGGGACTAACAGGAGGACTATGGGAAGACTGCACTCCACTTTTAAGGAAGGCATACACACTTGCTTACTCCCAAAACAGAGCAGAGATGGGGGATTGAAACTACAAAGGATGCTGGTCAGTTTCCTGTGACCATTCGGGTACATGCCCCAGCCTAAGCTGAGTGCCTGCTCCAGATCCACTCGCTGCATGATGCAGCTGCACACTGGGGCAAGGGCTGCTCCAGCTGAGGGGAGAGCTCAGCTGTGAGGGACAAATGTGGTTCAGACCCAAAGCTGTATCTGAACAAGGCAGGGACAGCTATTATAGGCACTTACAGAGGTAGCATATCAGAAGCAGTCTGGGTCTCTGACTGTGGCTAGGGCCACCACAGCACACACTGTGGCTGACACTGAGTACCCACACAAGCCCCACCTGGTCTGCAGTGCAGCTTCACTCTAGGGTGAAGGTTGCAGCAGCCAAGGGGACGGCTCAGTTGTGACAGAGGAAGGTGTCTTGGACTGTAGCTGCAACTCAATGGGATAAGGGCAGCCATTACTGGTGCATATAGGGACAGCACATCAGAAGCATTCTGAGTCTCTAACCGTGGCTGGGACTGCCAATGGCCACAGCCAGACCCACACTGAGCCCTGGTGCCAGCCCCTCTTGCTCTAGCACTGCTTCCCTTTGGGGCAAGGGTGTTGGTGTTGGGAAGAGAGAGAGCACACAGTTAAAGGGAATGGAGCCAACTCAGACATGACTCTCAGGGCTTCTACACCAGCATCTTGGGACCCAACCCCAACCATCGATAGGGTGGTACAGGCCCCTGAGTAAAGAAGAAGCCTGAACTCACACGGCTCTGGACCTAGCTTTTCCATCTCCAGCTCCACCTCCTACCAAGGCTGCCAGCACACCCTGAAGAAAGATATGATTTGTGCTCACATCAGATCAACGTCTCCCATCAAAGCCACTGGGCACACACAGACTGTATAAGGATGCTCCCAAACAAGGACACTACTTCAAGACTGCAATAGGTAACTGTTTCACTTGATTTTATAGAGATATAGAAAGTTAAGAAAAATGAGAAGACAGAGGAATTTGATTCCATTGAAAGAACAATAACCAAAAAAATCTGAAAAACTATTGAAACAGAAATAAACCATTTATCAGATGAAGAATTCAAAGCATTAATAATAAGAATGCTAACTGAATTAGGGAAAAGAATAGGTGAACACAGTGAGAATTTTAATAAGTAATTAAAAAATAAAACAAAGAACCAGTCAGAACCGAAAAATACAATAACTAAAATGAAAAATATACTAGAAGGTATTAACAGAAGACTAGGTGATACAGAAGAACATATACATGATCTGGATGATAGAATAATGGAAATCACCCATTCAGAACAGCAAAAAGAAAAACAAATTTAAAAAATGAGAACAGTTTAAGGGACCTCTAAGACATCAAGTATACCAATATTCGCATTACAGAGGTCCAAGAAAGAGAAGAGCAAGAGAAAGGAGTCTAAGATGTATTTGATAAAATTATGGCTGAAAACTTCCCAGACCTGAAGAAGGAAACAGATATCCAAGCACAGAGGGTCCAACAGAAGATAAGCCAAAGAGAGCCACATCAAAACATATCATAATTAAAATGGCAAAAGTTAAAGAGAAAATTCTAAAGGCAGCAAGAGAATAACAGAGTGTAATATACAATGACCCCCATAAGGCTATCAGGTTATTTTTCTACAGAAGCTTAGCAGGCCAGAAGTGAGTGGCATGATGTATTCAAAGGACTGAAAGGGAAAAACCTGCAAACTAGGATACTCAACCCAGCAAGATTATCATTTAGAATTGAAGGAGAGATAAAGAACTCAGTAAAGCAAAAGCTAAGCGAGCTCATCAATACTAAACCTATCCTAAACAAAATGTTAAATGGTCTTCTCTAAGTGGAAAGAAAAGGCTATAGCAGAGTATAAGTATATATAGAAAAGGAAAAATCCCACTAGTAAAGACAAATGTACAGTAAAGGCTGACTATCAACCACTTTAATAAGCTATTACAAAGATAAAAAGACAAAAAAATTGTAAAATCAACTACAAGTACAATAATCAGTAAGGGAACGGACTTGAAGATGTAAAATATGACATCAAGAACACAAAATGTAGGGGAGGGTAGTAAAAAATATATATAGATCTTTTAGAATGTGTTTGAATAAATGACTACCAGTTTAAAACAAGTGGGTATAGTTATAGGTCAACATATATGAACCCCATGGTAACCATAAATCAAAAGCTACAATAGATACACAGAGAGTAGAGAGAAAGGAACACAAGCACACTGAAGAAAAATCATCAAACCACAAGGGAAGAAACTAAAAGAAGAAAAAACAGAGAACTGCAAAAACAACCAGAAAACAAGTAACAAAAATGCAATAAGTACATACATATCAATAATTACTTTAAAAGTCAATGGACTAAATGTCCCAACCAAAAGATATAGAGTGTCTGATTGGGTAAAAAAAACCAACAACAAACAATAAAGATCCATCTACATGCTGCTTATAAGAGACTCTCTTCAGAGCTAAAGACACCCACAGACTGATAGTTGACAGAGTGGAAGATATTTCATGCAAATGGTAATGAGAATAAAGTGGAGCTAGCAATACTCATACCAGATGAAATAAACTTTAAAACAATATCTATAACAAAAGACAAAGATATTACATAACAATAAAGGGATCGATACAAGAAGAGGCTATAACAATTTTTAACATATATGCCCTTAATACAGGAGCACCTAAATATATAAAGCAAATATTAACAGACATAAAGGGAGAAGCTGACAATAATACAATAATAGTAGGGAACTTTAACAGCCCACTTACATCAACAGAGAGATCATCTAGACAGAAAATCAATAAGGCAACAGTGGACTTAAATGGCAGATTATACCTGATGGACCTAAAATATATCTACAGAACCTTACATCCAAAACAGCAGAATACACATTCTTTTTAACTGCACATGAAACATTCTCCAGGATATATTACATGCTAGGTCATAAAAAAATTCTCTACAAATTTAAGAGGATAGAGATTATCTTAAGCATTTTTTTCCCCAACTACAATGGTATGAAACTAGAAATCAGTTATAGAAAGTAAAATGAGGGAAAAAACACATGGAGACTAAACAACATGCTACTAAAATACCAATGGATCAATGAAAAAATCAAAACAGGAAATCAGAAAATACTTCCTGATAAATAAAAATAGAAACACAACTTTCACAAATCTATAGGATGCAGCAAAAGCAGTTCTAAGAGGGAAGTTTACAGCGATACAAGCCTATCTCAAGAAACAAGAAAAGTCTCACATAATCAACCCAACTTACCATCTAAAGGAATTAGAAAAAGAAGAACAAACAAAACATAAAGTAAGCAGAAGGAAGGGCATAATAAAGATTAGAGAGGAAATAAATAAAATAGAGACCCCCCCCCAAAAAAAAACACAAAAAACAGTAACGATCAATAAAACAAGAGCTGATTTTCTGAAAAGATAAACAAAATTGATAAACCTTTAGCCAGGCTTATCAAAATGAAAGAGAGGGCACAAATTAACAAAATAAGAAATCAAAGAGGAGAAATAACAAGTGATATTACAGAGATACAAAACAATCCTAAGAGAATACTATAAATAGTAATATGCCAACAAATTGGACTATCTAAAAGAAATGTACAAATTTCTGGAAACATACAGTTTGCCAAGACTGAATGAGGAAGGAATAGACACACAAGAAATAGACCAGTCATTAGTAGTGAAATTCAATTCATAATTAAAAACAAAAAACAAAAACAAAAACCCTCAGCAAACAAAAGTCCATTACTGGACAGCTTCACAAGGGAATTTTACCAAACACGTAAAGAAGAGCTCGTACCTATTCTTCTCAAACTACTGCAAAAAACTGAAGAGGAGGGAACACTTTCAAATTCATTCTATGAGGCCACCATTACCTTGATACCAAAACCAGACAAAAACAGTACACAATAGAAAATTACAGGCCAAAATATCTGATGAATATAGATGCAAAAGTCCTCAAACCAAATTAGCAAACTGAATCCAACAGTATATAAAAACGATCATACACCATGATCAAGTGGATTTATTCCAGGGATTCAAGGATAGTTCAGTATCTGAAAATTATTCAGTGTGATACACCACATTGACAAAAAGGAAGGCTAAAAAAATCACATGATCATTTCAGTAGACACAGGAAAAGCATTTGACAAAATTCAACATTCCCTCATGATAAAAACTCTCATTAAAGTTGGATTGGGAGAACATATCTCAACATAATAAAGGTCATTTATGATAAACCCACAGCTAACATCATAAGCAAAAGCTAAAAGCTTCTTCTTTAAAATCAGGAATGAGACAAATATGCCCACTCTTGCCACTTCTATTTAATATATTTAACATTGGCTATTCTAGCCAAAGTAATCAAGAAAAAGAAATAAAACATTCAAATTGGAAGGGAAGAAACGAAACTATCACTTTTTGAACATAACATGATATTATATATTGAAAACCTTATAGTTTCCACCAAAAAACCTATTACAATAAATGAATTCAATAAAGCTGTAGGATGTAAGATTAATATTCAGATATTTGTTGCTTTTTTATACATTGATAATGAATTATCAAAAAGAGAAAGCAAGAAAACAATCCCATTTAAAATGGCATCAAAAAGAATAAAATACTTAGGAAAAAATTTAACAAAAAAAGTGAAACACTTATACCCTGAAAACTATAAAACATTCATAAAAGAAATTGAAAATGATATAAAGAAATGGAATGATATCTCATGTTCATGGGTTGGAATACTTAATATTGTTAAAATGTACATTTAACCAAAAGTAATCTACAGGTTTATTGTAATCCCTATCACATTGCCCATGACATTTTTCACAGAACTGGAACAAATAATCCTAATATTTGTATGGAACTACAAAGGACTCCAAAATTGCCAAAGCAGTCTTGAGAATATTCAAAGCTGGAGGTATTATGGTTCCTGACTTCAGACTATACCACAAAGCTACAGTAATCAAGACAGCATGGTACTGGTACAAAAACAGACACATAGAACAATGAACAGAATAGAGAACCCATCAAGAGATGAATGAATTTTTAAAATGTGGTATATATACAATAGAATATTATTCAGCCATAAAAGATTGAAATTTTGCCCTTCACAACAACATGGATGGGCTTGGATGGAATTATGCTTAGAGAAATAATTCAGAGAAAGACAAGTCAATTAACATCCTTACATAACCTTAAAGATGAACTACAGAGTCAGAGTGATACCCTACTTATAACAAAAGAAAAATTTTATTTAAAGGTCTTTAACATATTTGTAGAGACAAGTGTATTTTTAAAAATAAAAACATAAACATTATGAAAACAATATTTTCAAAGAAGTAGGAACCTATATTGATGCCAATTTTTTATTCATATTTAAAAAATTTTATTCAATCTATTTAAGCAAAATATAAACAAATAAACCAGCTCACCCATTTCTCCCACCCACCTCTTGCAACAACCAATATGTTCTCTGCATCTATGAACTTGGTGTGGTTTATTTCTTCTCAGATTCTAAAAATAAGAAAGATCATGTGGTGTTTGTCTTTCTCTGACTTAATTTCACTTAGCATCATGTTCTTGAGGTCCATTCACAGTGTCACAAGTGGCAAGATTTCATTCTTTTTTGTGGCCGAGTACTATGCCATTGTGTATATACCACAATTTATTTACCCATTCAGCCATCAATGGACACTTAGGTTATTTCCATAAACAACTATTTTAAATAATGCTGCAATGAACATAGGGGTACACATATCTTTTTGAATTAGTGTTTTTGTTTTCTCCAGATAAATACTCAGAAGTGGAATTGCTAGATCAGATGATAGTTTTTATTTTTAATATTTTTAATTTTTTGAGGAACCTACAATACTGTTTTCTACAATGTGTGACTGTACAAATTTATAGTCCCACCAACAGTTTCCTATGTCCTCACCAACACGTTATTTCCTGTCTTTTTGAAAATAGCCATTTTTATGGGTGTGAAGTGATATCTCATTGTGGTTTTGATTTGCATGTCCCTAATGATTAATAATACTGAGCATCTTTTCATGTACCTGTTGGCCATCTACATGTCTTCTTTGGAGAAATGTCTATTTGGATCCTCTACTTATTTTTTAATAGGATTGTTTATTTTTTGTCGTTATTGACTTGTATGAGTTCTTTATATATTTTGGATATTAACCCCTTATCAAATATGTAATTTGCAAATATTTTTCTCATGTAGTAGGTTTTTTATTTTGTTTATGGTTATCTTTGCTTTTTAGTTCAATGCAGTGCTACATTTTATTTTTGCTTTTCTTGCTTTTGCTTTTGGCATCAAATTCAAAAAATATCACCAACACATATGTCAAAGAGTTTACTACCTAGGTTTTCTAAGAGTTTTATGTTTTCAGGGCTTAAGTTCAAGTCTTTAACCCATTTTGAGTTAATTATTGTGTATGGTATAAGATAGTCATCTAATTTTCCCAACACTGTTTATTGAAGAGACTGACCTTTCCCATGGGATATTCTTGGCCCCTTTGTCATAAATTGACTATATATGCATAGGTTTATTTCTGGATTCCTGATTCTGTTCCATTGATCTATGTGTCTGTTTTTATGCCAATACCAAACTATTTTTGATGACTCGATTTGTAATATGGTTTGAAGTAGGGAATCATGATGCCTCTGGCTTTGTTCTTCTTTCTCAAGATTGCTTTGCCTATTTGGGGTCTTTTGTGTTCTGTAAACAGTTTAGGATTGTGTATTCTATTTCTGTGAAAAATGTCATTGGAATTTTGATAGGTATTGTGTTTAATCTGTAGACTGTTTTGGGCAGTGTGGACATTTTAACAATATTAATTCTTCCAGTCCATGAACATGGAATACCATTCCATTTATTTGTGTCTTCTTCAATTTCTTTCACTAATATCTTATAGTTTTCAATATAGAAGTCTTCCACCTCCTTGGTTAAATTTGTTCCTAATTATTTTCTTCTTTCTGATGAAATTGTAACTGAACCATTTTCTTAATTTTTCTTTCTGATAGTTCCATATTAGTGCAAAGAAATGCAACAGATTTTTGAGTATTGATTTTGTATCCTGCAAATTTGCTGAATTCATTTATAAGTTCTAATAGTTTTCTAATGAAGTCTTCAAGGTTTTCTAAATATTATAGCATGTCATCTGCAGATAGCAAAAATTTTACCTCTTCCTTTCCAATTTGGATGATTTTATTTCTTTTTCTTGCCCAATTGCTCTGGCTAAGACTTCTAATCCTGTGTTGCATAAAAGTGGCAAGATTGGACATCCTAGTCTTTTTTCTGACCTCAGAGGAAAAGTTTTTAGCTTTTTACCATCGAGTATGATGTTAGCTATGAGCTTGTCAACTACAAACTTTACTATGTTGAGGTATGTTCCTTCTACACCTGTTTTCTTGAGAGTTTTTATCAAAAAAGGACATTGAATTTTTTCAAATGCTTTTTCTGCATCTATTGTGATGACTGTAAAATTGTTATTCTTTTTTTTTTTTTTTTTTGGCTGTGTTGGGTCTTCATTGCTGCACACAGTCTTTCTCTAGTTGCAGTGAGTAGAGGATACTCTTCATTGCAGTGCATGGGCCTCTCATTGCAGTGGCTGCTCTTGTTGAGGAACATGGGCTCTAGGCACGTGGGCTTCAGTAGTTGGAGCACACGGGCTCAATAGTTGTGGCACACGGGCTCTAGAGTGCAGGCTTAGTAGTTGTTGTGCACGGGCTTAGTTGCTCCGCAGCATGTGAGATCTTCCCGGAACAGGGCTCGAACCTGTGTCCCCTGCATTGGCTCGAACCACTGTGCCACCAGGGAAGTCCCAAAATTGTTTTTCTTCATTTTGATAGTGTGATGTATCACATTGACTGATGTGCAGATGTTGAACCATCTTTGTATCCCTGGAATTAATCCCACATGATCATGGTGTATAGTGTATCCTTTTATTTTTGAACTTCATTTGCTAATATTTGTTGAGGATTTTTGCATCTATGTTCTTCAGGGATATTGGACTGTAACTTTTTTTGGTAGTGTCTTTACCTGGTTTTGGTATCAGCATAATGCTGATCTTGTAGAATGAGTTTGGGAGCATTTCTTCCTCTTCTATTTTTTTGGAAGTTTGAGAGGATTGGTATTAATTCTTCTTTGAATGTCTGGTAGAATAAACGAGTGAATATGTCTGGTCAAGCACTTTTTCAATCTCCTTGCTAATCATTCCTTTGTTCAGAGTTTCTATTTCATCATGATTCAGTCTTGGGAGGTTGTATATTTCTGGGAATTTATCCATTTCTTCTAGGTTGCCAAATTTGTGGGCATATAATTGTTTATAGTAGTCTATTATTATCCTTTGTCTAACAATTATATTGTCTCCTCTTTTGTTCTTTATTTGAGTCTTCTTTTTTTTTTTTCTTGGTGAGTTTAGCCAAAGGTTTGTCAATTTTGTTTATCTTTTAAAAGAACTAGCTCTTAGTTTCATTGATCTTTTTTATTGACTTTTCAGTCTCTGTTTCACTTATTTCTGCTCTAATATTTGTTATTTCTTTCCTTCTACTAATTTGAGGTAAATTTTTTCTTTTAGTTTTTAGTTCCTTGAAGTGTAAAGATAGGGTGCTTATTTGAGACTTTCTTCTTTCTGGAAGTAGGCATTTATCACTATGAAATTCTCTCTTAGATCTGCATTTGCTGCATCCCAAAATTTGGTATGTTACATTTCCATTTCTATTTGCCTCAAGGTATTATTTCTCTTTTGATTTCTTCTTTAACCCATCAGTTGTTCAGTAGCATGTTATTTAATTTCTACATATTTATGAATTTCCAGTTTTTTCCCATATGATTGATTTCTTGTCATACCATTGTGGATGGAAAACAGACTTAATAGGATTTAAAACCACTTAAATTTATTACCTTATTTTATGGTTTAATATATGATCTATACTGGAAAAATGCATGTGCTCTTGAGAAGAATGTGTATTCTGTTGCTTTTGGATGGAATCTTCTCTAACTATCTGTTAAGGCCATCTAGTCTAACATGTTTAAGACTTTTGTTTTCTTTGATTTTCTGTCTGGACGTTCTATCCATTGATGTATGTGGGATACTAATATCTCCTACAATTATTGTATTGCTGTCTATTTCTTCCTTTAAGTCTGTTAATATTTGCTTTATATATTTAGGTGCTTCTATGTTAGGTGCATAAATATTTACAACTGTTATATCCTGTTGGATTGACCTCTTTATCATTACGTAACATCCTGTTTTTCTCTTATTGCATTCTTTGCTTTAAAGTTTATTTTATCTGATGTAAGTATAGCTACTCCAGAATTTTTGGTTTCCAGTTGCATGAAGTACATTTTTCCATCCTTTCATCTCAGGCTGTGTGTGTCTTTACACCTGAAGTGTCTCCTGTTGGCCGCATATAGATGGGTCTGTTTTTTTCTTTCTTTCTTTTTGTTTAATCCATTCAGCCACTCTGTCTTTTGATTGGAGAATTTAGTCCATTTACATTCAAAGTAATTATTGATAGGCACGTTCTTATTGCCATTTTGTTAATTCTTTTCTAGCTGTTTCGGTAGCTCCTCTTTGTTCCTTTTTTATGCTCTTGTCCTCTTCCTTTATGGTTTGATGACTTTCTTTAGTGGTACACTTATATTCCTTGCTTGTCACATATTTTATATTTACTATAGTTTTTTTGTTCTGTAGTTACTATGAGGCTTACATATAACAACATATCTATAACAGTCTATTTTAAGTTGATAACTTAAATTTGATCCCATTATGAAGCTCAGCATTTTTACTCTTCCTACTTCTCAGAGAAGTAGGAACCTAAATTGATGTTCATTTTTCTCTTCATATTTTTAACACTAAAGAAAATAAATACTCTTCCCACATATACTCAAAAAAGGCAATCAAATGCACTTAAAGAATTCTAGTAACTTTATCGCTTTGTTCTTAGTGATACTGTCAACAGCGGCTGTGCAAACCGGACAAATTCCTTGGACTTCAGACAGGATGCTGGAAGAACATATCCCTGGGGTTGCTTTGTTTCCTGCCTTACTGATTACCTGCTCTACTTAAGACACTTCTTTAATAATTGATATCTCTGTGAGGGGTTTGTTCTTGAACAGCATCATAAATGCAAAGAGAACTGAAATTCAAAGACTTGCATATCCACTTATGAGATCTTAAAATCCAATAGAATATAAGATAGTTAATGAAATCTGTATTTTTTTTGGATCCTTGAGTAGTGTCATCTTTAAATTTTGTGAATATATGCCCAGAGACAACAGTACCTAACTTTTGGGAATGGTGGCAATAGGTTCAAATTACTACATATATAATATGTATAATATACATAATTTTCACAATGTCCTTATACGCCAAAACCTTAAAAAGTTCACTTTAATTTTATAAGATGGGAAAATTTGTGTTTGGTATATACTATTTTCTGAAATTATAAAAATACTAGCATAAACTATTTAATATAATATTATTATTAATCACTATATGTAGTAATATAACTATTTTATTAAACATATTGATCTCCATATGCAAGTCATAGAGCAACTTTGTCTTTTCCCAGTCTCTTCATATTTACTCATTAGCTTGGTTCTGTGTGCTTCTGGGGTAAATTCATGGGTAGGTCCTTAGGTATTTCCAAGCCTCAAAATAGTTCGATTTCATGAAGTGAAATGATGAGTTAATAAAATAATCAGAACTCTGAACCTCAGTTATCTTAAAGTTTCCTTCTCCAACTGAATGCTGCTATAGGTCTGCAAGTCTGCACTTAGTGAAAAGAAAATCCCAACTTTTTCCCTCCTTTGCCAAGTCTTCCCTCACCACTTAACTTCATTTTCTGGTCCCACAGCCCCCTGCAAGTGTTCAATCAGATGAGAGGTGATTCAGAGTTGAGGAGAGGAGGGTAGCTTAATTCTATTTCAATCTACTACCATCCCTCTTTGAACCTGGCAGTTATTCTATGCTTACTTCCTTCTTGAAATGATTTCCTCTGTGTGTTTTCAGAGAATTCTCCCTCCTACACTGGCAAGTTCCAATTCCTGCCTTCTTGCTATTGAGGTCCCCTCCAGCTGACCTTTTATGCCACACCCCACCATCACTCAGGTTTGGACCTAACAGGACACAAGTATAATCATCTCAACCCTACTTCAGTTAGGAAAGTTCCTTTCAGTACCTGACAAATCCTCTGTGGCCCACATCTGACTCAAGGGAAATGTGTACCTTTGTCCTACTGTCTATCCTGCCACTTCAAGCAAATAATAAAGTTCTTTTATCATTATACTTCTCAGATGTGTTTCAGACTCACTTCTGTGGCCGGCAAGACGTGGGGATATACAGGAAGTTTGGCTAGTGGTTCTCATGAAAATCTTCTTATTTGGTTTAAGGTGAGGAAGAGAAATGCCACAGCACTCCAACAACACTTGCCAGTGTAATTCTGCTTATCTCTTTAGCTGCATCCTTAGTTTTCTACCTTTTACATAGACGATGAGCTAACAGTTCAAAACCATTTGTCAGCTCCCCTTTTGCCAGTTCCTTATATGTCTTCTAGCACATTCTGTTGGAATTTGAGTGTTCTTGGCCATAAAACTCAAGTACTAGGAGCCATTTTATGTTGATCAGCTGTTGACTCCCTCACTGTAGGGTCACAAACTGCAGTAGCAGTACCAGAGCTGCAGCACCAAGTTTACTGTGTTCTGACTCCCACAAATTTAAGCAAGGTCTATTTTATGCCATTTTCAGAAAAGGATACTCTTACAGACAATGTTTGTTGCTGAAGTGCTAACCCACGAGGTATTACAAATGGGGTCCTTTGGGAGGTAATTAAGGTTAGATTAGGTAGGGTGGGCTCCTCATGATGGCATTGGTGCCCTTATAAGAAGAGAAAGAGAGGTCTCTTTCTCTCTCTCTCCCTCTGCATGTACACACTGAGGGAGGGTCATGTGAGTACTTAGCTAGAAAGAAGCCATCTGCAAACCAGAGAGTGAGCCCTCATGGACCCCAAATGAGCCAGCACCTTGATCTTAGATTTCTCAGCCTCCAGAACTACGTGAAATTAATTTTTTGTTTATGCCATCCAGTCTATGGTATTTTGTTATAGCAGCATGAGCTAAGATAGATAACAAGGTTCAAAACTTTTGGAAACTTGTCAAAAATATTACAGCTAAGTGGCTAAATTGGAAGTCAAAACTAGGACTGTTTGAATGAAACCCCTGCTCTTTTGACTGCTATCTCCTGTGGTTTTGGACTTTTTGTACACATTTTTGTGGCAATGTTTCACAGTTTTTCTCTTTCTTTCATAATTGTATTCATTCCTTCACTAAATATTTCCCAGCACCTCAAAATTGAGTTGAGATTTATTCCCATTGCTAGTAACTAGAGGTACCCCCTGTCCCTTTGGTTGCATTTATAGTTAGCCAATGTACATATACACAGTGCACATATTATATGTATGTGCATATGTATTTTTTATTTATATGTTCAATTAATGCCAATTGCTATATTTTGTTAACTGCTAGGGTCTTGAAATTGGCATATATACATTCCTTTGAAAGTAAAGCATATATTTGGAACTTTTCTGTTAGCATCACACATAGACCTGAAAATATGATTTAATTGTTACCTACTTTGGCTTTTCAGAGGTCTTCAAGGGATCAAGATGTTTTAGAGTAATTCAGGTTGAAAGATACTTGATAAAGCTGCGTGAAGATTTACATTTTTGAAAAATAAAACATAGAGACAAAAGCCAGAAATATAATGTACTATAATTCTATGTAAATCATGGCAGGCCCTCTCCACTATTTTTCATTTGGGAGGTCCTCTCTCTGAAGGAGCAAAAGGACTGGAGTAGCACCAGCCCATTGTTAATATTACAGCTTAACAACCCTGCAGAAAACACCCATTCAAACTTACTGAACCCAATTAAGTTGCTGATATACTTTATTATTTGATTACAAACAGTGTGAACTGCAGTTAAATGATTTCAATATTCCACATATGATCTGAAATTCATCAAGTATTTCCATATTTCTTTCTGTTAAAGATGCTATTTACTTGGCATTTATTCAAGTGTGTGAGAAAGAGAAATAAACGTTGAAAGGGTTGAGATGTAATGATCACAACATTTACTGTAATTAAAATATTCCAGTGAAGATCTTAGCGGGGTGTCAAACTTCAGAATGTGTAATATATCTCCATTTTCTTTGATCATGAATGTGTTTGACTAAAAAGAAAATACATTTTCTAGTCACCTAAAGTTGATATTTCAGAACAATTCCATTTTGAAATAACCAATATAGGTTCCTACTCTATAAAAAAGGAATTGAGCTAAATCAGTTAAATTTATTTCCAGCTCAAAGATTCTGCTTTTAAATATGATGTTCTGATTCTTTGTAAAAATAAAAGCCCTCCTATAAATCTGATCAATGTTTTTTGGAAAGGAAACTAAAAAGGCAACTGATTGCACAAATATAATGTATATTTGACACAGTAAGGTGAATAAAATCTCCTTAATTTCCTAAGCAAGTATTATTCAAGAGAAACTAGAACTCAAATACATAAGCCACAGTCGTACTCAACGTGGCTAAGAATTGTATATTTTGTGTCCTATCGTCTAGACCATACACATTGCAGTTGTTAAAATTTAGGCAATTTATATTATGGGGTAATCTGACTGGATAAAATGCAGTTTGAACAGCAAGTTTTCCTTAGCAATAATAGAAACAGCATAGCAGAAACCTGACCCAATGCATATATGATATCCCTCTGTTTGTTAAAACCTTAAAACAGTGTTTAATGCCCTATCACGAGTGAGGGATAGAGGGACCTGCTGTTGTTCTGTAGTACTTTTATTCCACTAGCAATTGCCATTATTCAAGCCTCATTATTGCTCCTAATGAAGCAACACACCAAAGCTAAATTCAAGTCAGTATAAAATGTTTGAATGAGCTCCTGCAGTGCGTTGAACTTGGTGAGAAAGCTTTTGAGAAAAGGGCAAAGCCAGAGAATGATCTTTCAAGTATCTTAATTTCCCTGATAAATGGTGACACTCTTAGTTCAATATATGCCCCAAACTGATACTCATATAAATAACACAAAAGCTATTTGTAGGGCTATCTACTTCTCTTGGTGCTTCAGCAAATAGCGATTTTATTATCTGGTTTGTAGGCAAGGCAACACAAAACAAAGGTACTTTCTTGAAATCTGCAAATCACTAGGCAGGTATGCTTGTCAAGGGAAACAATGATGAAGACTTCGCTGTTAAATATACAAGTTTACAGTATTAAGTTTCCTGGTTGGAATTCTTTACTGCATAAATATTCCATCAGAGAACCAAAGATTTAGAGCCACATTTTTATGTTCCCATGACCAAATGTAAATATATCAAAAATAATGTCATAAAATGTCACTTTAAAAAACTGTCTTCTGTTATCAGCTTTCAGAGTACAACCAACCTAAATGATACTACCTCCAAAGATAAATAAGTAATGTAAGGTTAAGGTATTTACATTTTAAATAGTGAGTAATAAGATTAAAAGTGAAAAACTATTAAACAATTGAACATTTATATAAGTAAGTGATAAAGTATGAAGTTGAAGAAATTTAGTCAAAGAAAACAGGGAACTGAAAAATAGAGCAATAGGATTGATGGTGAAAAGGAGGCGTTGGGTGGGTTGCTTTTTGTTTAGGGAGGTCAGTTAGGCCTTTTTAAGGAGGATGTGGAACAGACCAGAATTCATCAGGGAAAGGTTTAGGAGAACTTCTGGGAAGAGCATACTAGGTTGAAAGCAGAGCATAGCAAGGCCATCTTTGATGGAGTTGAGATAGTAGGCCCACACTGTCCTCTACATGCAACTGGTTCACCTAGGTCAGTGAAATTTCTAAAAACAAATCCAGAATTCATAAATTCAGAAATTATCTCTAATGATACACATTTCTGGCACCATATGTGGACGATAGATTAGATACATTATGGCAGGGCAGGACCTCATGTTACCCATCAAAAATACCATCAGGTGCTCCTTTTGTAAAGTAGCTTTTATGCCAGATACATCTAACTAATAATATCTTCATAAACTTGGCTGTATCTTGGTTTTCTTTTTTTTTTAATGGGAATAATATTACCTAACTCCCAGAGGTTTAATTTTATTATTCATTTATTTTCTTATTTTGAACCACATATTCATTGAAGTGGGTTAATTGTAGTGTTTGCTTTATGACACTCTCATAATTTGTCCACAGGAAGTCTTCTTTTATTTATGTATTTACTTTTCTATAGTAATATAATGAGCATCCATGAGACAACTGAAAACAAGACTGGACAGTTGGCAACATTTTATATCTACCAATATATACCCTCTGATAAACCCATTCCAAATTAACCATTATCCTGAATCTTGTGTGCAACAGTCCCCTGCTTTTTTATCTGCAACTTTATCTCTTTTCTTAGATTAACTTTTTTGTTTAACTTTCTTTTTTTTAATTAATTTTTATTGGAGTATAGTTGATTTACAATGCTGTGTTAATTTCTTCTGTACAGCAAACTGAATCAGTTATACATATACATATATCCACTCTTTTTTAGATTCTATTCCCATATAGGTCATTACAGACTATTGAATAGAGTTCCCTGTGCTATACAGTAGGTTCTTATTAGTTATCTATTTTATATATAGTAGTGTGTATATGTCAATCCCAATCTCCCAACTTATCTCTTCCCTATTTAATTTTTAATAAAACTTCTAAATTTATTAAAAGTATATCATATTCTATGTAATATTAGGGAGGCTTTTTCATTCAAATGTATATTGCTATTTCATTAGGTTTGTTGCATGTAGCTATATTCATCTTTTCTCCTATAAATTATTTCATTTTAAATATGCTACAATTTATTAATCCATTCTACCAGTGCACATTCATGTTCATTCAAATATTTTGCTATTATAAACCTTTTTATATTATGTCCTCTTTAATACCTGAGCAGTTGTTTCCTTTGAGCATATATTGGGGGATGAAATTTCTGGGATTCAGGACATGTTATCACATAAATGCTTGATTTTATATAATTATGCCAAATATTTTTCTTAAGAGACTCAACCGATTTACATTCCCACCAGCAATGTATAAGAATCCACTTTCTCTCCAACACTTGGCAGAGAAACTCTCCATTTGAGGAGTCATTTGGGGATTGGGGATTGAGAAGTTTTGTCCCTGAGAAATATTTAAATGCAATGAAAAAAGTTAATGTGATTTCATTAGTATTCAGAGATTGGTATAGCTTGTTATAAATCAGTTACTAACACAAAATAACTATCAAAGTTACTGGCAGATAATATTAGTTTGAACCATATAAAATTACTGTGCTATTAGATTTTAAAAATCAAATATTAGTAATTTCCTATGATTCAACCCAAGAGTTGCTTAAGACATTCTGTGGTTGTCCCTTTTTTCAACAATCCAGAATGACTACTTCAGTAATGACCGTATTTTCAGTCATCATCTCTTTAACTGTGAACCTGAAATTGTTCTGTTTATGCTTAAATAAATCACCAGTATAGAGTTCTTTTTTCCAGACCTTTAACTTTTAGTAAAAGGTGACTAATTCTATTTCAATTAACAGTGTCTGTTTATCGCCTCTTCTTTCTACTCTTGAATTCTTAGGCTTGTGATTACAAATATTTTTTAATAAAAAGCTTTTACTAAATAAAAAGTTTATTATAAAAAAATTTCTGCCCAGTAATAGTATCTCAAAGAGAGCACAGACATGAAATTAAGGGGTAAATATTCTAGTCATTAACGTCAGGTGGCAGAACAAATGAAAATTTAGGGATTAAGGTGTGACTAAATCCTGAATCTCCAAATTTCCATTTATGCTGGATAGTTATTTTAGATATAAAAGAAAATATGAAATGAGACTATTAATTTAGAAATTTAATCCAAACATTTATTCTGGATATATGAGAAAATATTAGATTAAAAGTAAAAATGACAAATTTTTTATAAAGTATTGACACAGCTTGCTTTAAAGAAACTAAAACTATATTACTTCTATATTGAATTTGACTTTTGCTTATTTTTAAATGTACAGAAACCATAGATGAACATGATACTCTGATGTCCTTCCGTGTGTCCTGAACAAAATCAGGAGGGTTTCTTCTTCTTTTTTTGAACCCAGATCTTTATTTTTAGTAGAACCTTAATATTTGGATACTTTGGGTATTTGGTTATACAACCATGATCTCCTCCACAACAGCTTTATGAACGGTGTGCTGCTGCACAGAGGCTGAGTGTAGACACAAATTTCAGCTTAACTACTGACTTCTGAACCCATCCTTCTAATTTCAACAGCAAGTTGTCACTTGTAGATATCAATCAATTTAACCTTTATATTCACACTGAAAATTTTAAAGTGCTTTTTCTCTATGACCTACTGTTTTGTAATATATGTCAGTGCCTTAGGCTCTTGAGGGAATGATGGCATTAATAGAAAGAAAAGTTATTGTCTCTAAATGCAAGCAGTGTCCTTATCAAATAGAAAATAATGTTCCTTGACACACACACTATAAAGTTCCATTTTTACCATGAAATGAGATCCTGACATAATATAGCAAAGTTGACAAGTACTAAATTGCTGGTATATAAGTACAATAAAATATAGAATTTCTTGAATATTTTGCTCAGTGGATCAAAAATGTCTCATAATTTTTAATCAATTCATTCCTTAAACATGCATTTATGGAACAGCCACTATCTTTCAAGCACTGTCTGGTTTCAAACTTCAAAGAAATCAGAATCATGAGTAAATAGACATGTATAAACTGTAATAAAATGTGATAGATGGTACAAACTAAATACTCTGTTAAGGGTGAGTGGCTAGTAAAGACTCCACAGATAAAGATTTCCAAAGAAATAGAAAATATTTTGACTACTTCTTGAAAAATGTATATTTCTCAAGTAGCAAAATTATTTTTCAAGTAAAACAAGTTATTCAGTTACTCATTCACTCACTCATTCACTCAGTCATTCATTCACTAAATATACAAATCAGACACAGAGATAGAAAAGACTTATCCAGATAGAGCCTATGACAAGAGCAGTATTAGGGTGGACAGGAAATACCATTCAAAAAAAGTCATAATGTAATTTTTAAATGTACTAAATTACTGCTCACACTAGTAATCCTGATTACATAGTTTATTTATTTACTTCTTTATTATCTGTGCTCTCATTTCTTGCATTTATACAGTGTGTAAGCTCCAAGAGGACAAAAGCATTTTCTGTTTCTGTATCTACCTTGTATATTAAATGAATAACTGATTTATTGCATGAATAAATATATTACTTTTGCTTGGAAAATACTTTTGTGACTTCAGAACTCATACTTTTAACAATACACTCAATGTTGAAAACATCTCCCTAAACCTGGCAGCACCAAATCAAGAATGTCTGCCCTTACTACCCACATCTATTCAATGTTGGGTTGAAGGCCCTAATTTGTGCAAGACAGTAAACAAAAGAAAAACAAACATGAATATTAGAAACAAAGAAGGACAACTCTCTTTATTCAGAAATGACTTGATTGTTAACATAGACTATCTTATGGAATCCGAGAAAAAGAAAACTACACAAATTATTAAGTGAAGTTAGCAAGTTTGCAGGATTCAAGATCAACTTCACCAATCAGGTGCATTTCAATAGCTAGCTGAGAACAACTGGAAAATAAAACTACTGTTTAAAATGGCATCAAATACATCAAAATTCTGTAAGAAATAAAACACTATATGATTTAGATCTCTATAAAACATGGGTAATTAACTAAATAAAACAAATAGAGATATACACCATTATCATGAATTTGAGGAGTCAATATAAATATTAAAAACCCATAGATTTCAATGTTTAATTTGAGAAACATTATAGTGCTGTATATGAAACTCAAAATTAAATCTAAAAATTCTTGATGAAATTTTAAAATACCTTTGAAACTTTTGGAAAGACAAACATTTTTATTTCTGTAAAACATTTTTAGACAGAATATTTTTTAGACAGAACCTAAAAACATTTTCCACAAAAACAAATTAGACTTAATTGTAAACTTCTGTCAAAATTGTAAACTTTTGTCAAGACACTTTTACAGAAATAAAAAGGCAAGTCACAAACCTGGAGAAAAAAATTGCAATGCTTATGTCTAAGAAAGAACTTGTATTTAGGATATATAAAGAATTTTTATATTAAGAAGACAACCCAATTGAAAAAATAGGCAAACTATTTGAATAAGTCCTTCACTAAAGTAGATATATGAATGGCCAATAAGGACATGAAAAAGTGCTCACCATCATTATTGATCAGAGAAGTAATGATAACATCATGATGATGTATCACACTTCACACCCACTTGAATGACGAGAAATGACTGAAAATACCAAATGTTGGTGAGGATGTGGAGAAACTAGAATTCTCATATATTATTGGAGGGAAGGTAAAATATTATAACCACTTGGTAAAAGTGGTTTCTTACAACATTAATCATTCACTTACCCTCTAGCTTAGCAATTTCACAATGCATACTTTACTCAAGGGAAATGAAGACCTATATATACAATATGACCAGGAGAATGGATAAGTAAGTTGTGCTATATTCATACAAAGGAATACTATTTAGTGATAAAAAGAATAAACTAATGATGCAAGAGCAAGGATGAATCACAAAAGCTATTTTGAACAAAAAAAAATAAGGCACAAGAATGTTTACTATATGCTTCATTTTATATAATATTCAAAAACAAGGAAAACTAATGTATGAGACTATAAATCAAAACTGAATGACTATGGGAGTGGGGGTCAACTCGAAGGGACCATGTGAACATTTTCTAGCATGGAAACATTTTATGTGTGAATTTTGTAAAGATGTATAAATTTGACAAATCTCATCAGTCTTCACACTAAAGATGTGTATATTTTACTGTATGCAAATCCAACATAGACACACACTCACTGGATACATTTAATAGCAGATATGACATGCTGAAAGGAATTAGTGAACATAAAGTAGGTGAGAGGAAAATTCATGGAAATACAGTGGCAAATTACTAAGAAATAGAGAAGAAAGGTAAGACATGTAGAGAATACACTGAAAAGATCTTAAATACATTTAATTTTCAAGGAAGAAGAAGAGTGAGAGGATGGGACAGAAGTCATATTTAAAGAGATAATGGCTGGGAATTCTCCAAAATTGATGAAAGAAATTAATTGATAGATTCTAAGAACTCAACAATCATCAAGTGGGATGAATAAAAAGAAATCCATGAAGAAAAATCAGAACAAAACTATTGAAAACCAAAGGTAAAGAGAAAATCTTCAAAGATGCCAGAAAAAACAATGCAAGGTGGGTGAAACAATTGAAAATCTATCAATGAAACCAGTTACACCAACAATATAAAGGGGAAATAATGACTACCTCAATAGAAGCAGAATATGTACGCAATAAAATTCACTATTTGTTCATGTAGTAAGAAGAAGGATGAAATACTGGTAAAAGCACTGATGGGTGTCAGAGATATGGGGGTAGTCCTAGGTCTGACATTACTCTTTTTAGTTATCCTAGACAACTTGGTTACCTACCATCTCTACATAGCTAGATATAGAAAAAATCAATAATTCTTAAATCCTGTTCTTGAAATCTTTTAACACCTGATATGCAAAACAGAAAATAAGGCAGTTTCTCCATTTTTCAAAAATATCACTATGTAGTAAGAGAACTCTGAGATGGCCCCTAAGACTCTTTCCTCCTGATGCATTCACTCCATGTAATACTCTCTCCTTCTGTGTGGGCGAGATGGGGAAAAGAATAGATTACACTTCCATGATTAAGTTATGTTAGCTGACAAAAGTGAAAGGATTTGCAGATGTAGTGAAGGTCCCAAATTAATTTGAATTTGTTGAAAGGAAAATTATTGTGGGTAGATAAGACCCAATTAGGTAAGCCCTTAAAAGGACCTGGGTCTTTTTGAAGAATGAGATTAGAGTGTGAGAAATATTCTCCTGCTGGCTTTGAAGACGTAAACTGCCATATTTTGAGAGGGCCAGGACCTGTGGGCAGCCTGTGGGAAATGAGAGTGACTTCTGCCCCACAACAAGCAAGAAGACAGGGACTTCAATTAAGAGCAAGTGAATTCTGCCAACAACCTGAGCATGGTTGGAAGACAGCCTCAAGTTCCAGATGAGAACACAGACCAGTGACACCTTGATTTCACCCTCCTGAGCTCCCGAGCTACAGATGTCTGGACTTTTGACCGGCTGAAACCGTGAGATAATAAATGTGTTGTGGTTTTTTTGTTGCTGTTGTTGTTGTTGCTGTTTTAGCCACGTCTTGTGGCTTGTGGGATCTTAGTTCCCAGACCAGGGCTGGAACCCCGGCCTTTGGCCATGAGAGCATAGAGCCGTAACCGCTGGACCACCAGGGCATTCCCATGAGTGTCGTTTTCAATACACTAAGTTTGTGGTTACTGTATTTGTTACATGGCAATAGAAAACTAATAGAGTTGCCATTGAAGAGCAATCATTTTTATATAATTCAGAGAAAGAAACCCTTATATTCCATCAATTAACTAACCATAATCAAATAAGACAGTTTCATTTACAATTGCAGATTTACAACTTTTAAAATGTTAAAAATTATATTAAGATTGTAATTATATTGAATTATAAAATATGCGACAACCCTTTGTTTTTCAAATATTCTTGATTTGTTTGACCTTCTCTTTTTATATTAGGTTTATTTTTATGTGCTACATATAGTGGTTGCTCATTCGGAGTTTTCTATACTCTTCATGGATTTGTTTGCTAGTAGTATGTGCTGTGAAAATGACTTGAAAATACATACTGTATGTAACTCAAAATGTGTTTGTTGTAGATCTGATGTCTACAGAAGGGGAATCATGTTAATAATAGCTCTACAAATTAAGCAGTTATAATTATGCACTGAAAGACTACACTTCTCCTCAAGGTACTTTCCCCAAAGATCTAAATTCCCTTGTCTGGATCTCAATTAGTTATATGTATTTTTTCAAATTGTTATATTAATTCCAATTTTTTCACTTAAAAATGTGTCAGCATGCTTTTTTCATGTGATTCTTAAGCATTCCATATATTTTCAGATTGAAATAGTCATGAAACAGCATAATTTTGTAAGAAATAAATGCAATTGAGACCACACTATCTTTATTTGCTGATGTCCATAAAAGAAGCACATTCTGCAATTCTACTTCTAACAGAGTTGTTCTCAGACTAAAAATACTGGGTATGTTCATGCATGTTCTTAAACAACTAGTGTCATTTTTTTGTGAAATTGAACAAAGCTTTCAGTTAAATTCAGATATATAGAAAACAAGACAAGTATTCTGCTGATGTGTAAATAAGGATCTAAAACTTTATTGTTCAGGGAATAAATCTTATCACTTCTCTGCTAATACAGTGCTATGATATTGCATGACCTACAACTCAAACTGCTAAAAATTTCTCTCCCAAAGGACTATAACATGGTAAAAAGGCAGGGGGTAATTTACATTATTGCCTTATTGTGACTCTATCAAAAATTCTGTTCTCTTTAATTTAGATTTAATCCATTTCAATTTGAGAGTTTCAGGGGAAGTCAAATAGAATTGAAATTAATTGATAAAACTCATTGTGTCTTCTGTTAAAGTTCTTGGCATAATTGCCCACACTTTAGTCTGATCTCATTTAAGCCTGTATTTATTATTAACTTTAAATTGTATGGTAATTAGGTTAATAGCATGAGGGCAGGACAAATTAAGATACTTTCACTGCAGGTTTTCAACCTGTGTCTTACTGTGTGTGACTCAATTCATTATTCTTTTTGATTAAAGAGAATATATCAAGCTACCGACCCATAGACATTTAACTAAAGTCTTAGCTGAAACCATGCCTCCTGATGTTTGAAATAAATATTTTATTAGATATGATATTACCCAGCATAATTTATTAACCAATGACAAATATTTGGGAAGGCTTAGCATATTTATAAATTTTGCAGAATGCTGTCCTGCTGGGAGGATAGAAACTCTGAGGACTTGTAATGAGCTACATATTATTATATCTGTTCTCAGAGGGAAAAGCTATTATCACATTGTGATTAAGTAATTTTTATATATTTGGGGTCTTGCAGAAATTAGCCATCGGATTAAAAAAAGACAGCTCTAAAACAATCTGTAACTTGCATGGTAGTTTTGAAATGAAACTAGATTTCAAGTTTAAACCTAACCTTACCGAGGACTATAAAACAAAAATTCAGAGCCAGAACAGAATTGCTTTGTTGTAACTCAAGTACATATTTGCACCAAAGGCCCCATTCCAAGGCTGCTACCATGTAATCTTTTTAAGAATTAGACACTCACTTATTAAAACCTGGTGCAATTGAGAGACGTAAGGAAACCAGTGCTGGACAATATTTCTGGTCAAGGTAGTACTTAGTGACTTCCCATTTCTATTTGATAGATTTTTTAAGTGGGAAATTAAATAAGCTTATTATTTTCATTAATACAAAAACGTAAGTAAGTCTTTTGGTACATCAGAGTAGTGATGGATTTAGTGTCAGGGCACTTGGGATAAAATCCTAGCCCTGCATTTACTATGACAAAGAATGGATCAACTAAACCACTGCACTAAACCACTACAGAGAGTTCAGAAATGCCCTCCCAGACATGTTGAGAGTGAAGAGTGAAGGAAAACAAAACTGTCCTGGGAACAAAGCTTAAGGGTTTTCTACTTAAAATGAAAAAAACTCTGTAATATTAACAAAATTGATTTGTTTCAGTTGGAATTATTAGGAGGCATTGAAAGCTAAGTGAGGATCTGAATAGTGCTAAGATTGACATATTTATTTCATATGCTAAGTGGCACCTGGAAGTTAACACCAGGACTATGTGGTATTTATAGGCAACTATTTATTTACTTTAATATGTAATTATTTTTAAAGAAAGGCTTTGGGGGAAATGTATAAGTTCTATTTTTACAGAATGAGTTTATTTATTTATAGTTACATTTACAATTAACTACTGTTGGTTCTTATAATCTAGAGTAAAGGAAATCCACCAATGATTAAGTATTATTCATGCGATCCCGCACACACAATCAGTAATACGTCTGCAAATTCACTGAAACTATATTGTGGTGGCCACTTGCCACACAATTTAGTTGATTGCTTATCATAACCACCTGTTTTAACATATTGACCATTTTAGCAAATAGACTTTTGTAGAAGTAATTGTGGAGCCTTTGTTTAGTCACTGAAATCTTAAATAACTGGTTTTACATTGGACAGTTAATATTTTACCATTTAAATTATGAAAATAAGCAACTGAGATATTGTAAGTTGTAATAAACCAAAGACATGATATCATATTTTAACTCTGTATTTTATAATTTAAGTTTCATCCTCAATATTTTTATTATCCATTGGATTTGGGTGGGGATTTCCTAAATCAAATACTTTCACACACAAAAAATATATAAAACATAATCCTGGTAGAATTTACTGTGAATGACTTTTTAAAATACAGAATTTGTTTTACTGCTTTATTTCTACTGTTATTAACTTGGAATCTACACAGAAAGATTAATTACTTAGCATGTCAGAGGTCACACAGCCCATAAATGGCAAATTTAGTACACCTTTTTGAATTACGTACCTTGTACTAGAACCCATGCACATAACGGTTGTATACCATACTGCTCTCCTTTGGCTGATAATGACTTTGAGACAATATTCATGTCACTGACTTGGATCTTAAATTTCAATGAATGAGAAAGGGAATTAAAAGAGGCAGAAACATAATTTATTATGCCACATCGTTAATAAAAATCAACCTTCTGTCCAAGATACAGCCTACGGGAAAGTTTAGTCCTTCTTGCACATTAACACTAGGATATCCAATTCAGTTGAGTTGCATATTTGAGTTTAAAATATGTAGCTTAAGGACATCAGGAACAGTGCCAAGAAGTAAAGTGAACTAAAAAATTCTACCAATAAGATAGGATAGTAGATATATGAAATATCTGCATTGACAACAGACAGATGATAGAGATACAAAAATTTAATCCCAATATTTTGATCACCCAAGGTCTTTTCAATCTATCCACACCATTTTTTCTGATGCTTTTTTTTTTTTCAACATCTTTATCGGAGTATAATTGCTCTACAATGGTGTGTTAGCTTCTGCTGTATAACAAAGTGAATCAGCCATAGGAATACAGATATCCCCATATCCCCTCCCTCTTGTGTCTCCCTCCCACCCTCCCTATCCCACCCCTGGGCTGGGACGAGGTGAGAGAGTATCCATAGCATTTTAATCTCCTCTTCTACCTTATTCAGCCTTCACTAAATTTCTGATACTCATTTCCAATCCCTGACTTCAATCAATTGAGTTCATGTTTGTCTTCGAGACATGGGTATTTTCAATTCTCAATTTCATTCTCAGGATCTTCAGAAATTTCTTTTATCATTTGTAAGCCGCTTTCAGGCTCTTTAATTTTCCTTCAGACATCCTCTGCATTTCTATTAAATTGCATTCCTGCTCTAATAAAGTTTAGACACTTTCAATCCTGGAAAGCCTTGAATACATTTTAAGGTGCTGTTTGGGACATCTAGTGGGTTTTGGAATTACAGAAACTGAAAAATTCTGTCACATTTCCTTACCTCAATTCTCTGATTAACATAAATCTCTAGGCAAATGTTTCTCAATTCTGCTTGCACATCTGAGTCATATGGGGCCTTTTAAAAATTCATGTACACAGGACTCACCCCAGAATCTCTAGGAGAGGGACACAAACATTGGTAAATTTTCAAACTCTCTAGGTGATTACAGTGTACACTCAAGGTTGAGAGAACCCTTAGACTAGAAATTTTTCTTGTTAATTAATTGATCAGATTGTTTTATATGCCTTCTCTCACTACAATGCATAAGCCATAGGACCAGGCAATTAGACTTTTTCTTTTCTTCACTCTGTAATTCAGTGCCTAAAAGAACGCCTGACAGAGTACTGAGCAAAGAAATGTTTGTTAAAGGAACAAATAAAGAAATGAGTACTATTTCAGTTTTTCCAGGTGTCTATGATTTTGTGACAAATAAGATTATCTTCCTAAGATCTGCAGTTTTAGGAAATTAATTTTATCAAGTATCCCATAGATATATATGCTCACATGTTAAATAGGTTTACAATGATCATTAAAACCAAATGACATTTATTTAAATTAGCAGAATGATAAACCATTTCAGTACTCTGAACATGAAGCAGAGAATCATTTTTCTGGTTCTGAATGACCTGGGAAATCACAATAATTCAGAAAACTCTTCAATAAATATGGAATCACTTTGACAAATACTTTGATAGTTATCTGATGATGATGCTACATGTATGCATTTTCTCTTTGATTTTCTAAAAATTTTTATGGGATTAGGTTGTACTACAGCATTTTTTAAGTGGTAAAAATTTGTAATTTTATTATGCCCTTTATACCATTTAACTTACAAATAAGTTATAAATAAAGCTGATAATTATATAACTTAAAAAAGAAAACTAGTCCTTGATGGAAACTCTTCAGAGACTGCAATGCCCTGGCTGTTCTCCAAATCTGGTGTGGGCAGGGCAGCTTTTCCATGTGAGGGCTGCCACAGCCTACAGCTCTCTATTAAGAACATTGAATTAATGTGATAGTGTTAGCAGAAGTTATACTTTTGTGGACTGAAGAGTTAATTTGTGTGAGGGGAAGGAGAGAGAGAAGAAAGAGACTAAAAGGAGGACATCTTAGGGTGCTGCCCAGAGGGGTGGAGATTTGCTCCTGATGGACCCTGTTAACACAAGGGAAGCACAGAGGAGGGACAGTTTTTTAGGAGGAAAAGAATATTTGTGGTCCATTTGTAAGTAAAGGAAGCAATGACATAATGCCTAGAGTTGGAGTCAGTTAAACTGGCCAAACTTTGCTATCTTCAGAAAATAATTTAAGAAATGAGAGGTAAGGAAGGAAGGACATTCATCTTGGAAGAACCCAAACTACTTTGAAATTTTAAAGAAATGTAATGAGAGCTGCTAAAACCACTTTTGTCACCATAATGGATGCAGTACTTCAAATTTAAATGGTAAACAGAATTCTCCTAGCATGTTACATTTCCACCAAGAACTCTAGATAGCCTAAAAGGATTTGTTTTTAATTTTAAATATTTACCTGTCAGAATTTAACTCTGGTTTTATTGAAACCTGTTTTATATATATATATATATATATATATATATATATATATATATATCCTTCATTATTACCTAGCCTATCATTGTATGGGTGTGTGAGTGAAAAGTAATAAATCTTATTAAAATAGACTAGAAATCTATAGGCAGCTTAAATCTATTCTTAATTACTAATGGTAAACAGTTTAATACATTATCAGAGTCACAATGGAGACTGAGCAAAACTTTTATTCAAACGTCAATTTTGAATATTTTGAAGAATATGTTACCAGGTATCATACTTGGAATTCATATGACAGGGGGCTTTTATTCAATTTCAGCCAAAATTTAAAAAAATAGCATGCCCTGACAGAAGGAAGAAGGGTTCCTATCTACACTAATAAAATATTTTATCATTTCTGCTTCCCTCAGGAGCAAGATAGATAATGATGAACTTTTGAGAATATTTATAGCACAATTTTAGCTGTTACCATGAGTTACTGCTTAAAGCAGGGTTTGAAAAATCAAATGCCTATAGCGAGTGGGCAGGTAATATGAATGTTTGAAATATGCCAAGTTGAAAAATATCCTTCACTTATAGGGGGGAAAAAAGCACCCCTTATCTTTTCTTGAAAGATGAAGCCTTCTGCGTCAATTTTTACTTTTCCCACCTGTGAAATAGATAAGGGTACAAGCAGTGGTTTGCTTTTGTCTTAACTCTACTATGAGAAGAATAAAAGTGGAAAGATGATGCTGAAAGCCCCTGCTACTAGACTTAAGTGCTGCTATGACAACAGAGAGTGATGGGGAAGAGTGCAAAGTGACCTGCTGGTTCCTCATCCAAAAATACAATAGCTATCTGGCTCCAGGAAAGTTGCTGGCATGCTGAAAGGGCCAGATCTCTAAAGTGTCAAGCAAGAGAAGCTGGAAATCTGTATCTTTACACAGAAGAGTTCAATTCTTATGGACATAGCTAAGTCTTTTGTTTTTGAATACCCTCCAGTATAAATAAATGGGGAAAAAAGTGAACGATACTATCTGTTTAACCAGATCTAAATCTCTATCCAACCTTTTATAATGTCCTTTTCAGACACTTAAGTTTGATAAATCAAATCAACTACTTTTAAAGAGAATACTATGTCCACATGCAAAATAATGAAGTTTGACCCTTACCTTAAACAATATCCAAAAATTAACTCAAAATGGTTTAAAAACCTAAACGTAAGACGTAAAACTGTTATACTTCTAGAAGAAAACATAGGGGAAAACTTCTGTGACGCTGGATTTGGCAATGAGTTTTTGGATATGACACCAAAAACATAGGCAACAAAATTAAAAATAGGCCAATGGGACTACACAAGACGTGAAAACTTCTGTGAGACAAATAAAACACTTAACAGAGTGAAAAGGTAACCTATGAAATGGGAAAAATAATTGCAAATCATATATTTGATAATGGTATAATGATACCCAGGATATATAAGGAACTTCTATAGCTCAACAATAAAAAAAAAACAGTTAAAAATCAGCAAAGGACTTAAGTAGATCTCTCTCCAGATAAGATTACAAATGGCTATTAAGTATATGAAAGATGTTCAACATCACTAATCATTAGGGAAATGCAAATCAGAACCACAAGGAAATATCCCCTCACACTCATCAGGATGGCTACTAACAAAAGCACAGAAAATAACAAGTTTGGTAAGAATGTGGAAAATTTGGAACCCTTATACACTGTTGTGGATATAAAATGGTACAGCTATTATGAAAAACAGTTTAGGAGTTCCTCAGAAAATTAAAAATAGAATTGCCGTTTGATCTTGCAATCCCACCTCTGGGTATATGCCCAAAAAACCACAAAGCAAGATATCAAAGAGGTATTTGCACACCCATATTCATCCAAGCATTTTTCACAATAACCAAAAGGTGGAAGCAACCCAAATTTCTATTGACAGATGAATGGATTTTAAAAAATGGTATATACATACAATGGAATATTACACAGCCTTAAGAAAGAAAAAATCTGGTCACATGCTACAACATGGATGAATCTTGAGAACATTATGCTAAAAAAGATGAGTCAGACACAAAAGGACAAATACTGTATGATAACACTTACAATATGTATCTAATGTAGTCAAAAGCAGATAACTAGAAAGTTGAAATGTGGTCACCAAGGGCTAGGGAGAGGGGGAAAGAGGATTTAGTGGGTTTCAGTGTAGCAAGATGAAAAAGTTCTGGAAATCCATTGCACAACAATGTGAAGATACTTAACACTACTAAACTGTACAATTAAAAGTAGTTAAGATGTTCACTGCCGGGCTTCCCTGGTGGTGCAGTGGTTCAGAGTCCACCTGCCGATGCAGGGGACACGGGTTCGTGTCCCGGTCTGGGAAGATCCCACATGCCGTGGAGCAGTTGGGCCCATGAGCCACAGCTGCTGAGCCTGCACGCCTGGAGCCTGTGCTTCTCAACGGGAGAGGCCATAGCAGTGAGAGGCCCACGTACCACACACACACACACACACACACAAAAGATGTTCACTGCAGCATTATTTACAATAACCAGGACATGGAAGCAACCTAAATGTCCTTTGAGGGATGAATGGACAAAGAAAATGTGGTACATATATACAATGGAATATTACTCAGCCATAAAAAAGAACAAAATAATGCCATTTGCAGTGTATGGATGGACCTAGAGATTATCATACAGAATGAAATAAGTCAGAGAAAGACAAATATATGTATCACTTATATGTGGAATCTAAAAAAAGGGTACAAATGAACTTATTTACAAAACAGAGTCAAAGATGTAGGAAAAAACCCTTATATTACCAGGGTGGATGGGGGGGAGGAATAAATTGGGAGATTGGGATTGACATATACATGCTACTATATATAAAATAGATAACTAATAAGAACCTACTATATAGCACAGGGAACTCTACTCAATACTCTGTTATGACCTATATGGGAAAAGAATCTAAAAAGTGTGGATATATGTATATGTTTAGCTGATTCACTTTGCTGTACAGCAGAAATACAACATTATAAATCAATTATACTCCGATAAAAATTAATTTTAAAAAGTAGTTAAGATGGTAAGTTTAATATTATATGTTCTCACTACAAGAAAAAGTATTACCATATTTTAGAGCTGTCTCATATGCATAATCATTACAATTTAGAGGACATTTTAAGATTTAATTTAATAATCCCCTTGTCTATCTTTGACTTTATTAAATGTACATTATATAGGTAAATAATTTATTTTAAACTACAAAGAGAGATAGACATATGGATCAGGCACAAGGAGCTTACCACAGGGGTTTTTACCACTGCTTCATTACTGAACCAATTTTAATGGTATAAGAATTTAATTAAATACTTTAGTAAGTGAAGCCACATAAATTTAAGTTTCATAAATGTAAGTAGCCACTTCTCAAGGGATACTGTCCATAATATTCCTACAGAAACTTGTCAATAGCATTAACAGAATATAAGTATGCTTTCTGTAGCAGGTGAAGATCAGTACTAACTTAATACATTCTGCCCTGAGTTTTGACAGTCAAAGTGTGCACACTGATTCAGATGTTGAGGAGTGCAGATTTTTCAGAAGTGTCACTGTGAGAAATTTTAACTCTTGCAAGTGTAGAGAAGGGAAATGTAAGGTTAAATGGTCTGGGGTACTTTCATAAAGGCTGTTAGAATAAAGTGGGTTTTACACACATACCACACACATACACAATCCAGCATCGACTTTTCCATAACTGATATCTGATTGTAGTATCAGTTATTGCATTGAGAAATCCCAAGCCCTTTCCAGTTAAGGGAATTATACTTCTCTAACTCCGCCTTAATTCTATTATCTGAAAAGATATCCTTAAAAATGGAAAATCACTTTTTCATGAAATCTATATAATCCCAACACGTTGAAGAATATTGAAATTCAAAGGGGAAGTCTAAAAAGCATGTTATTGTTCATGGTGTTGAGACATGTAAAATCTGGGGAAATTTTACTCTTTCCTGATTACAGGAAAAGGCAATCACCATTTGGAATAAGGAATTTTTAATGAACTATTTCAAATTTTCCATCTTTTTTTTTTTTTTCCGGTACGCGGGCCTCTCACTGTTGTGGCCTCTTCCGTTGCAGAGCACAGGCTCCGGACGCGCAGGCTCAGCGGCCATGGTTCACGGGCCCAGCCGCTCTGCAGCATGTGGGATCTTCCCGGACTGGGGCACGAACCCGTGTCCCCTGCATCGGCAGGCAGACTCTCAACCACTGCGCCACCAAGGAAGCCCCAAATTTTCCATCTTGACACTGATTATGACCCTCCTCAAAATATGGGGAAAATGTTTATTTGCTGTAAAGATCAATGAGTTAAACTATTCTACATGTAAGTATATTTTCAGATATTGATTTTGGAAGTGGAAAAGTGAAGAGTTTTTAAGAAAAGTAAGGATGAAAGATAGTTTTCATGTTGAATATAACCATGCTAACAGCAATTTAGTTATTTAAGTTCCATCATATCCATATATAATACTAGAACAATGTAATCTTATATTGAGCATCTTTATTTAAAATTTTTTATTATATCAGTAACACCTAGAACCAGGAACAAAAATACTTAACAAGCCATGCCTCATTACAACTTTTGAATAACTATTTTTAATTTTTCTTATACTGACAAAAGGTCAGCTTTCTTTTATTGTAAAATATATGTTCAATTTTTTAGGTTATTGGCTTAATTTCTTTCTGCACTGATGGATGATAGTTCTTTAAAATATATTCTTCATAAATTCTGTATATGAATGGAAGAATCAACTTGGCCAGTTTTTCAAACAATACATATAAATATTCAGCAAAGAAAAATAGATATTTGATGAAAAACCTAATAGAAAAGGCTGTAGAAAAACCCAATCTATTGTAATTGCATAAAAATAATGAGGTTATTTTTCATTCCACACTTTTTTTCTGGCATGGAAGCTATAAATTGAAAGAGAGCTCAGGAATAGTCATAGGTCATTACTCACACCTGGAAAAATATGTTTGCACCTCTAAAATAAAAAACTGTGGGTTACAAAATATTTGGAAAGATTATAATTACAGGGATGTACATGATATATACTGTACCAAATTGAATTGTGGTCAAAGTCATATGTTGTTTTAGCTTCCTGATCAATTATTTTTCTCATTTATGCAAAGCTAAGTTATGTTACATTAACAACACACCTCTAGGGAATTCCCTGGTGGTCCAGTTGTTAGGACTCCACACTCTCACTGCCGAGGGCAGGGATTCAGTTCCTGGTCAGGGAACTAATATTCCACAAGCCATGTGGCTTGGCTCCCCGCAAAAAAAATTACTATAAAGACAAATTTACAAACTGCTTTAAAAAGCAATTAGTAAGGAACATTAAAAAGATAAGACTCAAAGATTTTAAAAGTAAATTACTTTCTAATTTGATCCTAAATATTTATTCTACATATATATTACTTTAAAGAAATGTTATATCCTAAAGGTGTTGACAAAGGACTATTAAATACATCCTTTTTAGCCTTGGTTCCAGAACAAGGTTATCATGTTATCTTTACCAGACTGGACTTTTCCACTTTCAATAATAATAATTGAAAACACATACTGAGCTCATACAGTGTGTCAGTGTGGTGCTAAACTATATGCATTATTACACTTTATCCTCACCATAAACACAGCCAGGTGAGAAGCTTAAAGCTTAAAGTTCAGTTACCTTTTGTTCATACAGCTGGTAAGAAGCCAACTGGAAGACACCAAATCAAATACATGATTACTTTCCTGGACTAAATGTTTGTGTGTGCCACAAATGTACATGATAAAGCTCTGCTCCACAATGTGATGGTATTAGAAGTGGGGCCTTTGGGAGATAATTAGGATTAGATGAGATCACGAGGGTGGAGCCCTCATGAATGCAATTAGCGCCTTTATAAGAGTTAAGAGAAAGCTTGTTCCTTTCTCTCTGTCCTCTGCCATGGGAGGACACAAGGAGAAGATAGCCATCTACAAGACAGGAAACAGGCTCTTAACAGACATCGGATCTGCTAGCTTCTTCATCTCGGACTTCCCAGCCTCTAGAACTTTGCAAAATAAATGTTTGTTGTCTAAACTACTCAGTGTATGGTATTTTGTTACAGCAGCCTGGACTAAGATAATTACTAATGAATATTTCTCCAAACATTGAACATAAAATTAATATATTCAGAGTTCTAACTTTAAATTTTAAGTTTCCAAAGAAAAAAGTTTTTAAGAAATTTTGTTCCCATTCCTAAGTGTGAAAATAGGTTGGTTCTAGCTTACAGTCACTTTTGCATCTACCTTTGGAGCTAGAAGAAGAGAAAATAATTAAAATAGAAACGGAAATCTCCATCTAAGAATTCCTAATGACAATCACCTCCTCATATAGATTTGAGATCTAAATCCATATTACCTGGGCCGTAATTAAAAACAAAATAAGTAATAAGGTGTATTAGTGATGTACTGATATGGTATATCAGTGCCCATAATATGATATGGTGAGAAGGGCAATTCACCACTGTGGTCTTCTTTCCCAAAACCTATTACCCCAGTCTAGCCATGAGGAAAATATCATCCAAACCTAAATTGATAGACATTCTACAGAATATCTGACCAGCAATGCTCAAAATTATCAAGATCACAAAAATCAAGGGAAGACAGAAAAGCAGCCACAGATCAGAGGAGACTAAGGAGGCAGGAAAACCAAATGAAGTATAAGATTTTGAGTGGTATACTGGAAAAGAAAAAGAACATTAGTGATAACACTAATAAAATACAAATAAAGCCTAGAAATTTAATGTACCAATGTAGGTTTCTTGGGTGAAAAAATCTATCATAGAAATAAGACGTTAATAAATGGGGATACTAAGTGAAGTATATGGGAACTCTCTGTTATATTTACAACTTTTCTGTGAATCTAAAACTATCCTTAAAAAAAGGCTTTATTTAAAAACAAAACAAAAATCCCAGGCTTACAATAAAGTTGAAAATAATCCTGAGTTTGTAGTGTCATAAGTATATGGTGGAAGCAAAGTCAAATCCTCTCTTGAGGAGCTTAATCCCAAACAAATCTTCAAAAATGCCACAGAAAAAGTTCAAAGGAAAACACATTCATTAAAAAAAATCTCAAGCAATGAAAAAAGCAAGAAAGTACAGAGGCTTAAATCAAAGTTTTCAAAAATCAGGAGCAGTTATTGGATTTATCAGCTACACAATATATTCAGCCATAATGTTACAAGTTTCTTATCCTTCAACATAATTTAGTAAGTATATTTATATTAAAACATTAAAAAAGATATTGAAAGTAGGATGAAGCAAAACGGTCCATAAAAAAGTGAACAGAGAGATCTGAGTGAAAAGCAAATTGAATTTCTAGAAAGGAAAATATAATGATTAAATATGGAAATTAAATTAATGATTTAAAACATCCGATTTAAAACATCCATCAAATATGGAAACTAAATTAATGTCAAAGGTCAAAGGTCAAATTACTGAACATGAATTAAGAGTTAGGTTATTATATGAATGCAGCAAAGTAAAACAAAGAACTAGAACTATGAAATTGAAATTAAGGGTAATGGGGGGCGAAAAAGGGGGGGGGAATCTACCAAAGTCAAAACATATCTCTATCTGGAAGGAAAACAAGGATATAAAGAGGAGGATATTTGGTGAGATCACACTTAACAAATCTTCCCAGTTGATGAATGTCAACACTTTTACACTCTGAAATCCCAATGTATCTTGAGGAAAATAAATATAATGAAAACCACTTTGTGGATTTACTGAAACTTTAGAACACAAAAGGAGTGAAGTAAGAGTTTAAAAGTTGTGGAGAGAGGACAATGGCAATTTGAAAACTCTCATCTCGACAGAGATAATGGAAACCATAGACAATGAAAACACATCTTTAAAATGCTTAAATTCACTCAAGAATTCTATATCCCATGGAACTATTTCTCAATAGCATGTTTCAGACAAACAAAAACTGAGTACTCACCATTAAAAGTACTAACAGGAGACTCTTGATAAAGTAACATTTGAAAGATGATTTTCAGGAAGATAGTGAATGATCTACAGAAGAAGGTTTGACATGCAGGAAAGAATGTTGGGTAAAAGAATAGATGATACACATAAGAAAAGCTAAATATGCATTGCATTTATCAAACAGCAATAATAGTTTATACATTGTGGGTTTAAAAAAACAGAATTAAAGTAATGGACAAGAAGGTTTGCTAATTGAGAGGAGAGATGTCAGACGTAATAGCAATTTACTTTACCTGTATTCTTTGGGATGTGATTTAAGGTATTCATTAACTTTGGATTTTATTATTATAAATATGCATGTTTAAATTTATAGTATAAACAGTGAAAAAGTGGAAATACAGTGTGTAATTTTCCAAGTGGTAAAGAGGAAAATGGAATAAAAATTCAATTTAGCAATTGACTAGAAAGAAAAAAATATAAAAATGGAAAAACACAAAGCACAAATAATACTAAAAAATGAATCTAAAAGTATCAGTAAATGTAAATTATTAAAATCTCCACTTATTAAAAATTATCAGTTATATGCTTGTTACAAGACACGGACATAAAACATAAGGTCCAGTAAAATTTGAAGTCAAATGATGGGAAAAAACTGCCATCTTTAACCAAATATCAGTTATTCCAAAATATTAATATCAGGAAAAAGTACTTTAAGGGACAGCATTATGAAAAAAAAAAAGGAAACCATTCCATAATGGTAGAAGTTTCATTAATCAAGGTGATATAACAATTCAAAGTATATTTCCCCTAATAATATAGCTTCAACTATAAAACTAAGAGTAACAGAACTGGAAGGAAGAATTCAAAAATCTACTATCATACTGTGAGGATTTAAAGACAGTTCTCTCAGTAAATGACAGAACAGAAAAAAATTCAATAAAATATAGATTTAAACAAATTAATTATCATGACTGACCTAACATACATGTATAAAAAATTAATCCCAGACTTGGAGCATGCATGTTTTCTAAAGCACACAGGACAAATTTTAAAAATTACTTTTAACTAACCAAAGAACATCTGCAGAAAATATTAAAATTATCCTTAATTAAGTTATCCAGGCTAATTTTTATATCTGTAAATGTATATACTGATAATTATATAAGTGTTATAACTACAAACATTTTAAAATAATACTTTGTATGGTTTATGATTATATCACTTTAAAATTATAACATAAATACTTTATATTAAAGTGGATTCATAATATAAATTATTAATTTCATTCAAATATTTTATCTGATTTGATAATGGTAATCTGAAACATAACTGTCCATTTTCAATTTGTATGGATATATTAAAGCTTGAAAAATATAATATGTACATATTTATATGTTCAGAACATAAACAAAAGATGAGTTTTTTCCTATCTTGTCTGATGTATTTACGATGCACTTTTTAATTAAAGCACAAATTAAGGGCTTTACCAAAGAAAATTTCCCAAATAAAATTGTTTTAACCACGTTAATATATGTAAATATCTTTTCTCCTTAACCTGCTTACTGAGATCTAAACCACAGAATCCAGTATAATTCAGATTGTTTTTCTAGGTTCTCTTTATTAAACTTTTGAAGTCACTTTTATCCACTGAAAATAATATATTAATATTATGGATACTCATTTAAAAACTTCCCAGGTTTTAGTAAATCTTAACATTATGCTATATTCACCTCAGACGTTTAAAAAATGAAATTCAATATTAAATACAGCAGATAAAAATAGGACCCCATTTCTCTTCCTTTTCCCATTTTCCTCTGCTGAGTGAGAATCAATCCAGCATTTGAACATTTTGCTACTATGAACAATGAATAATATGAACTTCTTCTAAATATATCCTGATGCACATTTTTGAGAGTGTCTCTAGGTTATATACATAGAAGTGGAATTACTGAGCCTAGAGGGTTTGAATAATTTCAACTTTAATAGGTGGTATAAATACCGTCCTCCAAAGACTTGTACCCATGTCCACCCACCCAGGAGTGCATGAGATATTTTTATTTACCTCCTCACCAAAAACTTGCCATTTTCAGAGTTTAAACCTCCAGTCAATACAATGTTGGATAAATATTTCATCATAGTTTGAATTTATTTACTTGAGTACTTATAGATTGAGTTTGTTTTCAAAGTTTGTAGCAGATCAAAGATGGCCACAAACTTTTTGAAGCTCTGCCCACTGAGTTAAGGTATATGTACTCATCCCTTGAAAACAGGTGAGCTCATGATTGCTGTGTCCAATAGAATATGGCAGAGTAGACACTGTGCCAATTTGGGAGTTCAGGCTCACATTTTAATCTTCATATATTTTGGAATGCTCACTCTGGGGGAAGTCAACCATCATGCAAGAAGTCCAGTATGATGTTAGAAAATCTAAGGTAGCCTCTTGGTATTTTAGAGAGATGCCTGACCAGACCTCAGCTTTTCTAGCCATCCAACCTGAGTGCTAGACAGTACAAATGATGACTCCAGTCCCAGCCATATTCTGACTATGTTTCAAAGACTCTTAGGGAGAAGGGGGTGGAGTCAAGATGCTGGTGTGGGAATATGTGGAGTTCGCATCACCCCACAACTAGGGTGTTTGCCGGACGCTGGTGGGGGAACCCAATTCCCAAGGAGATGGAAGGACCCCCCAAATGAACTGCCAGGGATCAGGCTGAAGCGCCTGCTGTGGGAGCTCCAAGTCCGAACCTCTGGACTAACAGAGAACCTCAGACCCCAGGGAATATTTATTGGAGTGAGGTCTCTTGGAGGTCCTCATCTCAGCACCAAGACCAAACTACCCAACAGCCTATAAACTCCAGTATTGGAAGCCTCAGGCCAAACAACCAGTAAGACAGGAACACAATCCCACTCATAAAAAAACAAAAAAGAGACAGCAAATATGTATGTCACAGATGAAGGATCAAGGTAAAAACCTACAAGACCAAATAAATGAAGAGGAAATAGGCAATCTACCTGAAAAGGTAAAGATGACAGTAATGATAGTAAAGGTGAGCCAAAATCTCAGAAACAGAATGGAGGCACAGATTGAGAAAATACAGGAAATGTTTAACAAAGATCTAGAAAAACTAAAACACAAACAAACAATGATGAACAACACAATAAATGAAATTTAAAATTCTCTAGAAGGCATCAATAGCAGAATAACTGAGGCAGAAGAACGGATAAGTGACCTGGAAGAAAAATAGTGGAAATAACTACTGCAGAGCAGAATAAAGAAAAAACAATGAAAAGAACTGAAGACAATCTCAGAGACCTCTGGGACAACACTAAACGCACCAATATTTGAATTACAGGGGTTCCCAGAGGAAGAAGAGAGAAAAAAAGGGTCTGAGAAAATATTTGAAGAGATTATAGTGGAAAATTTCCCTAATATGGGAAAGGAAATATTCAATCAAGTCCAGGAAACACAGAGAGTCCCATACAGGATAAACTCTAGGAGAAACACACAAAGACACATATTAATCAAACAAACAAAAATTAAATTCAAATAAAAAATATTAAAAGCAGCAAGGAAAAACAACAAGTAACATATAAGGGAATCCCCATAAGGTTATCAGCTGATTTTTCAGCAGAAACTCTGCAGGCCAGAAGAGAGTGGCAGGATATACTTAAAGTGATGAAAGAGAAAAACCTAAACGAAGAATCCTCTACCAATTTAGGATCTCATTCAGATTCAATGGAGAAATCAAAAGCTTTTCAGAGAAGCAAAAGCTAAGAGAATTCAGCACCACCAAACCAGCTTTACAACAAATGCTAAAGAAACTTCTCTAGGCAGGAAACACAAAAGGAGAAAAAGACCCACAAAAACAAACCCAAAACAATTAAGAAAATGGTAATAGGAACATATATATCGATAATAACCCTGAATGTAAATGAATTAAATGCCCCAACAAAAAAACACAGACTGGATGAATAGATACAAAAACAAGACACATATATGTGTTGTCTACAAGAGACAAACTTCAGACCTAGGGTCATACAGACTGAAGGGGAAGGGATGGAAAAAGATATTCCAAGCAAATGGAAAGCAAAAGAAAGCTGGAGTAGCAATACTCATATCAGAAAGAATAGACTTTAAAATAAAGACAATTACAAGAGATAAGGAAGGACACTGCATAATGATCAAGGGATCAACCCAAGAAGATATAACAATTATAAATGTTTATGCACCCAACATAGGGGCAACACAATACATAAGGAAAATGCTAACAACCATGAAAGGGGAAATCAACAGTAACACAATAATATTAGGGTACTTTAACACACCACTTACACCAGTGGACAGATCATCCAAACAGAAAATAAAAAAGGAAACACAAGCTTTAAATGACACAATAGACCAGACAGATTTAATTGATATTTATAGAACATTCTGCCCGAAAGTGGCAGAATACACTGCCACTTGTTGTATGTATGTGCACATACAACATTCTCCAGAATAGATCACATCTTGGGTCACAAATCAAGTCTTAGAAAATTTAAGAAAATTGAAATTGTATCAAGCATCTTTTCTGACCACAATGCTATGAGATTGTAAATCAATTACAGGAAAAAAACTGTAAAAAACACAAATATATGGAGGCTAAACAGTATGCTACTAAATAACCAAGAGATGATTGAAGAAATCAAAGAAGAAACAAAAAATACATAGAAAAAAATGACAATGAAAAGATGATGACCCAAAATCTATGGGAAGCAGCAAAAGTAGTTCTAAGAGGGAAGTTTATAGCAATTCAATCTCACCTCAAGAAACAAGAAAGGTCTCAAATAAAAGATCTCACCTGGGACTTCCCTGGTGGCGCAGTGGTTAAGAATCCGCCTGCCAATGCAGGGGACACGGGTTCTAGCCCTGGTCTGGGAAGATACCACATGCCGTGGAGCAACTAAGCTCGTGTGCCACAACTACTGAGCCTGCACTCTAGAGCGCCCACGCCAAACTACTGAAACCTGTGTGCCTAGAGCCTGTGCTCCGCAACAAGAGAAGCCACCGCAATGAGAAGCCCGCACACTGCAACAAAGAGTAGCCCCCGCTCGCTGCAACTAGAGAAAGCCCATGTGCAGCAACAAAGACCCAATGCAGCCAAAAATAAATAAATACATACATACATAAAAAAAAAAGATCTCACTCTACACTTCAAGCAACTAGAGAAAGAAGAACAAAGAAAATCCAAAGTCAGTAGAAGGAAAGAAATCATAAGGATCAGAGCAGAAATAAATGAAATAGAAACAAAGAAAATAATAGCAAAGATCAATGAAACTAAAAGCTGGTTCTTTGAGAAGATAAACAAAATTGATAAACCCTTAGCCAGACTCATCAAGAAAAAAAGGGAGAGGATAAAAATCAATAAAATTAGAAATGAAAAAGGAGAAATTAAAAGTGACACCACAGAAATACAAAGGATTATAAGAGACTACTACAAACAACTATATGCCAATAAAATGGATAACCATGAAGAAATGTACAAATTCTTGGAAAGTTACAATTTTCCAAGACTGAACCAGGAAGAATTAGAAAATATAAATAGACCTATCACAACTAATGAAATTGAAACTGTAATTAAAAATCTTCCAACAAACAAAAGTCTGGGACCAGATAGATTCACAGGTGAATTCTATCAAACATTTAAAGAAGAGCTGACACTGATCCTTCTCAAACACTTCCAAAATATTGCAGAGGGAGGAATGCTCCCAAATTTATTTTACGAAGCCACTCTCATCCTTATACCAAAACCAGAAAAGATATCACAAAAAAAGAAAATTATAGACCAATATCACAGAACATAGAGGCCAAAATCCTGAAAAATATACTAGCAAACAGAAACCAACAACATATTGAAAGGATCATACACCATAACCAAGTGGGATTTACCCCAGGGATGCAAGGATTCTTCAATATATGCAAATCAAACAATGTGATACACCATATTAACAAATTGAAGAAGAAAAACCATATGATAATCTCAATAGAGGCAGAAAAAGCTTTTGACAAAATTCAGCACCATTTATGATAAAAAAAACTCTCCAGAAAATGGCCATAGGGGGAACCTACCTCAACATAATAAAGGCCGTGTATGACAAAGCCACAGCAAGCATCATACTCAGTGGTGAAAAACTGAAAGCATTTCCACTAAGATCAGGAACAAGACAAGGATGTCTACTCCTGTCATTCTTATTCAACATAGTTTTGGAAGTCCTAGTGATGGCAATCAGAGAAGAAAAAGAAATAAAAGGAATAAAAATTGCAATAGAAGAAGTAAAACTGTCACTCTTTGTAGATAACATGACACTACACGTGGGAAATACCAAAGATGCCACTAGTAAACTACTAATCAATGAATTTGGTAAGGCTGCAGGATACAAAATCAATGCATAGAAATCTCTGGCATTCCTATACACTAAAAACGAAAAATCAGAAAGAGAAATTAAGGAAACAATCCCATTTTCCATCACAACAAAAAGAATAAAATACCTAGGAATAAACCTACCTAAGGAGGCAAAAGACTTGTACTCAGAAAACTATAAAACACTGATGAAAGAAATCAAAGATGACATAAACAGATGGAGAAATATACAGTGTTTGTGGATTGGAAGAATCAGTATTGTGAAAATGACTATATTACCCAAAGCAGTCTACAGATTGAAAGCAATCCCTATCAAACTACCAATGGCATTCTTCACAGAATTAGAACGAAAAATTTTACAATTCATATGGAAACATAAAAGACCCCGAATCACCAAAGCAATCTTGAGAAAGAAAAATGAAACTGAAGGAATCAGGCTCCCTGACTTCAAACTATACTACAAAGCTACAATAATCAAGACAGTATGGTACTGGCACAAAAACAGAAATATAGATCAAAAGTACAGCCCCACACACATATGGTCACCTAATTTATGACAAAGGAAGCAAGAACATACAATAGAGAAAAGAGAGTCTTTTCAATAAGTGGTGCTGGGAAAACTGGACAGCTACCTGTAAAAGAATGAAGTTAGAACACTACCTAGCACCATACACAAAAATAACCTCCAAATGTATTAAAGACCTAAATATAAGACCAGACACTATAAAACTCTTAGAGGAAAACATAGGAAAAACACTCTTTGACATAAACCACAGCAAGATCTTTTTTCACCACTTCCTAGAGTAATGAAAATAAAAACAAAAATAAACAAATGGGACCTAATTAAGCTTAAAATCTTTTGCACAGCAAAGGAAACTATAATTGAGACAAAAAGACAACCCTCAGAATGGGAGAAAATATTTGCAAATGAAGCAACGGACAAAGGATTAATCTCCAAAGTATACAAACAGCACATGGAGCTCAATATCAAAAAAACCCCAATCCAATTAAAAAATGGGTGGAAGGCTTAAGTAAGCATTTCTCCAAAGAAGACATACAGATGGATAAAAAGCATATGAAAAGATGCTCAACATCACTAATTACTAGAGAAATGCAAATCAAAACTACAGTGAGGTATCACCTCACACCAGTCAGAATGGTCATTATCAAAAAATATAGAAACTATAAACGCTGGAAAGGGTGTGGTGAAAAGGGAACCCTCTTGCACTGTTGGTGGGTTGATACAACCACTATGGAGAACAGTATGGAGGTTCCTTAAAAAACTAAAAAAAGAACTACCATTTGACCCAGCAATCCCACTACAGGGCATATACCTTGAGAAAACCATAATTCAGAAAGAGACATGTACCACAATGTTCATTGCAGCACTATTTACAATAGCCAGGACATGGAAGCCACCTAAATGTCCATCAACAGATGAATGAATAAAGAAGATGTGGCACATATATACAATGGAATATTACTCTGCCTTAAAAACAAACGAAATTGAGTCATTTGTATTGAGGTGGATGGACCTCGAGTCTGTCATACAGAGTGAAGTAAGTCAGAAAGAGAAAAACAAATACCGTATGCTAACACATATATATGGAATCTAAAAAGAAAAAAAAATGGTATTGATGAACCTAGTCACAGGGCAGAAATAAACACATAGACATAGAGAATGGACTTGAGGACATGGGGGGAGGGGGAAGCTGGGGTGGAGTGAGAGTAACATCGACATATATACACCACCGAATGTAATGTAGTTAGGTAGTGGGAAGCAGTAGCATAGCACAGGGAGATCAGCTTGGTGCTTTGCAATGTCCTGGAGGGGTGGGATGGAGGCTCAAGAGCGAGGGGATATGGGAATATATGTATGCATATGGCTGATTGACTTTGTTGTACACAGAAACTAACACAGTATTGTGAAGCAATTATATGCCAATAAAGATCTATTAAAAAAGAAAAAAAAGACTAAGTGGAAACCTTCCAAATGAGCCTATTCGACCTTGATTCATCAGATAGCAACAAGTGACTAGACTATTGGTTTATTGATGATTCAAACATCCTCTACAGGGAAACATCTATTCATATTATTCACTCATTTTGAAAATAAATTTCCTGTTAATTAGCATTTTGTAAACAAACATTCTAAGTCAAAGATTTATGTACATATCTTTCCCGCTCTCTGCTTATCTTCTGACTTTATGTTCTTCTTTCTGTTTTGTAAATTCAAATTTTAATGAACACAACTTTTTCCTTTTACAGTCAAATTCATTTTAAAATTTTTCCTTAAAAATAGTAGTGTTTTATCCAACATTAATAAAATATTCATTATTTTTCTAAGAACTGTGTAGTTTGCTGGTAACACAAATTTCTAACCTACCTGGAATTGATTATTATATGTAGTGAGACATGGATATAGATTTTATTTTCCACTACTCTAGATTATTAGCTCTGCCATATATCAAGTTTCTATATTTGCACTGAAACATTTCTGTGATTTTATCTTTCATTGGTCTCTTTTTCTATCAGTTTATCAATCACATACTCTTAATATAGCTTTGTAGTCAGATGTGTTATATGTCAGATTTATCCTCATCCTCTTCTTCAAACTTTCCCCATATGTTCTTCAAACATTAGCTCATATTTTCCTATATAAATTTTAAAAATAGCTTATTTACTTTCATTAAAACTCTTTGGGTTTTGGATGAAAATTTACTGCATTTACAGACTAACATGTCTTATTATTATTAGAGAGTTCCAGTAGTAGATTATCTATGCTTTTTGTTTGATAATTATATTTTTTAAATTTAGACCTTTTACATATTTTATTAGGTTCATTCTCAGGTGCCATATAGTTTTGATTACTATTGTCAACTGAATCTTTTTATTATGCTCTATGTCCTAGTTTGATATCAACACTGTATCCCAAACTAATGACTTTTATTTATTCACAATTTTGTTTTTCCAAGTAAGCAATTCTGGTATTGCTTACTATAATTGGTGGGTTCTACCTACCAATGCAATGTTGAAAAACAGTGGTGCTAGTGGATCTCCTGATCTTGTTCCTAACATAATGGATGATTCTAGATAACTTCCAGTAAGTATGATTCTTAATAGATGCTTTTCATTAGATTATGGAAGACTGCTTATATACCAAGTATGAATAATGAAAGAATGATGAATTTTGCCTATGCCTTTTCTACATTTATTAATATGCTCTTAGGCTGTTCTCTTTAGCCCATTAAAACAGTGTATTGCCTTAATGTTCTACACACTGAGGCATGCTTGCATTCCTGGGATAAGCATCCTTAGTTATGATTTATCATATTACATCTAACATGCCATTGATTGTGAGATGCATTATTATTTAATGAACACCTAAGGAATAACAAAATAAAGTTCCATGTAAATTATGACCCATAATTTCATATCACTCAGAATTATTATTTCATACTTATTGAAAGACCTGTTAGGTTTATACAAATACAGTTTTTATTGCTGACACATAATAATATAATTTATATTATATAGAGAGAAATAAATTCCTTAATTTTTTTTTATTTTTTACATTCAGAGTTTGAATGTATTGCAATAAGAAACTATAATGCAGAGTTACCTATGGGGATTTTTATTTCACAGGCCCCATAAAGCATGTAGTTGTTACTTCAAAAGGAATATGAAACTGTGGTCATTCCTTCAATAACAAATATTTACTTCATACATATTTATTCTTCATTAGTTTTTTTCTAGTCTTCTAACACACAAAATAACTTCAGTTCAAATGCTAATTCATTCTGTGTTTTTTGTTGAACCAATTTCAAATGGAAAATAACCTTAACAGACAAAATATCTAAAGTGACAGTAATAAGAAGAGCTGTGAACAAGGTCATGTATGTGCAGTCCATGGAAACTACTTATAAATTTGCCAACACTTAACAGAGCCCTCCCTCAAATATTTTCAAGGACTGGGCAGGATTACAAAAGGAGGGCCATTTAACATGTCTCCATAAATTTTTTCTGTATTTAAAAATTAGAAATTAATCTAATAAGCTGTTAAATATAATGCTTCTTACATCTGATTTGACAATTATCCTTTCAAAAAGAAAAAAATAAAAAACACACATAAAGCTGTTTATATGACTAAAATTTGGCAAAATACCAAAGAATTTTTAATTTACTCTTGTGCGTGACTTAGTATATACTTAATGAGTCAACAATATTTAGATGACTGACAATAAAAGAAATACATAATTAATAGCTTATTTTATTCCATAAGGCTAACTTTTATAGCCTTAATGTCAAGAAAATTTATAATTTTGTTATAAACAACTATAAACATAATTTGTGTTCTATTGAGATTAATGATCTAATAAATTTTTAAAATTGCATCTAATTATATTAAAATAGATTTTAATACATGTTCTTCAAAAATAAAAATTAGATATGAACATAATTTTAATCTTTAAAATATAATCATTTACTATTCTTAAATGTAAAATATAAATCATAATTTAATATTATAAAATTTTAATCAAAATTCTCTGAATAAATGTGAAAATGTTTACTGCAAATTGTATTACATATTAATAATACAATCACAGTTCTGTGTTCAATATGCATCTACTAGCCAATGTGAAATATTGATATTATACTTAGATACTACATCTATACATATAAAAAAAATTTAAAGTTAATATAGCTTCTTTAATATCAAAAAATTTTCCTTAGCTACCATGTGCACTTCTTTTATATACTATGACTCACAATTGGGAACTGTAAGAGAAGCAATAAAATGTGCACACCAACAACAGGAAGTGATACTTGCTGTATAAGAACAAGTTGTATCCATGCTACTCTAGAGGAAGGATGTGATAAGTTAATTCATCTGTATTTTCTTGTACTCCATTTGTTTTCTATTGCTGTCCTAACAATTACCACAAACTTAATGGCTTCAAAAAATTTATAACATTTATTATCTTATAGCTCAGTAAGTCAGAAGTCCAACATGGGTCTAACCAGACTAATATCAAGGGTGTTATAAGGGTATCTGGAGGCTTTGAGGGGGAATACATTTCCTTGTCTTTTCCAGATTCTGGAGGCCAACTACATTCTTTGTGTTAACCAAAATTTCAGAGACAGAGACCTGATTGAAATAAAAGGGTGTTTTACACATGGAGGCTAGACAATACACTACTTAATAACCAAGTGATCACTGAAGAAATCAAAAAAGAATTCAAAAAATACCTAGAAACAAATGACAATGGAGACACGACAACCCAAAACCTATGGGATGCAGCAAAAGCAGTTCTAAGAGGGAAGTTTATAGCAATACAATCCTACCTTAAGAAAAAGGAAACATCTCAAAAAACAACCTAACCTTGCACCTAAAGCAATTAGAGAAAGAAGAACAAAAAAACCCCAAAGTTAGCAGAAGGAGAGAAATCATAAAGATTAGATCAGAAATAAAGGAAAAAGAAATGAAGGAAACGATAGCAAAGATCAATAAAACTAAAAGATGATTCTTTGACAACATAAACAAAATGATAAACCATTAGCCAGACTCATCAAGAAAAGAAGGGAGAAGACTCAAATCAATAGAATTAGAAATGAGAAAGGAAAAGTAACCACTGACACTGCAGGAATACAAAGGATCATGAGAGATTACTACAAGCAACTCTATGTCGATAAAATGGACAACCTGGAAGAAATGGACAAATTCTTAGAAAAGCACAACCTGCCAACACTGAACCAGGAAGAAATAGAAAATATGAACAGACCAAACACAAGCACTGAAATTGAAACTGTGATTAAAAATCTTCCAAGAAACAAAAGCCCAGGACCAGATGGATTCACAGACGAATTCTATCAAACATTTAGAGAAGAGCTAACACCTATCCTTCTCAAACTCTTCCAAAATATAGCAGAGGGAAGAACACTCCCAAACTCATTTTATGAGGCCACCATCACCCTGATACCAAAACCAGACAAAGATGTCACAAAGAAAGAAAACTACAGGCCAATATCACTGATGACCATAGATGCAAAATTCCTCAACAAAATACTAGCAAACAGAATCCAACAGCACATTAAAAAGATCATACACCATGATCAAGTGGGGTTTATTCCAGGAATGCAAGGATTCTTCAATATACGTAAATCAATCAATCCGATACACCATATTAACAAATTGAAGAAGAAAATCCATATGATCATCTCAGTCAATGCAGAGAAAGCTTTCGACAAAATTCAACACTCATTTATGATAAAAACCCTCCAGAAAGTAGGCATAGAGGGAACTTTCCTCAACATAATAAAGGCCATATATGACAAACCCACAGCCAACATCATCCTCAATGGTGAAAAACTGAAAGCATTTCCACTTAGATCAGCAACAAGACAAGGTTGCCCACTCTCACCACTATTATTCAACATAGTTTTGGAAGTTTTAGCCACAACAATCAGAGAAGAAAAAGAAATAAAAGGAATCTAAATTGGAAAAGAAGAAGTAAAGCTGTCACTGTTTGCAGATGACATGATACTATACATAGAGAATCCTAAAGATGCTACCAGAAAATTAGTAGAGCTAATCAATGAATTTGGTAAAGTAGCAGGATACAAAATTAATGCACAGAAATCTATGGCATTCTTATACACTAATGATGAAAAATCTGAAAGTGAAATTAAGAAAACACTCCCATTTACCATTGCAACAAAAAGAATAAAATACCTAGGAATAAACCTACCTAAGGAGACAAAAGACCTGTATGCAGAAAATTATAAGACACTGATGAAAGAAATTAAAGATGATACAAATAGATGGAGAGATATACCATGTTCTTGGATTGGAAGAATCAACATTGTGAAAATGACTCTACTACCCAAAGCAATCTACAGATTTAATGCAATCCCTATCAAATTACCACTGGCATTTTTCACAGAACTAGAAAAAAATTTTCACAATTTGTATGGAAACACAAAAGACCCTGAATAGCCAAAGCAATCTTGATAACGAAAAATGGAGCTGGAGGAATCAGGCTCCCAGACTTCAGACTATACTACAAAGCTACAGTAATCAAGACAGTATGTACTGGCACAAAACCAGAAATATAGATCAATGAAACAGGATAGAAAGCCCAGAGATAAACCCACGCACATATGGTCACCTTATCTTTGATAAAGGAGACAAGAATATACAGGGGAGAAAAAACAGCCTCTTCAATAAGTGGTGCTGACAAAACTCGACAGTACAGTAAAAGTATGAAATTAGAACACTCCCTAACACCATACACAAAAATAGACTCAAAATGGATTAAAGACCTAAATGTAAGGCCAGACACTATCAAACTCTTAGAGGAAAACATAGGCAGAACACTCTATGACATAAATCACAGCAAGATCCTTTTTGACCCACCTCCTAGAGAAATGGAAATAAAAACAAAAATAAACAAATGGGACCTAATGAAACTTCAAAGCTTTTGCACAGCAAAGGAAACCATAAACAAGGCCAAAGGACAACCCTCAGAATGGGGGAAAATATTTGCAAATGAAGCAACTGACAAAGGATTAATCTCCAAAATTTACAAGCAGCTCATGCAGCTCAATATCAAAAAAACAAACAACCCAATCCAAAAATGGGCAGAAGACCTAAATAGACATTTCTCCAAAGAAGATATACAGATTGCCAACAGACACATGAAAGAATGCTCAACATCATTAATCATTAGAGAAATGCAATTCAAAACTACAACGAGATATCATCTCACACTGGTCAGAATGGCCATCATCAAAAACTCTACAAACAATAAATGCTGGAGAGGGTGTGGAGAAAAGGGAATCCTCTTGCACTGTTGGTGGGAATGTAAATTTATACAGCCACTATGGAGAACAGTATGGAGGTTCCTTAAAAAACTAAAAATAGAACTACCATACGACACAGCAATCCCACTACTGGGCATATATCCTGAGAAAACCAGAATTCAAAAAGAGTCATGTACCAAAATATTCATTGCAGCTCTATTTACAATAGCCAGGACATGGAAGCAACCTAAGTGTCCATCAATAGATGAATGGATAAAGAAGATGTGGCATATATATACAATGGAATATTACTCAGCCATAAAAAGAAACGAAATTGAGTTATTTGTAGTGAGGTGGATGGACCTAGAGTCTGTCATACAGAGTGAAGTAAGTCAGAAAGAGAAAGACAAATACCATATGCTAACACATATATATGAAATCTAAGGGAAAAAAAAGTCATTAAGAACCTAGAGGCAAGACAGGAAAAAAGACATAGACCTACTAGAGAATGGACTTGAGGATATGGGGAGGGGGAAGCGAAAGCTGTGACAAAGTGAGAGAGTGGCATGGACATATATACACTACCAAACGTAAAATAGGTAGCTAGTGGGAAGCAGTCACATAGCACAGGGAGATCAGCTCGGTGCTTTGTGACCACCTAGAGTGGTGGGATAGGAGGGGTGGGATAGGGAGGGTGGGAGGGAGGGAGACGCAAGAGGGAAGAGATATGGGAACATATGTATATGTATAACTGATTCACTTTGTTATAAAGCAGAAACTAACACACCATTGTAAAGCAAATATATTGCAATAAAGATTAAAAAAAAAAAGAAATAAAAGGGTGTTTTGACATTGGGGGCTGGGGGTTGTTAGCCTGGGAGACCCAGATGGAAGAAGCACTTGAATTGTGTTCCTCCCAACTACAAAATGGGGGAGGCTTATAAAGGCAAAAACCACAAGGTTACAGTAAGTTACATGAGTTGTTTATCAAGAATTGTAATTGGGGCTTCCCTGGTGGCGCAGTGGTTGAGAGTCCGCCTGCCGATTCAGGGAACACGGGTTCATGCCCCGGTTCGGGAAGATCCCACATGACACGGAGCAGCTGGGCCCGTGAGCCATGGCCGCTAAGCCTGCGTGTCCGGAGCCTGTGCTCTGCAACGGGAGAGACCACAACAGTGAGAGGCCCGCGTACCGCAAAACAAACAAACAAAAGAAAAAGAATTGTAATTGAAGCTGGCAAGAGGTAGGGGTGCTTATTAAGTAGGGATTGGTTGGTGTCTTAAATAGTTGTAAATTTACAAAGGGGAGCAACCCTGAGACTTAAAGTTGCAGCTTGCAGACGTTGTTCTTAAAAAGGCTGGTGTCCTTGGGTTGGGTATAGTTCACATAAAGTTCAAGTTCTCAGTGGTGCAGGGACATGTCTGAGACCACGTCCTCAATGGTTGCCCGAATCCATTTTTGTATGCCGGAACTATGATTACTCCGTTATAATTTCAATTTGCCCTCACTTGGTTCCTGTCTCCCACCTCTATCTTCAAAGCCAACAAAGAGTTGCATCTCTCTGACCCTCTTGCGTAGGTACTTAATCTCCTTTGGTCACGGCTGGAAAAGATCCTCTGCTTTAAGGTTCTATGTGATTAGCTTGGGCTCACCTGGATAATCCAGGGTCCTTAACCTTAATTACTTCTACAAAATTCCTTTTGCCATGTAAAGTAACATATTCACAAAATCTAGATATTAGACCCTGGAATCTTGGATGGGCCATTATTCTGACTACATTTAAGCATAAACTTTCTCTGTATAAATCTTTCCCATACCGTAAGGCAGTCTTTGTTTCCAACATATATAGCAGCAGAGCCCAGGCATATTCATGCCACTCAGATACAAGCAACTTTTGCTTCAAGGGAAAGAAAGATGTAGAAAAGTGTTTACTTGGGACTGGAAAAATGTTAGTCCAAGATCGAATATTATATTTATCACTTTGATTTATGCTAATGCTGAAAATCAGAACACAAGTGAGAGAAGTCTATGAATTTTCTTTAAGTATTTATATTTTTGTAATATTTGTGATATATAGGATTCATCAAGGAATGGAGCTCAGAGCCCCTAAGGACCTTCTTATCTGGGTCTAACTGCAGTATTAAATATAAGTACAGGGTTACTACAACCAGGTTGCCTTCCATAAAATATGAGAAACCAATGAACCAAAAGAATTATCCCGTTTCATTTCCACACTTCAGAGTCATTCTATTGGTTTACTGTTATTCCCAGATATATTCTTTCTAGGCACATGTTAAGACTGTACTTCTCTGACTCCATATTGTTAGTGTTAGTTCAGAAAATGTGAAGTTTTTGAGATTTTACTCTATTTTCAAGGTGACAGGTTAGCTGTCAGAGTTTTATATTTATACCTTGACAGAAAATCTAAGGCCTTTGGGTCAGAGACAAAGAATTATTACTCATGAAAGAAGCAGCAACAGCCAAAGTAACATCATAATATCTATTCCCAAATCCCAGTCCACACAGGGTGACATTGTGAGAGCTAGATGGTATTTGCACACGCAATGGAATGTAATAAAGGAAAGGAATTCTGAGTTTATGAGACTTTGATCTTATATCAGGATACCTGCAACAGACCCATCTTGCCTTCTGGAAAGAAAAAGGATTTTATCTTCACTCTGGAGGGTAGACTAATCTTTCCCAAGAAATGGAAAGGAAATGTCTTTTTCTTTACTATCCTGGAACATCTCCAGGGAGGAAGACATCCCTAAACTTTACTATCCTGGAATATGTTCTTATACTAACAATCCTTACCTAAGTATAAATGTCTTAGCTCATATCACTCAGAAACATGAGAAATGTATGGGTAATCATCTCTCAACAGTTGGACATGGTCAGATGACCTGCTTTGGTTAATAAATTATGAATGCAAGTGATATTTCTTCCAGATGGAGTCTTCCATTGATTCATTATGTTGCTTCCTCTGTCCTCAGAGACAAGCAAAACTATAAATGACAGATACTACCTACATAGGCAGCTTTTCAGAATTACCATGACATGAAACAAAGCCTATGGTAACCCGAGATATGCATATAAGCAAAAAATAAACCATTATTCTTTAAGCTACTAAGATTAAGGGATTGGGTTTTTATTACTGCACCATAATTTAACCTAGTCTGATACACCATGAAAATTAAGTGTTATGTTCTCTGAATTCTGGCTCCATTTACTTTTTTACCTTCTAATACATATCTTCGTTTTACTTAAAAGATGGAAAACAATATTTACCATTCTTTAAAGTATTTGGTAGTTCTATGCATTCTTTTCCTTTGCTCAGTCTTTATCTTACCTATCCATGTCTCCAATAGATAAAATCCTGCTCATCTTTCAAGACAAAGACTTAGTGTCACATTTTAAACAAAATCTTCCCTAATTCCTCTGAAGAAAAATTATAATTTTCAAGCACACTGCTATTTGATAATTATGTGTTGTATTTTTTTTCAAATTCTCCGTTATTTCATAGTCATATATACATATCTGTCATACAAGGAACAGGAATAGGTTACTGGACATCGGGGGCTATATCAAAGGACTTAGCATCAGGCTTTGCACAAATAGGAATTAATAATACTTACAGAGTTGCATGATTTTCATTTTTAACATATTTATAAGCTTCTAAGAGGTATGCAAAAGCATTTTCTTACAAGTTAAAATTCTTTGTTTTATATAAAGAGTCTGGAATTGTTAAACACATTTACATTATCACATATTTTAGAAATGTAAATCACAACAAAGATATATCTATTTTTATCACAAACCTAAAATTATTTATGGGCCTGCACATATACAAGACAATAATCAAACTCAAGTGCCTCAGGAGGCTAAGCATGTAAGCAGTTGGAGAGGCTGTGACTCTATGGCAAACTGGAGAACGTTGCTTCCTTTAAAAGAGGCAGCCACTGAAGAGTCCTAACAATCACACAATGAAGAAATATAGGGCTGGTAATACCAGATCTTTCAAATTATCAACCAATGCTGAACATAAAAAAATTTATGCAAAGTATATTTATTTTAAAAAATCAGGGCAAACAATGAACATTGCCTAGTTTTAACTTCAGGTATCTAGCCTTCAGGTATGTACATTTTAAAAAAATCATCTAATATCTACTTCATTAAAATAAATTAATTAGCATAGCCACATTAATAATTATCAAAAAACAATTCATTGATTTTACAATTAGAATTATCACTATGGAATTTATCTTTTGCAAAGTATGTTGTTCTAACGCCTTTGTCTCTAATCAAAGCACTCAAAATCACATAGAATCTTATTTTGTTTTTAAATTATGTGATTTTCAATAACAAATATATGGGAAGATACTATCACTTTTATCCATATTGTATAATTATCTTTTGTTTTATTCTCTGACATCTCTAGTTGCTTTGAAGATCATAAATTCCCTAATTAAAATTCCTAACAGTTGTATCCTATTTGCATTTTTCTCTTAAGAACTTTGCAAATAGAAATATTGTTTCTATGAACTCCCAGTTTCCCCTATCCCATCCGGTTTCTATCAATATTTCTCAAAAGGAAAGAATAGTTTCAATCCCTTTGACTTTTTTTCCAAAATCTTAATTTGTTCTGAATTGAAAAAGATGGATAGACAGTTATCTTGAAGAACATGATGTTGGTTGGTTCCAAGTATGAAAAATGAAATGCTATAAATTTAACATTAGTCTACCTGGCAGGAGAGAAAGGATTTCTACCTGTCTTTTTCTCTAGAGTTAATTTTCTGAACTCACTCTCAATTCAAGTACTAAAGTTTCTGAGAAAAATCACATTTAAGCTCAGGGTACCAGCCTACCATATCCAGATTTTGTTTGCAATACAAATTGTACCCTCAGGAAGATATTTTTAAAATTGACCTAATGATGACTCCAAGGTTTAAAATATGCAGAAAATTTGACCCAACAGTCCTAATACTTTTTAGCTGAGAACTTATATTTCAACACAGCTTTTCACTGTTTTTCTACAGGTGCATCCACATAATATCCACAATGCACTGGTCAATGGCCTTTCCTTCTAGAACAGGAAACAAGTTTCAGGAATCCCTTTTCCCCTATATGTCCAAGATTGCTCCAGCACAGGGCCTAGTACGCTGTGACATTTTGTTGAATTAATACATTTGTTTGAGTACATTTATTGAGTTTTAAGGTATCAAAATAAATATAATCTAATCTTAACAAGTAAATTTCAATGTTAGAATCAGCTATAAACTGTTCACACGGGTTTCTTGATATTGGCCACGATATAGGTGTTTTCTCAACATTTCTGTATGTCAGTAATGCAAAGAAATTGACCTAACTGCAGTTAAGTACAGCATAACAATTAGGATCACAGTGTCTGTAGTGAAATAACTGGCCTTCTGATCCTTATTATCCATTTATAGATTTAACTTATTAAATGAGATCATGCACAAAAGTGTTTATCCCAGTGCTTGACACATGGGAAGCTTATGTTTTACATATTTTAGTATTTCATATGTATGGACCCCTCCCAACACTGAAGGAGGAACCCTAGAAACATCTTTTCATTTTCTCACACGTGGAATTTTTACAAGCTTAAAATAATTTAACTCTGGTGATTCCTATCTCTTTCCATTAGTATTTCCACTTCATCATTTTTTTTTTTTCATTTTGTGCCAAGTACAATGGAATAGTTATGGACATTTTCAAGATCAGGCTAAGGGGAATTTCAGCTGGAAATACAAATTTTAGTTTAGGGTTAGGAGATATATGTATGGGTTCTGTATAATTTCTATGTATTATTACTATATTAGTTTTCTGTCACTATATAACAAATAACTGTAGATTTAGTTGCTTAAAACAATATTGATTTTTTTATCTAAAATTCATAAAAGTCAAAAGTCTGAACATGGCTGTGCAGTGTTCTATAACTGGGGTTTTACAAAGCATAAATCAAGGTGTTGGCTTGACTTCTTTCCTTTCTGTAACTCAGGGCCCTCTTTTAAGCATATGGGTTTATTGGTAGAATTAAGCTATTTGCTTTCGTAGGACTGAGACCTCCATTATCTTTCTGCCTGTCAGACAGTGGTTCTCTGTTTCTAGAGGCCACCTGCAGTTCCTTGCCATATGTCTCCCTCTATAAGCCTTCTTTTTGATAGATCTCCATTCTCTGAATCTCTTACTTCAGGAAGAGCCTTTTAGGGCTTACCTAATTAGGTCAGGCCAACCCATGATGATCACCCTTTTGATCAACTCAAAGTCGACTGATTTAGGACCTTACTTACACCCATAGAATCCTTTCACCTTGTCATATAACTAAACTTAATTAGGAGCGTGCTGGACATCATATCCACAGTTCCGCCCATACTCAAGCAGAAAGGATTATACAGGGTGTATACAGCAAGGGGCTGAAATCTCAGAATTCATCTCAGAATTCTGCCTATCATAGTGAATTACTGCTAGCCATACCAGAGTAGAGATGGCTTTCAGGAACATGCTTACTAAGTGCTTTGATGACTCACTAGGCAATATGACACTAAAGAGCAGAGCCAGATATCACATAATGATATGAATGGGTCTCTAGCTCCTGGTAATAAAGTTATGATGGTACATAAATCTAAAACAACTTGAAATTTCCTGAAGTCTGACAGCATGCATGAAAATTAATAGAATTTTCCTCAAATTTGACAGTAATCCTAAAAATTTACATTGTATTAATAAGGAGTGAGGCTAAAAGAAAATCTTCAAAACACCAAATTATAAAATTCAGATTCCAGTCAACCATGCTAGAGGAAAGACTAAATTGCCTTTCTCTTTGGAAAATCTTATCATTTAAAAGGACAAAAACTGTAGAACATGTAAGAGTATATTATAGAAGTGCTGTTGTGGTTACCATTGTTGCTTTTTAAATTGTGGATATATATGTGACTTTTGACAGCTTTTAAAATTATGTGATGCTTGGGGAAGCGACAACTGGATGAAGTTAGTCAAAAGGTACAAACTTGCAGTTATATGATAACTAAGTACTGGAGATGTAATATACAAAAAGATATATATGGGATAAATATAATTAACACCGTTTTATGTTATATATGAAAATCATTAAGAGAGTAAATCCTGAGTCCTCATTACAAGGAAAAATAATTTTTCTTTCCTTTTAATTTTGTACTTATAATATATGAGATGATGGTTGTTCAGTAAATTTACTGTGGCAGTCATTTCATGATGTATGTAAGTCAAGTCATTAGGCTGTACACCTTAAACTTATACAGTGCTGTATGTCAATTATATTTCAATAAAACAGGAAAAACATTTTTTAAATTTGTGATGTTTTAATTATTTTATTCATTCTAGAAATATTTAATTTCTAGTTATTCTTTTCCTTGAAGAGGCTCCATATTTCAGTTTCCACAAAATTTTTCACTCTGTTAACATTATAATCGTTACTGTTAAACTTTAAATATACAGAGTTTGGGGTCACATATCCCAGGATGTCTGCAATTGGGAGAAAACTGACTCATGGTCATTAATATTAAAAACAGAAAATATAAATAAATAAAACACCCCAAACTCCATCATATAAAGATGAACACTGCTAACATTTCATGGTAGAATCAATCTGTCATCCTCTAAATGATCTGGACATGCATTTTATTGGTTATCTTTATTATGAATATAGATCTACTCATTAGAAGTTTCTTACAGGTTTTCTTTTAAAAATCATATCTATAATGTATCATACAAGAGTTCATGTTTTGGTTTCTTAAAAGTAGAGTAAGAACTTAAAAGCAATTGTAAAGCAATCTGAGGGCAGACTTCTAGATTTCATATTTTTTCCCTATGAAAGTACTTGTTTTGTTTAGCAACCCAGATTGTTGAATCTTCTAAAATATTAACGTATGAATCATAGTGTCAATAGAAATAATCTATAAACAGTCTATAATAAGAAAAGAAAAGAGTTTTATCTGAGCCAAACTGAGGACTATAGCCCAGGAGAAACAGGTTCAAGAAGCACTGGAATTGTGTTCCATCAGACCACAAAATGGGGGAGGCTTATATAGGCAAAAACTGCAGAATTATATAAATTGTCAAGAATTATAATTGGAGCTGGAAAGAAGCAAAGATGCTGGTTAAAGAAGGATTGATTAGGGTCTGAAATGGTTGCATAGTTACAAGGGGAGACCTTGAGAGCACAAGTTTGCACCTTGCAGCTGCTAGCAGATATTGTTTTGAGAACAGCTGGTGGTGTCTTTGAGTCTGATACAGTTCAGAAAATTCAAGTTCTCAAGGATGCAGGAACGTGTCCGAAACCACATCCACAATGGCCACCCAGCTCCATTTTCGATGTCTGAACCACAGTTACTCCAACTTGATTTTTAAATGCATTCTTTTCTTTAATGGTTAAAACAAATATAAAATGTATGTTTAATAGGTCACAAAATTTGCAAACGAAGCAACCAACAAGGACTTAATCTCCAAAATATACAAACAGCTCATGCAGCTCAGTATCAAAACAATAAACAACAAATCAAAAAATGGGCAGAAGATCTAAATAGACATTTCTCCAAAGAAGACATACAGATGGATTAAAAGCACATGAAAAGATGCTCAACATCACTAATTATTAGAGAAGTTCAAATCAAAAACTACAATTAGCTATCACCTCACACCAGTCAGAATGGTCATCAAAAAATCTACAAACAATATATGTTGGAGAGGGTGTGGAGAAAAGGGAACCTCCTACACTGCTGGTGGGAATGCAAACTGGTACAGCCACTATGGAGAACAGTATGGAGGTTCCTTAAAAAACTAAAAATAGAGCTACCATATGATCCAGCAATACCATTCCTGGGCATATATCCTGAGAAAAACATAACTCGAAAAGATACATACACCCCAATGTTTCTTGCAGCACTATTTACAATAGCCAAGACGTGGAAGCAACCTAAATGCCCATCAACAGAGGAAGTGGTACATATACATCATGGAATATTAGCCATAAAAAAGAACAAAATAATGCCATTTGCAGCAACATGAATGGACCTAGAGATTGTCATACTGAGTGATGTAAGTCACACAGAGAAATACAATTATCATATGATGTTGCTTATATGTGGAATCTATAAAAAGGGGGGGGTACAAATGAACTTATTTACAAAACAGGAATAAAGTTACAGATGTAGAAAACAAACTTATGGTTACCAGGGGGTATGGGGTGGTAGGGATAAATTGGAAGATTGGGATTGACATATACACACTACTATATATAAAATAGATAACAAATAACGAACTACTGTATAGCACAGGGAACTCTACTCAATACTCTGTAATGACCTATATGGGAAAAGAATCTAAAAAAGAGTGGATATATGTATATGTATAACTGATTCACTTTGCTGTACACCTGAAACTAACACAACATTGTAAATTAAATATATGCCAATACAAATTTAAAATAAAAAAAAAAATAGATTACAAAACAGGCTGTTCTACTGATACTACAAAGTTTAAGTTAAATCATGTATAAGCCAGATTGACCTCCCTATACCTCAATATGTGAAAATTTCTTCCATTAATAAAAACATTTTTTCACAGTAACATTTTTGTAGTGCAAATTCAAGCATATCAGATTCTTGGTTAACTGGAGCATAGCTTACTATCCTAGATTTTTTAGAATGAGTTGGTTTTCTATATATTTTACAGGGATATTAAGAACATTGATTAATTAGTTGATCAAACAGAGGTGAGTTAAGAGGAGATGTAGTGAGCAATATTCATATATTTTTACTTTGCATATATTCAAGTATATACTTACTGGCATGATTAGGATTCTTTTGTTTATACTATTATACAATGCTTTTATCTCTTGGTAATACAGCATAGATATTTTTCTCTGTCATCCACTATGTTTCTACAATGACAATTTAGCTTTGATTTTGACTTCACCATAGCTAATTTAATCTGATCTTGGTTTTTTTTCCAATAAATTATTTGAAGTACACTGTAATATTTTGTAAATATCACATAGTAATATTTGTACTATGTCCTGGAGTTATTTCTCCTTTCTTTTACAATTTTACACTTGTCTTTTCTACTAAATGAAATTGATGTTTTCAAGCTTTTATCATGCTAATTACCCATAGATTGAATTTTTAGTTATAGAATTTTTTATTTCTAGAATATTTATTCACACGCTTACTTTTGTATCCTTATTTTTTTCTTTTACGTCCACTGGTGTCTTTAAGGTTGGCATATATATTAAATAAAACTATAGAACACCGAGTTTAATTTTAGTTTCAGACAATGACAATCAATATTTAGGACATACTTATAAAAAACCTGATATTTGAATTGGACTGGGTATCCAGTATTTTATCTGGCCATTCTATCTTTTTTTATTGAATTTTGAATTAGTATGTTTCCAGTAGTTATTGTCTAACAATGAAATTATATGACTCTGCACTTGCCTCCCACAAAGTTTTGGCCATAGTTTTGTTTGAGTATTTGTACTGTTTTTTATTTAAACGTAATATTCCATTTACCTTTTTGACTGCATTTTTTACTCAGTTATTATGAAGAGTTTTAAATGTGGGTGTTCTGAAATACTTAGAATTCTATCAAATTTTATTTTATTAATGGTTCTGTTGTTGTTTTATCTCACATTATACATAATTTAGCAGAATTATGGAAATTTAGTGAATGTTTATTTGTACTTAATAATATGATTGACAATAGAGAGATGATCATACGTCAGACACTGTTTTTTTTTTTTTTTTTTTTTTTTTTTTTGCGGTACGCGGGCCTCTCACCGCTGCGGCCTCTCCCGCTGCGGAGCACAGGCCCCGGACGCGCAAGCCCAGCGGCCATGGCTCACGGGCCCAGCCGCTCCGCGGCACGTGGGATCCTCCCGGACCGGGGCACGAACCCGCGTCCCCCGCATCGGCAGGCGGACTCCCAACCACCGCGCCACCAGGGAAGCCCCAGACACTGTTTTTAGTAACCTAGGAAGAATACCTTACATTAGCCTTACAACAACACTGTGCAGAAAGTGTTATTTCCAATAGACAAGTAATCTATGATTCAGAAAGTTTAAATAACCTTCTCCAAGTGTCACAATTCACATGTAAGATTGTTAGATTGAAACCTAGGACTTTCTGAACACAAATGCTGAGCTCACCTGGAGACCAACAGACACCTGGGAATTGAGCACCATTCATTACCAACAGTCCAAGGTCAGAAACCTGCAGTGGTTCTTCAGAGTGCAAGAGAGGATGGTCCTTCCTTCCCTCAATGTTTTGCTCAGCCTGTGGTGCTCCATGCCAAAACTGGTAGCATGCAGTTCTCAGATTCACCCACTCTACTACCCCACTGGTATGTAAGCTGCCAACATGTCTGGGGCACAGCAATTCTCAGTTTCTTGCATCCAATAGATTTCAGTTCCAGAACATTTTTTCTTCAAAGACAAATGTATATGGTACAAAAACCTGCCTATTTGTTTTGTCTTTACATTGATACTAACATTTTAGGTATGTTGTATTATTAATATTTGCACTGGGCTTTTGACACAAAGTTTTTCTTTGAATCAAAGTTTATCTTTGATTCATGGATGGAAAAGTCTTATCACTCTAACCCTGGCTTCTTATGCAAAAATCTTCCTATTCTTTCCTCAACATTATTAATTGCTGGTAAAAATATTAAAGTTTCACCTCATAAGATAAATATTGTCCTCAATTACAGGATTAATTTTCCATACAGTTTTTGTTTATAAAAAACAAAGATTTTTTAAAAAATCTTTCCTAATATATACTTCTGTTTCCAACAATACTGTAATGCTAGGCTAGTTTGTATAAAAAGCATCAATTGATATGTTAATTTTCCTTCAAATTGTTATGGTTATGAAAATAAAATAGTTATGCTACATTGAATTACTTTTGCCTTGAATTTCAATCTTCTTAATTTTGATATGAAAGGGTTTTTTTTGTCTTTAGTATTTCCGCTTGTTTCATATCTTATTTTTAAAATGTCTATGTTATACTTAGACATTACTTATATCTCTTATATCTCTTCTGAATAGCTTATATATTTTCTTTTATACAATAGGAACTGTTGACTTCGAAAAAATTATATTTATTTTCAAAGTTGATTTGTTAGATATAAAGTTTTTTGTTTTATATATTTATACAGCAAATTTTTCCAACTCATATTTTACTTACATATAGTAAAAAGAATTTTTATAGATATTCTAGAGTGAGTTTGATTCTGTATGTTATTCTTTTTTTGGCATCAATTTGTCACCTACAAATTGGCACTTGTCATCTACCTCTACAAATTAAGATCCACTGCAGCTATTGACCTTCAACACCCCCTGAAAGGAGCTCAGGGTGCAGATCAGGGATGAGGCCCTCTGTGCTCTGAGAAAAACTGGCAGAACTGGTCTTCAGATAGATATTTTCCTGAGACGATTTCATGAGCCCAATTTTTTTTTTTTCATTTTTTTTTTGTGGTACGCGGGTCTCTCACTGTTGTGGCCTCTCCCGTTGCGGGACACAGGCTCCGGACGCGCAGGCTCAGCAGCCATGGCTCACGGGCCCAGCCGCTCCGCGGCATGTGAGATCTTCCCGGACCAGGGCACGAACCCGTGTCCCCTGCATTGGCAGGCAGACTCTCAACCACTGCGCCACCAGGGAAGCCCCATGAGCCCAATTTTTAAATCTCCTCATATCTAGAAAAACACTAAAATCCTTCATGATGACGTCTGCTCCTTGTGACTAACAGTAACCTTCAAGAGACTAGCAGAAACCTTCTGCAAACAAATATGTGCTTGATTGTATGTACTCCCCCTTTACCAAAATCAAATATATACTGATCTTTCCCCCTACCTCTTTGGAGCAGTTTCTGAGAGGTATCTGAAATGCTGTCTCCCAGGCTATAGTCCTCATTTTGCCCCAAATAAAACTGAACTCACAGCTCTCACGTTGTGCATTTTTTCCCTCAGTCGACACTTTTGACTCCTAAATGTACATTGCATTCATAAAAGTATAGATATTCATGGAATCCTATCACAAGAAAGGATATTGACTATTTTATATATATCTTAATGGATTCTAATCTAAGTAAAATCTCTCTTCGATAGCACTGATCTCACGTATTCATCTCAGGTTATTCTTTTAAAAAATGTTTTGTAAGTTGCTTTCATTTCTGCTCCTTTTATTTCTGGTTAGTTTTGTTGTGTTTCTTTCCACGTTTATAGGTAAGTTTACATTTTACCTTACTTTTACCAGTGACAGTTTGAAAATATTCAAAACACAATATTCCTTGATTATTGAGAGACAACTTTAAACTGTGATGACTGGCACTACCCTCAGTAAAATGAGGAAATTAACAAATGTTTCCTTCATCCTTAACCAATTATTTTGATTGTTACTGTATTAATCTATAATTGACAGATTTTACTTCAAATACATTTTTGAAAGATTTTATAATTGTATTTTTTGCAAACATTACCATTGTTTCTACTCAATGCTTTCAATTCTCACTGCAAGTCTATCTACTTCAATACTCCTGAGATATTCTGATCCATATCTTTGAAAGCTAGATGTTTTTGTATTTTTGCTTTTCATCATTGTTTTTATTTTTCCTTTCAGAAAAGATATGTGAGTAGAAAAACAGTTGAGTCTGTGCATACTTGTTACTTTCCCAAATGCAGAATATCTTCAACTTGGGTCACAGTTTGGGTAAAACATTCTTGAAATATTTTGATTATGAGAAATTGACAATGAAATATTCAAAAGAAAGTTTTTTTTTCAATTTTTTAAAAATGAAAATATTAAAAAAGTTTTAACACTTTGGACATACAATAGTAGAGTTTTTAAAATCTGTTTCTTAACAGATAACTTGCACATTTATAACTGCAGGAAATTTCAGAGTTTTAAAAAGATCTAGTGACCTAAATATTTTGTTTTTCTGTGAACAATCTGCAAAGACAGAAGGCACTCAAAGTTAACATGCTGTCAAAATCCATATTATATTCTCAAGTGTTTAATTTGTAATCAAGTATGGATAAGCTTAAGTTAAATGTAGTTGTAACAGTACTTTGCATTTTCACTCTGATTTCCAAACATTTAAAACATAAGTTTTTAAGATTCAATCTGGTTTCTAAGTTATCTGGTTACTTATAACACTTTGCAAATGACAAATAAAATATGAGTAGCTGCAATGAGCAGGCTAATTTCAATGGCTTATTAGAATACTTTTCAGATGTGTCTAAGTATTAAAATGCTGCAGGGGCACAAATACCATCAAATACCTATTCCTCTGAAAATAATGGGATACTAAATATGTTCAAATTCCAGATGGTTATAATAATGGAACAATAAGCCAAAAGAAGTACAATTTATTGGCTTTAAAAAAAATCTGTCTTCTACTTTTAAGATTATAGCATAATAAATGTACTAAAATGAAATTATCACCCTTCTTGGATTTTTGAAATCTTTGCTTGTCTCTTGTGTCTTATAATTCTATAGCTGTATTTCTCCAATGGCTTGTAATAACTGTGTAGTATTCACTGCCCAGATTACACTGTTTATTAATCTCCTGGTATCTGAAGTATATCAATAAAAAGAAAAATAAAACCCTAAAATATATTTAAAAATGAAACAGCTAGCTACCTTTTAGATGACTACCTTAAATTTTCCCAAATAAAAAATATATTCAGTTTGTAATTTATTGATAATTTTCCACCATTTAAAAAAAATAAAGAGAACTAAAATTCAAAGTAACAGTGGGAAGTATAATTCATCCCTATGACAAATTAACTTGATTAACTTGTGTAATTAGTGATCACCCTCTTTTGTGATTGAAGAAAGTATCTTTATGGAACACATTTAATAAAAAAGAAATTTATTTTATTAGAACAGTTCAATATGACCAATGAGTTTTTAGAGGTACGTGGATGAGAAAAAAATTTTAGTACAGCATTTACTGTAATTCAAGAAATTTTCATAACCTAATTATCTAAATGGGATATTAAATTCAATGTTAAAATGCAATGGAGAGGGGAAAAAATCATTAAAAGAATAACTTTTGGAAGCCATTTATCTAATCCTCTCCTCGTACTTTCTTAGGGTGATGGTGATGATATGTACACCTTATTTAATTAGATGATAGGCTACAGTTAGAAACATCCAATTAACAATAATCCATACTTTAAAATTCTAAAATTCTTTTATATCATTGTAAACCACCAAGATCTTGTGTGTAAGACAAGAGAATATGTCCAGTCACTGGGAGGATGAGCTGAGGCAGATCAGGAGAGTGAGAACATGTTTTCTCCCAAATCAAGAGGTAGATTCTTATAGAAAACCTTGGCTGTAAGTATAAACCCTGAAAATTTTTTACTTTGGAGGGTAGAGGCAGATGTCTTTTATGACAGAAATTGGGGGAAAGAGGCTAGAGAAATTTTCAAAAGATAAAGACATTTCACTTTTTCTTCATCAGCATGTACCAGAAGGTTCTTATTGGAACAAACATTTGGGGACCAGGTATTTATAATTTTGAACTAGTTAGTTTACACTCTGACAACTAATATCATTTAGAAAAGAATATACAATATGTTTCCAAAACCCATAGAAAATTCCAGGGACCTCTTCATGTTCCTTTATTAACTCATTTAATGAAGGACTTAATTTTCAAGCTGCAGTGGTTGTTGTTATTCCATTTATTTCTTCTTACATAACAAATGGCCCAAATTTAGTGGTTTAAAAACAAACAAACAAAAATATCTCTACTGGTTCAGTGACTTAACTAAGCTCAGGTAAGTGATTCCCACTTGAGGTCTCCTATTTAGGTCCACTCAAAGGAGGTGACGCACTAACTTGGGTGGCAGAAGTGTCTGGTTCTTGGCTGGGAACTAACCTGGAGTCATAGACCAGAATCCCTATATGTGAACTTGACACATGGCTTGGGTTTCTCTTCTCACAGCATGGTAGTTGGTTCCTGAGTGAGAGCATCCCAAGAGTGAGTGTCCCATAAGATAAGAAGTGACAGATGCTTGCTACTGGACCAGCATCATTCCTGACATATTCTAACGGCAGAAAACTCACCCTACACTTGCCTTGATAAATATATATATATATATATATATATATATATATATATATATATATATATATATATATATATACCCTCCAATTTTTGATGGGGAAAAGGCAAGACCACAATGCAGAAAGAGTATATGGAATAGGAGCTATTGTTGCAATTCTTGGAAAATACACTCTGTCATATTTGTCATAGAAATAATAAATTAGGGAGAGTTCTATGTGCCTTGTTAAATAGTTAGCCACATAAACTTTTGTCAACTACTCTTATCATTATCCCAAATATATAGACCTGTATAATTTTTCACATCTTGATTTCTATTTCATGTAGCTGGTATGATGGAATACTTCATTAATCTGTCTTGGATCAACAGCTTGGTTACAAGGTAGGAGAGTGTTGCCCTTACCACAAAACTATCACCCTTATAAATGTACTCCAAAAGTCAGAAAGAGAAAAACAAATACCATATATTAACACATATATGTGGAATCTATAAAAATGGTATACATGATCTTATTTGCAAAGCAGAAATAGAGACACAGATGTAGAGAACAAACGTATGGATACAAGGGGGAAAGGGGGGGGATGAATTGGGAGATTGGGATTGACATATATAAACTACTATGTATGAGATAGATAACTAATGAGAACCTACTGTATAGCACAGGGAACTCTACTTGGTGCTCTGTGGTGACCTAAATGGGAAGGAAATCCAAAAAAAGAGGAGATATATGTATACATATGTCTGACTCACTTGCCTTACAGCAGAAGCTGACACAGTAGTGTAAAGCAACTATACGCCAATAAAAAAAATAAAAGTTAAGGGCTTCCCTGGTGGTGCAGTGGTTGACAGTCTGCCTGCCGATGCAGGGGACACGGGTTCGTGCCCCGGTCTGGGAAGATCCCACATGCCATGGAGCAGCTAGGCCTGTGAGCCATGGCCGCTGAGTCTGCGTGTCCAGAGCCTGTGCTCCGCAACGGGAGAGGCCACAACAGTGAGAGGCCCGCGTACCACAAAAATAAATAAATAAATAAATATAAATAAAAATTTAAAAATAAAATGAATAAATAAACAAAAAAATGTACTCCAACTGACAAGATGCCTTCAGACTCTGTGAGTGAGAAAGGTAAAGTATATAAATTCCCATTAAGAAAAGACTGATAAAACTCGGGTGAGTAGATAAATCCAAGTTTAGGTTCTTTTGGCCCGTTAGGTTTTTCCTGTTTTTCCTTTTACGTAAGGTAGGCAGCCTCACGAAGATGGTATAATTCCCTAATATTAGAACATTAGACAGCAATGTCTATTAGTGCTCAATAGTAAGAAATTACCTCATTTCTTCAACATCAAATTGTCATATTCTTAAATTAAGCTATTTTAATTTCTCTATTCCTTCCTTGCTCTTTGTTCTCTCTTTTGTGGATATTATTTTGATCTAATCTCTTTATGTTTCCCCATACAAAAGAAGTAATTCACGCAGAGCAGTGAATGCAGAAGCATATGGGTATGTATGTGTGTTCATGTGAGTGTGTATGTGTGAGGTACAATATTGGACAAGTATAATAACATGAAATTATTTTCCAATGTTCCTGTCTAAGCTACATGAAATAAAACAACAATAAGACATCTAATGTTTCCTATTTAGGACTTTTTTTTTCAATTTCCAAGATATCCTTTCATAGCTTTGAAAAGCTATATACTCAATGAATGATTGATGGATAAGAAATATGATTATTTCAAACAACCCAGTATATACTTGTGGTTCTTTCAGCCTATTGATAGGCACATTTACCACCAAAAGAGCTGCATTTTTTTCCTAATGTTATGTTAATGAACCTGTAATTAATAAACTTGAATATGGGCAAATAAAATATGTCTCATGTTATACCTGGCCATCTTTCTTCTACCTTTCATCTTTAACCGGTTCCTGATTATAACATTTATCAAACCTACTCATGACATTGATATTTGCCAATGTCTCTTTGGGAATTACCAACATTTTGTGTTTTCTGTTCTTCGGTGCTTCCAATATCTGCTTGTGGGCTACTTTGTGCTCCCAATCTCCTGATATGACTTCACTTACTTTGTCTTTAAGTGTCAAGTTATCTCTAAGATATCTCCTAAATCTATTTGATAAAGTGTCAAGAATTTAGTTCATTTCAATAAAAACTCCTTTCACATTTTCTTGGGAGGTATTAATTTCTATCTACTTCAAGTGATTCTTATAAAGTTAGTTAAGTAAATGTATATGAAATCGTTTGAAAAATTCAGGGTACTATAAAAACGTAAATTATTTTTGTTAATACGATTTTGTATAGGGATACATGAAACTGAGATCACTATAACTTTGAAATCAACATGTTTCCTTTATTTTGTTCTTTAGTTTACTGGTCTCCTGTATGTTCAGCTTTCCCTCAAACATTTAAAATAATTCTGATGATGTTATTTCCTCATTTAAAGCCAACCGAGACATTTTTATATTTTAATTTTTTAACTAACATGGCCTACAAGGCCCTGAAGGATCCTGCTCTTCCTGGATCTCTCTTGCCAGCATTTGCACTCTTCTCTAACCACATTGCTTTCACTATTCACATTACAGCCTCATTGCCAGTCTTTTTTAGCTTAAAGGAAAAAAAAAAAAAAGAAAGAAAAAAAAAGGAAATCAATCCCTTACCACTTAAAGATTTTAGGAAGCCTATTCATACAAGAACTTGCCCTTGCTTCCTAGGTCTTAACTTAATTACCTCTGAATCAACTTTCAGACACTTAGAAATATAAATCGATCATTGTTATTACATAGCTCACTTTTTTTTTTTTTTTTTTTTTTGTGGTACACGGGCCTCTCACTGCTGTGGCCTCTCCCGTTGCGGAGCACAGGCTCCGGACGCGCAGGCTCAGCGGCCATGGCTCCACGGCATGTGGGATCCTCCCGGATCGGGGCACGAATCCGTGTTCCCTGCGTCGGCAGGCGGACTCTCAACCACTGCGCCACCAGGGAAGTCCCCAGCTCAACATTTTTCAACAGTGCTTTTCAAAATCTGATCCCTGGACCAGAAATATCAGCATCACTTGGGAACATGTTAGAAAGGCAAATTCTCAGGCCCAACTCCCAAAATCACTGAATAAGAAAACTCTGGAGATGAGGCCTAGCAACATGTTTTAACCAGCCCAACAGGGAACTCTGATGCTTGCTAAAGTTTAAGAGCTACTCCCCTACAATGTCTTTCCATTATATTAAAAATTAAATTTATCCTATGATATGTCATAATCCCTTTGGAAACTTGTTTGAAATATAGACCATGGGACTCTTCTACCTCAGAAAAATTCAACAATGGGGTGTGCATTTTTACCTAGCACTCTAGGTATTCTTTACTGGAAATCTCTATCATACAGCCCTAAACTATGATGCCTCTGCCTGCATCTCAAGCTGTGTCTCCATTAATAACTCCTTTTCCACTGAACTCCAGATTCAGGACCTTTATCTTTGCCTGGAATGGTTTCAACACACATGTTTAATAGGCTTTTTCCTTTATTTCATTAGGATCTCAACTCAAAAGTCACCATAACAGAGAGGTCTTCCATGACCACCCTATAAAGAAATATAGCAGCCCTGTCATTCTCTATGCCCTTATTTCCTCATAACATTTATTATAGACAATTTCTGTTTACCTGTATACTTCCCTTGGCACCCCTCAGCATGAAGAAAGAGGGAGTACTACAAACAATTTTGCACTATTAAGCTTAAAATATGTTAAATGGTGGGAAACAGCCAGGTCATCTAGGGCACAGCATGTGGACACAAACAGATGGAGAGATATACCATGTTCTTGGATTAGAAGAATCAATATTGTGAAAATGACTCTACTATCCAAAGGAATCTACAGATTCAGTGCAATCTCTATCAAATTATAAATGACATTTTTCACAGAACTAGAACAAAATGTTTACAATTTGTATGGAAACACAAAAAACCCCAAATTGCCAAAGCAAACTTGAGAAAGAAAAATGGAGCTGGAGCAATCAGACTCCCTGACTTCAAACTATATTGCAAAACTACAGTCATGAAAACAGTGTGGTACTAGCACAAAAACAGAAATACAGGTCAATAGAACAGGATAGAAAGTCCAGAGATAAACCCATACACCTATGGTCACCTAATTTATGACAAAGGAGGCAAGAAAATACAATGGAGAAAAGACAGTCTCTTCAATAAGTGGTACTGGAAAAACTGGACAACTACATGTTAAAAGAATAAAATTAGAACACTCCCTAAAATAATATCAAAATGGATTAAAAACCTAAATGTAAGGCTGGATACTTAAAACTCTTAAGAGGAAAACATAGGCAGAACACTCTCTGATATAAATTGCAGCAATATCTTTGGATCCAATTCCTAGAGTAATGAATATAAAAACAAAAATAAACAAATGGGACCTAATTAAACTTAAAAGTTTTTGCACAGCAAAGGAAACCATAAACAAAACAAAAAGACAACCCAAAGAATAGGAGAAAATATTTGCAAATGAATCGATTGGCAAGGGATTAATCTCCAAAATATACAAACAGCTCATTCAGTTCAATATCAAAATGAAACAAAAGAACAACAACAACAAAATCACAACAACCCAATTAAAAAATGGGTGGAAGATCTAAATAGACATTTCTCCGAAGAAGACATACAGATGGCTAAAAATCACATGAAAATATGCTCAACATCACTATTAAAGAAATGCAAATCAAAACTACAATGAGGTATCACCTCATACCGGTCAGAATGGCCATCATCACAAAGTCTATAAACAATAAATACTGAAGAGGGTGTGTAGAAAAGGGAACCCTCCTGCACTGTTGGTGGGAATATAAATTGGTACAACTGTTATGGAGAACAGTATGGAGATTCCTTAAAAAACTAAAACACTACTGTATGATCCAGCAATACCACTCCTGGGCATACATCTGGAGTAAACCATAATACAAAAACATATATGCACCCCAGTGTTCACTGCAGCACTATTTACAGTAGCCAAGACATGAAAGCAACCTAAATGTCCATAAACAGAGGAATGGATAAAGAAGATGTTGTACATCTATACAATGGAATATTACTCAGCCATAAAAAAGAAATAATGCCATTTGCAGCAACATGGATGGACCTAGAGATTACCATACTAAGTGAAGTAAGCCAGACAGAGAAAGACAAATATCATATGGTATCACTTATGTGGAATCTAATTAAAAATTATACAAATGAACTTATTTAGAAAATAGAAACAGACTCACAGATCTCAAAATCAAATTTATGGTTACCAAACAGGAAACATGAGGGGAAGTGATAAATTAGGAGATTGAGATTAACATATACATACTGCTATATATAAAATAGATAACTAATAAAGACCTACTATATAGCACAGGGAACTCTACTCAATATTCTGTAATAACCTATATGGGAAAAGAATCTGAAAAAGAATGGAGATATATATATATATATATATATATATATATATATATATATATATATATATATATATATATATATATATATATATCTGATTCACTTTGTTGTACACCTGAAACTAACACAACATTGTAAATCAACTATACTCCAATAAAAATTTAAAAAATAAAATAAAACAAATGTAGATTCCTGACCCCATGTATATCCTGCTGGATGAGGCTTTCTGAGGGTGAGGCTCTAGAATTTAGCAAGTGAAGTGAATCTAACAGGTTCACCAAGTGATTCATATGCACAATAATGTTTTAGAACCAGTCATCTAAGGGATTGAATGTATATCACAGGAATGTATATATTGAATGAGAAACTATCTAAAGATGTAAAATGTTTTGTTTTAGATGAGTCTCCCTGGAGGACATGTAAAAGTTGTAATTGAATAAAGCTAGAACAGAGACTGGAAGAGAAGTTAAAACTGCTTAGTATAGTACAGATATGGTCCTATCACTCCTCATTTAATTACAGTATTAATGATAGATATAGAAAGAAAATAGCTTTACAAAATATTAGAGGTATAAAACCAACAAAATTTGGTAACAGAGATATGGAGTTATCAGGTGAAAGACAGGATTGAGATAATTCAGATGACTGCCAGGTGCCTGGGATGGGGGACTGAATAAATGACAAAAACTGCAAGAAGTTGGTCCAACATTTAGCATACAAAAATTATTTTTATGACAGTTTTTAATACCTTTCCAATATCAAAAAACAACAACAACGTAAAAACAAAACACACCTATGTGAAGTATGGTATTTTACTTTGCTTAAGATATTTCAATATTATTCTAAGTAATAAATTCAAATTTTCTTTTCTCTTTTTGGAAAATACAAAGTTCAAGTTGGCTATTTGACATTTACTGGTGACAGTCCCCCTAGGGCTTGTGATACTGGCTCATATGCCTAAGTAGTATTGTGACCTGTAATGCTTTACTACTGATAATGGCAGCATAAGTCCTTATGAGGAATAGATTATGATTATTACCTAAGCTCAATCATCATTATATTGGAGACTGGCATAGTTATATGTAATTCAGAACTTGCTCACTGACAATTTAATACAGCATATACCCAAATATCACTTTTTTCTCCCTTTTCCTTCCATTATATATTTATAGAAAGAACTTTCTTTTTTAATTACTCTACTAATACCATAGGGTGTAATGATATACTAGATAATGACTTATGTGCAACTCATTTAATTACTTTCTACATTTATAACCAAATTTGGACCAAACACATTCAATGGTGAAAGTATTTCCAAATTATGCAATTCTTCATTAGAAATTATATGAAAATAACATGAACTGTTTTTATGCAAATACTTTTGTATATCACTTGTCATTTTGTAAGAATTGCGGTGCTTTATATTACCTCACTTTATATTAGTTGAGATTTTAACATATAACTCCTAATATAATTGAAGCAGTGCATTTTATAACCTTGTGGTAGCACATTCCCCTTGTCTAGATTTAATAGCATTACCATTTCAGTGATGATTAATTGCTTAATTATTGCTGTAACAGCCTATTGTTGATCATATCAAGGATGTAGAAATTGACAGGATGCCATTTTAGTTTGCTGGGTGTTTCAGACCTAATAATTTGTCATAACAAGTGACTCCATTTTCATTGATAGTACCATTACTACCTTCTGTGATGGGCACATGATGCTTATCAACACTGTGCGGAAATGGCACATAGATTTTGACTATTAACTTGAATTTAATGTGCAAAGGTTAATTCAGTGAGCTGTGAGGAAACTTTTTGTTATGGATAGGATTTTATAAGAGGCTGTAATTATGAAATATTGATATCATTAATCTCAAAATTGAGGTTTTGAAGAAATATTACTTCTACATACATGTTTCATATATATACCTACACAGGTATTTGTACATATATGAATATATATACACATACCTGTACATATATGTACATTTACTTTTAATGATTTAAAGTTAACTAAATATGTTATATTAAATTTAACAAGTATGTTAAATCAACCAAATAGGTTAAATTAAAACTGCATGCAAATATCCTTTTCTTATACATCCCTATGTCTAATATTCTTTTTATATTTGAAAATGTATTATATAATACTTCTTTATTGTTTAAAAGTGTCTATACTTTCATAATATTTATACTGAAGCAAATTTAACACCAGATTATCCTTAATAGTTAAAAAAATTCAATTACTATTTTATATTCTTTACTTTTGAACAAGGGATCCCAGTAATTTAATTTTAATATTTCACTTGAGAAGCTTCTGGAAAAAATAAGTTTAACTCTACACAACTTAAGTACATTTAAACTTATATACAGTCTGCATCAATACTAGCAGAGGCAAACATTCTTCGTCTTCACAATTGTCTTGTTATGTGGATTAGTGTAGAAAACGACTAGTCACAAGTTACTCTCATTCTTCATATTATTTTCTGAATGTTTATTAACTATGCAAGCAATGTAATATTGTATTATAGAGATGAAGGAAAAATATACATCTAATAGCAGCATAAATACCATCTCATTCTCCATTTCTTTAGGGTTCCGTTTTAAATGTATTTGTTTTAACTACATCAATAACGTACCAGTTCTAGTTCTTAGAATTCTTATTAAATATATTGACTTTCTAAATATTTAAATATGTCAAAACTGATATTATATAATGATATTAGTCACTTTAATTGCTCTTGGAACTTTATTATATTCCTAAATTTTTTTGTATTCTATCAATTGTTTTTAATTATATAGTCTGCCCTTTTAATAATTTGAAAGTTCATTTAAGATTTGTAACATTCAATCATTTACTCTCCCAAGGAGAATATATTTTCCTGGTATGGTAATTATATTCTAAACTCTTTGTGACAAAGTACCAACAACAAATTGGCAAAAATAGGAAAAAGCTGTTGAGAGTCAAAATTAGATTTAGACCTCTATGTCTCAAAATATCTTATAGCTTTTAATGTAATGCAGTCTATTCTCATAAGCCAGCCTCTGTATATACTGCTTCAAGTGTAGATCATAAATAGATTACCTACAGAGTTAAAGAAGATATTTGGTAACATGGCAAGTTCTCCTGAAGCCAGAACATGCACATTTTATAACCAGATCCTCATTCCAAATTATTTCCCTACTACAAATTAAGGAATACCTTTAATTTTCAAGGATTATCCACAGTCTTGAATATGCCCAGGTTACTCACAGAGATGAAGTATCTAGTTCTCAGGAAAACTAGGATCATGAGTTGTAATTTGGTGTAATGATTCGTTAGGAGGAAAAAGCGCACACACACAGAAAACATTAAGTCAAATAAAATTGAATTCAATTTATTTTGTATGTCTTGAGTCTCTAAGTTCCGTTTTAACAACTGGCATTCTTTTATATTTGTTTATATAAATTTTTTTAGGTTTGTTTTATTTCCAGATTAAATGTGAAACACGTGTAGGTATACTGTTATTTATATTTTGGTTTTAAAATTATGCTGGATCCATAAAAAGAATTGTGGAGATAATGATGCTTTTATATGACCTTAAATATTTAAAATATAAATTATAGCTTTAAAATATCAATTTTGGACCTTTTAAAGATATCTAAGCCTATAAAACTGAGTACAGATTTCACTGTTCCATAAGTAGACAGTGTTCTTTTCATTATCTTCTAGAATTTTGTATTTCCTTTTTTCTTTTAACATCTTTATTGGAATATAATTGCTTTACAATGTTTTGTTAGTTTCTGATGTAAAACAAAGTGAATCAATTATATGTACACATATATCCCCATATCCCCTCCATCTTGCGCCTCCTTCCCACCCTCCCTATCCCACTCCACTAAGTGGTCACACAGCACCGAGCTGGTCTCCCTGTGCTATGCAGCTGTTTACCACTAGCTGTCTATTTTATATTTGGTAGTGTATATATGTCAATGCTACTCTTTCACTTCGTCCCAGCTTACCGTTCCCCCTCCCTTAGCCCTCAAGTCCATTCTCTACCTCTGGGTCTTTGTTCATGTCCTGCCCCTGGGTTCATCAGAACCAATTTTTTTTTTGATTCCATATATATATGTTAGCATACAGTATTTGTTTTTCTCTTTCTGACTTACTTCACTCTGTAGGACGGACTCTATGTTCATCCACCTCAGTACAAATAATTCAATTTCGTTTCTTTTTATGGTTAATATTCCATTGTTTATATGTGCCATATCTTCTTTATCCATTCATCTGTCAATGGACACTTAGGTTGCTTCCATGTCCTAGCTATTGTAAGTAGTGCTGCAATGAACATTGTGATACATGTCTCTTTTTGACTTATGGCTTTCTTAGGGTATACGCCCAGTAGTGGCATTGCTGGGTCAAATGATAGTTCTATTTTTAGTGTTTTAAGAAACCTCCATACTGTTATCCATAGTGGCTGTATCAATTTACATTCCCACCAACAGTGCATGAGGGTTCCATTTTCTCCACACCTTCTCCAACATTTATTGTTTGTAGATTTTTTTTGATGGCCATTCTGACCAGTGTGAGGTGATACCTCATTGTGGTTTTGATTTGCATTTCTCTAATGATTAGTGATGTTGAGAATCGTTGAGAATCCTTTCATGTGTTTATTGGTAATCTGTATATCTTCTTTGCAGAAATCTCTATTTAGGTCTTCTGCCCATTTTTGGATTGGGTTGTTTGTTTTTTTCCTATTGAGCTGCGTGAGCTGCTTGTATATTTGGAGAAAAATCCTTTGTCAGTTGCTTCATTTGCAAATATTTTCTCCCATTCTGAGGGCTGTCTTTTCGTCTTGTTATAGTTTCCTTTGTTGTGCAAAAGCTTTGAAGTTTCATTAGGTCCCATTTGTTTATTTTTGTTTTTATTTGCATTTCTCTAGGAGGTGGGTCAAAAAGGATCTTGCTGTGATTTATGTCATAGAGTGTTCTGCCTGTTTTTCTCTAAGAGTTTTATAGTGTCTGGTCTTACGTTTAGGTCTTTAATCCATTTTGAGTTTATTTTTGTGTATGCTGTTAGGGAGTGTTCTAATTTCATTTTTTTACATATAGCTGTCCAGTTCTCCCAGCACCACTTACTGAAGAGGCTGTCTTTTCTCCATTGTATATTTTTGCTTCCTTTGTCAAAGATAAGGTGATCATATGTGCATGGGTATATATCTGGGCTTTCTATCGTGTTCCATGGATCTATATTTCTGTTTTGGGGCCAGTACCATACTGTATTGATTACTGTAGCTTTGTAGTATAGCCTGAAGTCAGAGAGCCTTATTCCTCCAGCTCCATTTTTCATTCTGAGGATTGCTTTGTCTATTTGGGGTCCTTTGTGTTTCCATACAAATTGTGAGATTTTTTGTTTTAGTTCTGTGAAAAATGCCATTGGTAGTTTGATAGGGATTGCATTGAATCTGTACATTGTTTTGGGTAGTATAGACAATTTCACAATGTTGATTCTTCCAATCCAAGAACATGATATATCTCTCCACATGTCTGTATCATCTTTAAATTCTTTCATCACTGTCTTATAGATTTCTGCATACAGGTCTTTTGTCTCCTTAGGTAGGTTTATTCCTAGATATTTTATTCTTTTTTTTGCAATGGTAAATGGATTGGTTCTTTCTCTTTCAGATTTTTCATCATTTGTGTATAGGAATGCAAGAGATTTGTATTAACTTTGAATAGGAAATACAGAAAGCTAGTGTAAATAAGAGGCATTTATGTATTTTATTCCAAATGATTATCCAGCTTTCCAAAAAGAATACCTTTGAAATCTTTACCACATAATGGATTTCTGTATGTAGTTCAGTCTATTTCTGGCCTTTTTATTCACTAATTATAGGACCTTTTCAGTATGTTGTAGTATCTAGTAAAACTACTTACTTCCTTATATATTGTATTTTCACTTTTAGTCTATATACCTACTAGTCTTCAATGTTTATTTCTCCTAATGAACTTTAGTGTCTACTTGACTGGCTTCATTTTAAAAATACCACTGTTATATTTACTGGGATTGCATTAACTCTAACAAGTCTTAGTTCAAGTTATCTGACCCCAAGTTCCATTTGCTTTCTTATACATCATAATGTTTAAGAAACATAATCTCCAAATTTTACACAGATTTTAGAAATGACATTGCTTTTCATAAACAGTGGCACTCCATGCACTGTACAATCAAATGAAGACCGTATATTCAAGGATAATCGGGAATAGAATGACAAAAATCCATTAAAAATCCATTTAATGTCTTTATCCATTAAAGACATTCTTCTAAAAACACTAAGATATTTCAACTTATTTTATTAGGATTCTATGAAGTCAACAAGCCAACAACAGACTAGAATACATGTTTTTGCAAAAGATTATTATATGCTTTTTAAAATCTGGAGGTTATTTCCTAAATAGTATTTTTTTATTGAAGTATAGTGAATTTACAATGTTGTGCCAGTCTCTGCTGTACAGCAAAGTGACTCAGCTATACATTCTTTTGTAATATTCTTTTCCATTACGGTTTATCCCAGGAGGTTGGATATAGTTCCCTGTGTTATACAGTAGGACCTTGTTGTTTATACATTCTAAATGTAATAGTTTGCATCTACCAATGCCAAACTCCCAGGTTCCTAAATAGTATTTAATATTGGAAATAAGTATTTTCTTAAGGTATACTCCTATTTGCCACATTATAATATTCCTTCAAATCATCATTTCCAAATGCTAATTTTTTAGCTATAGATATTTTTACTAAAATAATATGACCAGAATATTATGATATATATTTCCTATCCTTCAGAATTTTTTATATCTGAAGACATTTATCCATTTGCTAGTGACTGTTATAAATCAGGAAACAAATGTGAATTGACAATGAAGAATTTTTTCTAATATTACTTAAAATTGGCAAAAAAAATTACTTTAAATACTAATGAGCAAATCATTACCTTTAAGGAAGTACTCTATTTGTGAAAGTTTAGAATAGAACTCATTTAAAGTAAAATAGCAGTTGTAAGTACCACAACAAAAATTAGTTCAACAAAGCAACACGATACATGATGAATTAGTCTTTTGGCCTTAACTTTCAATAACATGTTCATATCTGATTCCATCACCCAAACATACAGTGCCAATATAAATTTCCTTCTTCACTTGAAATGGACTCTAATATACTGCACTTATTATTTTGAGACTCAGAAGACTGTTCTTACAATTTAATTTGCAAATCCCATATTTTATAATTCAAGTTGAGAACTCACTTTCTATATGAAAAATATAACTGAAAATACAGTTAAATTCTTCATTTTCTACAGTGAGTCACTTGAAAAAGGTCATTTGTCATCTAATTTGAATTAATGGTTGATAGCACCTGTTAATGAAACAAAGCAAAAAAATCTGATGAAATTATGTATAGTTTCAGATTTTTTGCTTTATTTAAGTAATATACACACATATATAAAATATAATTATGCTTAATAGATTTTTATAAAATGTCAGTTACCAAACTAATTTTTGTCAGTTAAATTAGCTTGAACCTTTGGTTATCATTTATTGAAAGAATTGAGGGAACTATTGCAATTTATTTTAGTAAAAAGAAGTCATTCTTGAAAAATGAGATCTATGAAATTTAGTTTTCTTTAGCAAGGGACACAATCTAAGATCAAGGAAACAAAAGCTATCATTTTCTAATGACAGAGGAAATGACTATTGCAAAAACGAGTTTGTAACCTACATTCAAAATAACTGCAAATGCTTGTCTTTATGTCTGACTTTCAGACACGTTTTCTACTGGCTGAGTATATTGAATTAGAATTGCACTGATCAGTTATCTAGCTTCTTCAATATAAATTGAATAAAAGCGTTTTCTGTCTTGGCTCAAATATCACCATCCCCAATATGTATACCCTGACTACTTTTTTTTGTAATTGAAACAAACATCACATATATACACACTCATAAACCTTAAGTTGGGATATTTTTCTTTTTTCATAGCATTTCATTCTAAGAGAGTATATAACTTAGTTATTTATGGTGTTTACAGTGTTTTATCTGCCTCATTCCCTGAGAATATAACTGCCATGAGAAGAGGTTATTTATTTTGGTTTATTCACAAGTGTATCCCACAAACTGTATACATGGCCTGGAATTAAATAATTGTATATGAGTGAATAAACTATTACACTGGAACCTAAAGGGATCAAATAGTCTATAGAGTTTACAAAAAGGTTTAAATACCTTTCTTCAACTTTATGGACTGTATGATTGTTCCATGGGAAAAAGAGGCAGTTATACAAACTTTAAAGTTTAAAGAGGTTTAATGGGGCAATAATTTGGTATTTTCCAAACTAAACAACTACTCATCGGTATAGCCAGCAGGTCAGAACTGTTACTAAAATCCAATCAAAATGGTGGTGACCAAGACAAGATACATGATAGGCTTTGAGAGGGGACTAAAAAAAGAGGAAGCAAATTTAGATAAGTGAGGAAAAAACTACCAGCGATATCAGACTAGTTGAATGGCAAAGCAAAAGTCTAGGGTAAGTACTCTGTTTTTGTTTGTTTGTTTCAAATACTTGAAATATGTAAGTTCAGAAAGAAATGGTATGATTTGGTAGAATCTGTCTTTGAAATTCAGAGCTTAGATTTAAATTTGTATCTGAGCTATCTATCTAAATGGAAATGCTTAATAAATTAAAAAGTGTTAACACCATGTTTAATGGAGATATAAGTTATTTAAGATAATCATTTTTTAAGAAATAAGAAAATTTATCTCCCATCTCTTTCCTTTAAGCTTCAGCCACACTAGTGGGCTATCACTGTAATATGCCACATTCTTTGAATTTTGGTGTTGCTACTCCCCTGATTGAAATATTTTTCTTTCACAGTTCTGCCTACTTTCCATCACTTACCTCTCGGTTCAAATGTCACCTCTCCTGAAAGACCTTTATGAGCTCTCTAGCTAGCTAATGTAATACCACTCAAACACTATCAGGCACTCCCTGAATCAGTTACATATATTATTGCGTCATAAATTATGTAGTTATATAGTTATATAAATATGTTTAATATATATATTTACATTATTTTCTGTCCCCTCAGTAGCTCCCCCCCATAAAAAGGAAAGTTCCAAGAGAGTTAAAAGGTTATTTTTTCCTTGCCTTATTCACCACAATATTCCTGGTACTCATAACAATGCCTGGAACATAGTTGCTATCCAATACATTATTCTTGAATCAATGAATTATTCGCAGCAGTCCATTAATTCTGGTCTCAGGAATAGCAACTCGCTAAAATACCTCAGGCATGTTTTGTTGACGTGGTCCATGTTAATATCTTCACTTGAGAACAAACTTTTATTTTGTCTTTTTAGAGACTATTAAACTCAAGGACTTAAATATAGAAATTGTCCCAAATATTTATGCATGGTGAGGTTGTGTTTATTAGTTATGAAAATAAAAATATGAAATTACAAATTATCAATTAAAATATACACATTAATAGAAAATTTGGGTTTACTATTTTTAATAATGTAATAAACTATAATTTTTGTATACTATTCATTAGTATAGAGGGTAAGTAAGGCAGGGTCATTCAAGTCAAATCAATTTATGAACTACCAAAGAAGGCATATCATTAGTCTGAATACCAATAATTATTCCCTGCCCCTATTATACGTAACATATATTAAGCAAATTTATTTGTGTATGTATGTGTGTGTATATATATAAAGTAGGTATATATATGCATGTATATATATATATAATGTAAGTATATGCAAATTTATATATATATACATTTTTCGGTTAAAAATCCTGGAACTACTCACATAGAGCAGTTTGTTCTCAACCATTGTGGTTTCAACCCCCAGGGGACATTTGGCAACATCTGGAGACATTTTTGGTTTTTGCATCTGAGCAGTGCTTCTGACATCTTGTGGACAGATTGTGCTTCTGACATTTAGCGGCAGGGATGTTGCTAAACCTGCACAGGATGGCCTCCCATAACAAAGAATTATATGACCCATATAGTCAGTAGAACTGTTATGGACTAGATGTTTGGGTCCCTTCAAAATTCATATTTAACATTTGTACTATAAAAGTTATATGCCAAAAATTTGATTACCTAGAGGGAATAGGTAAATTTCTAGAAACATACAACCTAACAAGACTGTATCATGAAAAACAAAAGCTGACCAGAATAATTATTAGTTTAATCAGTAATCAAATTGAATCTATAAGGAAATTGAATTGGTAATCAAAAACCTCCCAACAAACAAAGTCCATGCCAGATGGCTTCACTGGTGAATTCTCCCAAATATTTAAACAAGAACTAATACCAATCTTCTCAAACTCTTCTAAACTGTAGGAGAGGGGAGGACTCTTCCAAATGCATCTCACAGGCTGTGATTACTCTGATGCTAAAACTAGACAAGGATGCCACAAGAAAATTACAGGCTAATATCCCTGATGAACATAGATAGAAAAATCCTCAACAAAATATTAACAAACTGAATTCAACAAAATATAAAAAGGATTATACACCATGATCAAGTGGGACTTATTCCACAGATGCAAGGATAGTTCAACATCCACAAATCAATGTGATATATTACATTAAGAAAATGAAGGATAAAAATCATATATCATCTCAATAGATGAAGAAAAAGCATTGGACAAAAGTCATCTGAATTTATGTTTAAAAACTCTCAACACAGATATAGAGGGAATGTACCTCAACCTAATAAAGTCTATACATGACAAACCCACAGATAACATCATACTCAGTGGTGAAAAGCTGAGAGTTTTTCCCCTAAAATCAGGAACAAGACAAAAATGCTCACTCTCATCACTTTTATTCAACATAGTATTAGAAGTCCTAACCAGAGCAATTAGGCAAGAAGAAGAAAAGGCATCCAAATCAGAAAGTAAACCTTAAAGACTCCACCAAAAATTGTTAGAACTAAAAACAAATTCAGTAAAGTTGCTGGATAGAAATATCAATATACAAAAATCTGTTGCTTTTGTATATACTAATAACTATCAGACAAAGAAATTAATAAAACAATTTCATTTACAATTGCATCAAAAGAATACTCAGGTATAAATTTAACCAAGGAAGTGAAAGACCTGTACACTGAAAACTATAAGACATTGATGAAAGAAACTGAAGAAGACACATATAATTGGAAAGATATTCCATGTTCATGGATCGGAAGAATTGATATTTTATAAAGGTCTATACTACCCAAAGCTATCCACAGATTCAATGCAATCTCTGCCAAATGTCCAATAAAGTTTTCACAGACATAGAGCAAATAATCCTATAAACTGTATGTAACCACAGAAGATGCAAAATAGCCAAAGCAATCCTAAGAAAGAAAAACAAAGCTAGAGGCATCATGCCTCCTTATTTCAAACTACATCACAAAGCTATAGTCATCAAAACTGTTTGATGTCAGCATAAAAACAGACACATATGATCAATGGAACAGAATTGAGAGCCCAGACATAAACCTACACATATATGGTTGATTAATTTATGACAAAGGAGCCAAGATACACAATGGAAAGCAAAAGTCTCTTCAGTAAATGGTGTTGGAAAAACTGGACAGCCACAGCAAAGGAATGAAACTGGAGCACTATATTATACCATACACAAAAATTAACCCAAAATGGATAAAGATTTGAACATAAGACATGAAACCACAAAACTCCTAGAAGAAAACATGGGCATTAAGCTTACTGATATCAGTCTTGGCAATGATTTTTTGGACACTACTCCAAAAGCAAAGGTAAGAAAAGCAAAAACAAACAAGTGAGACTACATATAAATAAAAAGCTTCTGCACAGCAAAGGAAACAATCACAAAAATGAAAAGGCAACCTCCCAAATGGGAAAAAATATTTGCAAATCGTATATCTGATAAGGGGTTAACATCCAAGCTACAAAAAACTCATACAACTCAATAACAGAAATAAACATTCCTATTTAAAAAATGGAAGGGGGATCTGAATAGACATTTTCCCAAAGACGATGTACAAATGGCCAACAGGTAAATGAAATGGTGCTTGGCATCACAGTGAGAAATGCAAATCAAAAGTACAATGAGATACAACCTCACCCCTGTTAGTACAGCTATTGTCAAAAAGACAAAAAACAACACATGTTGGTGAAAAAAGGGAACCTTAGTTCACTGTTGATGGGAATGTAAATGGGTGCAGCCACTATAGAAAACAGCATAGCGGTTCCTCAAAAAATTAAAAATAGAAATACCATATTATCCAGCAATTCCATTTCTAGGTATTTATCCAAAGGATATGAAACACTAGCTCAAAAAAATATCTGCACCTCCATGTTCACTGCAGCATTATTTATAACAGGCAAAACATGGAAAAAATGTAAGTGTCCATCGATGGATGAGTGAATAAAGAAAATGTGATTTTATGTTATATATATATAGTTGACTCTTGAACAGCACTGGGGTTAGGGTTGCTGACACTTCATGTAGCCAAAAATCTGAGTATATCTCTACAGTTGGCCCTCCCTATCTGTAGTTCTGTATCCACAGATTTCACCAACAGTGGATTGTTTTGTAATATAGTACATATTTCTTGAAAAATATCCACATGTAAGTTGACCCTTGCAGTTCAAGTCTGTGTTGTTCAAAGGTCAATTGTATATATATACAGTAAGTCCTCTACATAGGAACCTTCAAGCTGTCAACTTTCAGAGATGCAAACATATATTTGCATGTCCAATCACGAAAGTTAGTTCACATGTCTGGCATACATTGTCGCATGTGTGCATCTTCTATAAGTGGTTGTGCTTGTGTGTACTTTACTGTACAGTACTGTATAGAGTACAGTAGTACAGTATCTTTGTTTCAAGTCCAGGATGTCTGGAAGCAAGCATAAAAGCAGCTGTGATGTAGCCAGTACTGCTAAGAAGCACCAAGCCATAACGATGGAAACAAAAGTGACAATAATTGAGAAAGTGGAGAGGCAAAAAGATGGTAGAAGTCACTCATTGTTATAACATTGAATTCCTTGCTGTGCAACACAAGGAGCTTACTAATGAAGACCTGATGGAATTGGAGGCCCAGAGAAAGGATGAAGAGAGACAAGAGGAAGAAAAAGTAACTGAAGAACTGAAGAGATTTGTGATGCAGGAAATGGCAAGGGGATTTTCTTTATTTGAGGAGGCACTGTTAGTTTTTGAGGCACAGGACCCGAATGTAGAATGGTACACGAAGGTTGCAGCAGCTGTTCAGTATGCAATCCAGTGCTACCGTGTCAACTATGATGAGAAAAAAGAGCTACTATCCAGATATCACTGGTTCGTTTTTTCAAGAGGGTAGATAGAATTGAATCCAGCAAGGAATCAGAACTTGTGTCATCAATGTCAGGCATGAGTGAAATCGCAGCTTGCCCTCCATCTCCTATTGCTGAGGATCCTTCAGCTGTACCATCTCCCACCTCCCCTTCCTCCTCCAGTCAGTAACTCTTCTTGCCTTTTCACTAGATGCCAGCCCCTGCATGCCAGCTGTTGTACTGTACTACTGTACTTTTCAAGGTACTACACTGTAAGATTAAAAATGTTCTTTGTTTTTTGTGTTTGCTTCTTTATTATTTGTGTGACAAGTATTATAAACCTATTACAGTACAGTACTGTATAGATGATTGTGTTATTTGGGTACCTAGGCTAACTTTGTTGGACTTACAAATGCACTCTCAGAACAGAACTTGTTTGTATGTAGGGGACTTACTACAGACACACACAGGGATGTTATCCAGCAATAAAAAAGGAAATCTTGCCATTTGTGACAACCTGGATGGACCTTGAGGGTATTATACTAAGTGAAATAAATCAGACAAAGACAAATACTATATGACCTCACTTATACGTGGAATCTAAAAATAAAACATAAACAAACCCTAAAAAACAAATTCATAGATACAGTGAATAGATCAGTTGTTGCCAGAGGTGGGAGGTGGGGGAATGTGTGAAATGGGTGAAGATGATCAAAAGATACAAACTTAAAAGTGAAGACATCGCCCTTTCTTTTCAGTAAGTGCAGATAATTAAGCATAATTCTGAAACACACCAAGTCAGTAGGTGTATTTGAATAATAGGGGGGTTTGATAAAAATTTTTTATTAAGTATGAAATCCTTAACATTTGTATAGCTAACCAAGTAAAATTCTAAATAAAAATTCTTATAATCACTGTAATAAATGTGTGGGGAATACAAAACTGAAAGCATCTATGTCCACCTTTGAGCTTTTTCCTTTCGGGTAAAGTCAAGATGTATTTTTATTAGAGTCTGCTAACATCTTGCTTTCAAAGAAATTGAAGCTGTATAAATAATTCATCTTGATATCAATATTTTTAAAGCACATTTTTATTGTTTCTGAAAGTAGTCACGGTGTTCAAATATAATTCACTTTTAAACTTTGAAAGTGTTTAATACTTGGTATTAATTTCAAGTTGACCTAAAGTAGGCATGTGTACATGTGTGGATGCCTGCATATATGTTGCATGTTTAAGAAGTATATTAATATCATAATAAATTTAGTATTATAAGATGGGAATTAAACATGTGACATCAAAGTACACTTATACTAACAAATTATTTCTCTCAGCATCAAGTTCAATAGAAGTAATCACATTTCTAGCTAAGGAATTCTTATCAGCTCCTACTATCCTTGAAAATAGGTGACACATGAAGTTGCATTATATATTGTACTCATGAACTCTTACTTGATGTGCAATTTTTTAAATAGACTTTTCCATTAACATTTACTGAAAAGACTAATATTTTTAATAAAGCAAATAGTAACTTAAAATAATCACAGTATATTTTTAATTTACCAAATACATAAACTTAAATTGCTACTCTTTAGTGCTATTGTGGTATTGTTTCATTCATTTGTTCATTACCTTTATTTGTATCACTAACCTCCTCATTATTAACTGCGTTCTCTCCCTGATTTCACACATCCCATTAGATGCAAATGCTTGTCATTTATACTTCCTTACCATCTTTGAAATTTACCTTTATCTTCTCTTTTCCATTATGCTGAATTTGTTTAATGAATCATGAATGACATCATGACATAACTAATAAGAAGCAACCGATTGTGAAGACTATGGTGTCCTTATTTGGCTCTGCCCAGGCCAAAAATTCAGCTCCACAGCTGCACTGGTTTGGCGCTTACTCAAGATTCATCTTTAAGGGTCTCAACAATCTGCAGTAGCCTAGACACTCCCTTTTGTACTGTGTATGTCATATCCAGTTAAAGTACTTACTCCCTTTCGCTGAAAGCACCCTGCATTTTCCTCCCCCAGCTTTACTGTCATTTCAGTTTCAATCTTAAATGGCACCTCTGTCCTATCTTTTTCTAGTTCTCAAGTGGATTTAACTTCTAACTTCACTAATTTCTAAACATGCTTGTTTCCTAAGAAATTTCTCATAAGCATTATACATTATCTCTAATTAAACCTACTTGTATGTAACACACACTCCATCCTAAGGATAAATTCAGAGTAAAGATTATACACCATACAACAATTTTCACATGGTGATTCTTAATGCAAAACTGTCACATGTTGAATAAACATTTTCATGGTACTTTATCATATAAATTGATAACGTTATAGGAAGCACATAATATACAGATTATAAACTGTTGCAGTCATGGACATTAAGTTGCTCATATTTCCTTTCATGAGAGAAACTCCTACAAGGAGTATCCCTACCTGACTGCTTCCTATTGTAAGTGCCTTCAGGAACTGCCTCAGCTTCCAGGTTGAAGCCATGAGCATCTTGGAAAACAATATTGGAGGATATAGTGTTACAAACATGAAGGGGAATGCCCCACCCAGTGTAATGCACAAGGACTTTGAAAAGTTCAGGAAGTAGAATGCATACAAGTATCATGGAATTGGCTGGTATCTACAAAGTTACACTGACACCCTGCAGAAGAATGATGATAACCTGCGTATAGCTAAGGGAGGGAGTCAGAGAGCCTCTGCTGTCATTTAAAAAGAGGGCTTTAGCTCTTACATTGTGGGACAGGACCAAATGAGGAACAGACTCAGGATATTATTGTTAAGAACACTGAGCTACAGAGACTATTGAATGCTCAGCCTAGGCAGGTCTGTTATGCTGTGTTTAGGGTCCTGGCTGAGAAAACCTGCGTTACTGAAGCTTAGAACGGGAATATCTGTGTGGATTCCTCTGAAGATTTTAACTGTGAGCCTTCAGAGTCTTCAGAGGGAGCTCACCCTTTCCCATTAAAGTATTAGCAGTTCCTTGATATGAGAATAAGCTGCAAAGGTCTCTTCCCTGCCAGGCAACAAGTACCCCCTCAAGAGCTGTCCCCACCTTCTTTTTCTGGCTACCAGATTGATAACTGGGGTTAAATCCCAGAATAGCTCCAATGCATATATGCCCATTTTGATAACCCATAAAATCATCATCAGATTGGGTAGATGCAGCAATAATTCATTGTAGGATAGAAATGGTACATCGTGGATCAAGCCTGAGCAGGACGAGAAGGCCTAAGTAAATTGCATGAGTACACAGCCTCATGTCACCCATGTTTTCATCCTTCCCTCATCTTATATATGGGTATATGGAGGGAATATGAAAAACCCAAGCTTGGTTTATAGATAGATTGGCTCAGTATACAAAATGAACCCAAAATAAATGGAGGCTACATTGTAGCCACTCAGTGGTAACTCTGTGAGTGTGTGAAAATCTTCCCAATGGACAGAGCTATCGTTACAACCATTCATTGACTTTATGGGAAAGGAGATGTGGCCAGAGATGAGAATGTGTGGAATTATGGGCAGTGGTGAATGGCCTCAAAATTAAAAGACTGGAATGTCAGATAAAAGAGGGTCTACGGGAGAGGCATGCGGGTGGACGTATGCAAAGGGGCATCAAGTGACATTTTTCATGTCAGATATAAATGCCTACCAGTGAGCACTCACCATGGAAAGAATACTGAATAACCACGTAGACAAAATTACTCTGCCAGTTGCTACTAAATAGTCTTTGTTATTGGCTATGCCAGACCTGGCATGACAGGTATAGAAATGGAGTAATCACTGGGTAAAAGATGGAGATCACACAGGAACCCAGCAGCATGAATTCTAACAATCTAGCTTCTGCCTTCTAAGAAAATTTAATCTCTCAGAAAAAAACAAACAAACAAAAATAACAATTCTGAATCACCCATATGGCATATTTCCTTGGGAAGACAAATTATCCTTTGTTACCAGGGGTAACAAGTCATTCTCACAGAAATTGACATCTATTCTGGTTATGGAGAATTTTTTTCTTACCCTCAGAGCCCCAGTCAGCACCACCATCTAGGGAGTTACAAAATGCTTGATATACAGGCATGAAGTTTCACACAATATAGCATCTAGCCAAGGAACACATTCACACGGAAGGCAGTACAGGACAATGCAACTGATACATACACCTCATAGAAAATAATTAGTATGGTTATTTCTTGATGAAGGAAGCCCAATAAAACTCATGTTACCATTACACACATCTTAAGCTTTCCCAATAGACCCATGAAAACTCAGAATTGCAGTGAAAGTGGCCTCTGTGTAATAATTGCAGCAGAACTCTACGTTCTAGATATAAGGTTAAAAATAGAATATAATGGTATAATCACATATTTTCTAAACACAGATCACAATTTATGTATTAAATATTAAATATATATTTTAGACAGATGAACAGAATTAAGCCTATTTAAATCTATATTACAGAAATAAATATGATTCGCCACTTGAGTCTTTGACTATATTTTCAATTGGGAAAAAAGGAAGCCAGAATAAAACAGACCATCAGATTAACAAACTCATTTTCACTCTCAATTCTCAGAGCTAATAACGGTGTGCCACAGGAAACAGTAAAATAGACAAATGCGGACATACAATGAACTGACTAGAAATTGCATAATTTCAGGTATAGTATGATTTGAGGAACTTTACAGAAATTATGTTTACCCCAACTATCTCACACAAAGCGCTGAAATGTTACTTTAAATTACATGATTTGTTTTTTCTTTTAGTGTACTGCTCCCGATACCCACCCTATATTTAAGTACAAAATTCTTAGAGATGGATTAGAAGGGAAGGTTCTGCTTCCAGAAATAATAGTCTAAATGGTTAGAGCCAGTCCCACTTATATATTGTCGGGAAAAATAAGTAATCTTGTCAACAGAAGTTCTCTCCCTACCAACAGAGAACGGGCAGAGAACAATCACATAACTGGATAAGTACTAATAGATTATACATATGTAAGGTAAAACGAGTGATTATGGGGTCTGGACAGAATTTCATGCACTTTATAGAGAAAAGTATGAGACAAAAAAAGTATGAGACAAAAACTTCTCACTTTATAGAGAAAAGTATGAGACAAGAAAATACACTTTGTGATTGCTTATCTTATGGGGGCCTCCTAAATTAATGTTGGAGGTTTGTGTTTACAGTTCCAGAATCAGAAGGCCCAGGACCTTGTGCTGTAAAATTAAAAGGTCTTGTGTTCTCAAGAATACACCCTAAGGAGGAGAGAAGCTTCTCCCTCTTCTTCTTTAAACAGAGAAGACTTAATCATCACATAACTTAGACACACACTCCTACTAAGGCAGTGAGGGATATTGATATAAAAACATTAAAATTTTTAAACTTGCTTTACTTCCATAAATGCCTTTTAAGTCTGAGTCAAGTCAATGGCTCTCAAAATTCCCCTTGGGTATGCTTTGAATTTATAAATAAAATTTTATTAATACAGATTGATGGCATGGATTTCTTCACCAGTTATATAGTTCTGTTTCTTTAAGAGATATCTTCCCTGAATGGAAGAGATGACTGAGAATTCTGTTTAATAAAGGTGGCTAATTTAATAGATTGGTGATTTTGAAAATGAAACCATTCAATGCCAAGAAAAGGTGCCTTTTCTCCGAGGAACCAATACCACAGAGCCCAAGCCTTTCCCAGACAGATCATGCCCTTTAGGGTTTTAATGTGGGGACCAACACTGGTGCTGCCAGCAGATTTATTTTCCTAAAAATGTGGCAAGGGTGAAAGATCTAGCTCTGCTATTTACTATACAGTCCTTTGTTTAAGCACCTGTATTTCTGTCACACAACGCATTCTTGATTTCCAAACCAAACATACTCACATTCATTTTCTACTTTTATTGGTCAGTGGCATTTCTGCTTTCTAAATTAAAAAAAAAAAAAGTCTCCCACTGTTTCTCCTTTTTCTATTCTCAATAAAATTATTCATTTTTTACCTCATTTTCTTCTGTCATTTCAGCAGGATTTTTAGTAGAAGAACAAATAAAGGGTGGCAGCTGCCATCTTAAACTAGAATCCTAAACTATAATTCTGACATATGTCCTTTATTCCCACAGCCTGGAATATTCTTTATCGCCTGCCTTATCCCTAACATATACCTGAGAAAATTCTTAGGTAAATTTGAAGACACAATGAATCCTCCCTCCAGATTGGCATCTGAAACGCTTTCCCATGTTTGAAGAATTTATCAACATGTAGTTCTTATGGAGAAGTGATAATCTGCTTTCTACTACCAAAGTCACATAGTTCAGATGCTAGACTTCTTTGTTCCTTTGACAACTGACATGTAGAGTATGTGTATTGTACCTAAGACATTCCCATTTGATATACAATCTAGGGCTTTGAATTCAGATAATAATGGCAGAGAGAACCTTCATGTTAGATAAACAATATATTTCCCGTAAGTTCATGTTCTGTGTAGTTAACTGTGGTTGATCTCTGATATACTCAACCACGATCTTGAAACAGAGCAGAACCCTATGATCCTTCCCTGCCCATGTCCTTAGCCTGCCTCTTGTCTGTGAAAAAACTTTAGCCAAAGGATAAGTTAAATCAGAGAAGTGAGAGAATGCAGAAACAAAGGAAAGCAGTCAAAGGAGACAAAATAACAATAGTCATTAAGCAAAGTCAAGGACCTTTAGTTCCTCCTCAAAGACTGTAGATAATATTCTGAACCATATCCTTTGAGCTGTCTTACAGAGACTAAAACCCTCAACAGGTGGAAGAAGTTAGCTACATGGTTGCCACAATTCCGAGAACTGGCCTCAAAGAAATGGGAACAAACCGACCCTGGTACTACAGACTAACTGTATTTAAAACAATGAAGATGACACTGATCAGACCACTGCATGACTAACTTCAAGATGACTGTCAGAGCTGACTGTGCTGTTTCTGCCTTAGCCCCCTCCCTCCATCTGTAAATGCTCTTGCCCACTGATTGTCAGTGCGGGGAATAAGCCTTTGGGCAGGAGTCTGCCCTCTTCCCTCCACCCCTCCCCCACTTGATAGCCTCTGAAAGCAAACTTTCCTTTCCACCAACCTTGCCTCTTTATTGGCTTCAGAGGGCAAGCAGCCAGACCCCCACTTGCGGTAACAATTTTGACTGATACAGATACTGCAAACAGGGTACAGGTCTCTAGCAAGAGATCCTCAGGAAGTAGAAACAATTCGAAGCTTGGGTATTTTGCCTAATTCAGACTTAATGAGGTAAAAATTTAGTTTTAGTATTAGAATCTGGGATTCCAAGACATGCACTAAAGAGGTAACTAAATTGATATAGAGGATCTACTAGAATGAGGTGCTCATTGGAGCCTTTAGGGTTTTAGTTGGCTACTCCCTAAAATAGGAAAAGGGACACAAGAAATTTAACAACTGCAGTGTGGATTGGCTGTCACCAATAACACAGAAAGCATAGAGGAAGAAAATACCATGCTAAAATTCTTATTTTATTCATCAACCCAGGAATTCTGTGACCTTGCTAAAGAATATCTTACTGCCTGTAGCCTCAGGGTAAAGAAAGCAGATGAAGTTTGATCCTACGTTTTGCTGAATCACGGCTCTATTTCATCAAACTGAAGACGCTAGTAACTGTTAAAGTAATATACCATTATTTTAGATACCAGCACTATGAAAAAAGAAACAAAAATTACTTACCTCAACTCCTTTGGAAGCACAGAAATGAGACCGCTGGTCACAGTTGGCCTTTTGGAGGGCCAACATTCAGCCTACCGTATTCCTCCTCTATCACTGTCTTTAAAAGTATAACCAAGCAGGACCCTATTGGGCCTTCCCAGAACACACCCCTCCCCGCCCACGTCCTCTTCCTGCCTCTTGTTTGTAGAAAAACTTTAGCTCCCTAGGCTTTCCCTGAGTTCCATAGAGTGAATTTAATCAAAGTGAGAAAATACAGAAAGAAAGGAAAACAGTCGAGCAAGACAAAATAATAATGGTTTAGCCATTAAACAAAGTCAAGGATTTTTAGTTCTTCCTCAAGGGCTATAGATAATATTCTGAGCCACATCCTTTGAGTGCTTTGCAGATACTGAAACCACCACCAGGTGGAAGAAGTTAACTGTATGCTGCCCACAAGCATGTAGACCCCAGACAGGTTGGAACCAGAAGGTTAATGATGCTGACTCCCAATTACCTAACCACCAACCAACTAGAAGAATGTTCACGAGCTGATCATGCACCCCATCACCCACCTCCCTCATCTTATCTTAAAAACCCTTTCCCTGAAAGCCTTCAGGGAGTTGAGGTCTTTTAAGCACTAGCTACTCAGATTCCTTGCTTGGCACCCTGCAATAAATGCTGCACTTTCCATCACCACAACCTGGTGTCAGTAGATTGGCTTTACTGCATGTAGGCATAGGGACTCAAGTTTGGCTCAGTAACAAAAGCAGTATTTCTCAACCTTGTCTATGCATTGGAATTGACTGGGAGCTTTAAAAAATCCTGATGCCAGAATTCCTCCCCAGGAATACCAATGCAATTAGTTTGGGGAATGACTTGAACATTAGGAATCTTTAAATCTCCCCAGCTGATTTTGAAACAGCCAATGTTGAGAAACACTGAATTAGGTAGCAGCTGAAAATCCTCTGGGGATTGTCAATTAAAGACAACTTTGAAAAGAGGCATTATATCAAAAGATTTTCAGTGTTTCATTTTCACAATTTACATTAGTATTTATATTATAGAAACTCTGGGAACTGTAGATAGGAGGTATTCTGAGTACATAATTACAGAGTGGCTGAATTAATACCAGTCTATCTGCTAGAGTTTCTAGATTCACTATGGTAGCATAACAGCTGTGAGTGGTCCACACAATTGACCAGGTGCCACTGATAGACAATGCTAAATTGAATGAAAATGCCAGCAAATCCAAGTACTATGTTGAGAAGTAACTTGAAACAATTTTGACAGAAAGAAAAATGCTGGAGTGAATTTAATATGGACCATCCACTCCCCAAAAATCCCCTGGAAGGGCCCAAAGGACATTTTCTCCACCAAGGGCAAGGGATATACTTTGAGGAGGGGTGTCATCATCTTTGACAAGTGATTGTTGTGGCAATTTTGTATAGAATATAGAGGCTGGTAGAATTTTCTGTGGATTCAATTCAACTGCAGTTAAGGGAGTGAGATGACCCCAGGGAGGTAGAGATCAAACAGTGGCACAGAGCTCCAGAGACAAAATGGGTATGGTTGTCAGGATAGATTTCAGATCTAGTACAGTCATCAAAATGGTCTGCCTTAAGGAATCTTTGTAGGTTTATGCTAATTGTTCATGACCCTGAGGACTGAAATACAGGGCAGCTTCTCAAAGGTCACCTTTATTTTAACTACACTTTACTTTTGATTGTATAACTGAAAAATATATTTGTATGTATATTCACACACACATATGTATATGTACATATATACACACACATATACATATATATATGGTGTGTTTATATATGTAAAATAAAATCCTATAAACAGATTTTGAGTCATAGTGCCTAACACATTTCCTAGAAATGTGTGAATTTAGAGACTCAGAACTCATTGAATGAAAGGGAGATTATATACTGCTGTGAGACTCTGATAATTTCTGATGTAGGGACTTGGGTTTTTCCTCTTAGCCTCTTCTCAGTGGGGCCAGGAAACATTCTTCAAGGTAACTATGCCTAAGGAGAGAAAAAACGCAAAGATACTTCAAGGAATTTTAAAGACAGACTGTCAGGTAACACTTCAGATACTGTCACATTGTTATGTCAAACAGCTGTATCATTTTAAACATCACCAGAAGTATAAACTAGGTCCCATTGTTCCATATACTTTAATTATTATAATTATTATGAATGTTATTTTCAACGTGTGAATTACATGAAAATTCATTTTAGAAAACATGATTTTGATTCACATTTTCCTTTTGAGATATAGCATATTTTTGTATCCATTCATATTTCCTTGGAATTTTTTTGATGTCCTAATTTTTTGATTGGGTGGTTTATCTTTTTAAATTTACATTTAGAAATTCTTGATATATCCTGCATACTAATCTATTTTCAGTTATATTTGTGCTAATTATTTTCTCTTTTTAGAGGGTTTTTCTAATAGACTCTATTTTCAAAGCAGCTTCAGGTTCACAGGAAAATTAAACAGGAAATACAGAGAACTACCATATACACATTGCCCCCACACACGATCTGCCACACCAGGGTAGAACATTCGTTACACTTGATGGACCTACTTTGACACATCAGTTTCACCCAAAGTCCATAGTTTACATTAGGGTTCATTCTTGGTGCTACACTTTCTGTTGGTTTTGACAAATATATACTTACATGTATCCACCATTATTTTATCATACAGAACAGTTTCACTGCCCTAAAAATCATCTGTGATCTGCTTATTCATTCCTCCCTTTTCCTCAACCCGTACCCTAGTATAGGTTATTTTTCTGGTGGAAAGTAAGGAGGGGAGACAAATAGTAGAAAAATACGTATAAAAGAGTAAGTTGCAAGTTGATGTTTTCCTTGGGATAAAATAGAGTTGGGTTGAGTGGATTTGGAATGCCAGGTGAAAAGGGCAGATTGCATTTGGAAATGGGGTAGTCAGTAGAGACTTGAGGAAGAAGAGGGAGTTAGTCACGTGGGTATCTGAAGAAGAGCTTTTCTGCAGAGGGACTAGCAAGTGAGAGGCTCTAAAGTGGAGCGTATCTGCCTTTATGAAGGAAGAGGGGAGGCCAGTAGGACTGAAGCAGGGTGAGGAATTAACAGGAAGTCAGATTACTCAGGTGCTTGTACCTAGCCATTCAATGAGTTTTGCTGATTTGTGGTTTCCTCTGAGTGAAATATCAAGACATTGGAGTGGTTTGAGCAGAAGAGTGAAATGGTTTGATTTATGATTTAAAAGGATCACCCTAGTCGCACCCTTGAGGACAGAGAGTAGTGTGAAAGAAAGAAATTTACTGTAATCTAGACAAGAGATCACGGCATACTTGGATTGGGGTACAGTGGGCATAGTGAAATGTGGCCATATAATGCATTTATTTTAAAATTAAAGAGAACAGATTTTCTGGAAGATTAGATGTGAAGTGAGTGAAGGAGAGAAAGTATTGAGTCACACATAACCCTATCTTTCTGAATTCAGTTTGTAAAGGCTGATGCAAGACTCTTTAATGTTCATTTCATCATCAGGAGCACCCAGTGCCCAGTAGCAGCTGTGCCAGCAGAAGCAGAAATAGTGATGACAGCATCCAGGTTCTCTGGGAGTAATGTCAACAGTGGTTCTCAGTCATCAGCAGCAGTAATGGTGGCACTCCAACCTGACACTTATTTTATTATAATCTGTTGTTGTATCCGTTGTGGATCAGGCTATCTCTTCCTGCTCATTTCCCAAGCATTATTTGAACTATACAAATATTTGAGCTATGTTTTAAATTCATTGCTACTAGGTTAACTAGAATTGATTTCTATAAATAAGAAACTTGAGTTATACAAAGATTCTTCTGAGTCTCTAAGTACAAGCACAAGGATTATATTTTATTCAGTTTGTGTGCAGGGGCCAGTTACACAGTCATGCCTCAAATATAGCTTTTTGTTAAATAAAGGAATGAACTATTAGTAAAGGAGTAAATTGAGGGATGAATTAAATTAATGGATTAAAAATATTTGGGGTTGTATTATCTTCTGAAGTGTCTAAGAATTTTCTACTATAGAACTTTTATTTATTTACAACTATATATTAGTTAAAAGTGGGGTATATTCAGAAGGCAAAAAGGCAGCATACATAATTCAAAGAAAAAGAGTAATCTTTTGGCCAGCAGCGTCCACCAGAGCCGCGGCGAGAGCCAAGGCCCGAGGGGGAGTGCGTGGCAGCCGCCAAAACGCAAAACTCCCTGTTCCCTCTCCTCGCTGAGCGGCGCCGCGTCGCTCGCCTCCATTGGCTGCCCTGAGCGCGCGCCTCCGCCCCAGGAAAAGGAGAAGGAAAGGCAGTGAAGACCACCATTTCCCCCCACAGACCAAAAGGAGACTAGAAACCCTTTCTTTTACGATTCCTGGGGACACGGTCTTCAAGCAGTCGCAGTGGCGGGAACAGCAGCAGCAGCATCAACAGCCCGGGCCAGGCCAGCTGGCTGGAGAGCAGCTTAAACCACCCCTCCGCCCGGTCCAGCCCCCACGCGCCCCGCCCCCCAGTCCGTGCTGGGGCGATACACACTGTGTCAAGGCCCTTACTTCCACATCAACCAGACCATGAAGGAGGCCCACTTTCACAGCCTACAGTACCAAGGACGGCCTCCCACATGATGTGCCGGCACTTTCTTGCCTTCTGTGAAGGGACAGCGCTGTGCAGATATGATATATCAACGATGTTTTAAAAAAATTGCACCAAAAAATGCCTGTTGGCTTTTCAGTCTGTATTTGAAATAACAGATTAACAGGTCACTGTTTACTTGTGGTTTTGCTGCACTACTGCGATTTCAAAGGGGCTTTGAAGCAGTTTTTTATAGGATTCTTTTGAGGGTGGGTATCAAAACCAGGGCAAGTTAACAGTAGAAGGAAATCTCATCTGCATGTCGAATCCATAGTTTGTCCAAGTCAGGCTAATTTCCAGATCTGTCAATTAGAAATGTTGCTTTCTGTAAAAAGGTCCTTTAAAAATGAGGGATCTTCTTTGGAGAAATGTCTGTTTAGGTCTTCTGCCTAGTTTTGGATTGGGTTGTTTATTTGATATTGAGCTGAATGAGCTGCTTGTAAATTTTGGAGATTAATACTTTGTCAGTTCCTTCGTTTGCAAATATTTTCTCCCATTCTGAGAGTTGTCTTTTCGTGTTGTTTAAGGTTTCCTTTCCTGTGTAAAAGTTTTTAAGTTTCATTAGGTCCCATTTGTTCATTTTTGTTTTTATTTCCATTTCTCTAGGAGGTGGGTCAAAAAGGATCTTGCTGTGATTTATGTCATAGAGTGTTCTTCCTATGTTTTCCTCTAAGAGTTTTATAGTGTCCGGTCTTATATTTAGGTCTCGAATCCATTTTGAGTTTATTTCTGTGTATGGTGTTAGGGAGTGTTCTAATTTCATTCTTTTCCATGTAGCTGTCCAGTTTTCCCAGCACCACTTACTGAAGAGGCTGTCTTTTCTCCATTGTATATTCTTGCCTCCTTTATCAAAAATAAGGTGACCATTGGTGCGTGGGTTTATCTCTAGGCTTTCTATCCTGTTCCATTTATCTATATTTCTGTTTTTGTGCGAGTACCATACTGTCTTGATTACTGTAGCTTTGTAGTATAGTCTGAAGTCCGGGAGCCTGATTCCTCCAGCTCCATTTTTCTTACTCGAGATTGCTTTGGCTATTCGGGGCCTTTTGTGTGTCCATACAAATTGTGAAATTCTTTTTCTAGTTCTGTGAAAAATTCCATTGGCAGTTTGATAGGGATTGCATTGAATCTGTAGATTGCTTTGGGTAGTATAGTCATTTTCACATATTGATTCTTCCAATCCAAGAACATGGTATATCTCTCCATCTGTTTATATCATTTTAATTTCTTTTATCAGTGCCTTATAGTTTTCTGCATACAGGTCTTTTGTCTCCTTAGGTAGGTTTATTCCTAGGTATTTTATTCTTTTTGTTGCAATGGTAAATGGGAGTATTTCCTTAATTTCTCTTTCAGATTTTTTATCATTAGTGTATAGGAATGTAAGAGATTTCTGTGCATTAATTTTGTATCCTGCTACTTTATGAAATTCATTAATTAGCTCTAGTAGTTTTCTGGTAGCATCTTTAGGATTCTCTATGTATAGTAACATGTCATCTGCAAACAGTGACAGTTTTACTTCTTTTCCAGTTTGTATTCTTTTTATTTCTTTTTCTTCTCTGATTGCTGTAGCTAAAACTTCCAAAACTATGTTGAATAATAGTGATGAGAGTGGACAACCTTGTCTTGTTCCTGATCTTAGAGGAAATGGTATCAGTTTTTCACCATTGAGAACAATGTTGGCTGTGGGTTTGTCATATATGACCTTTATTATGTTGAGGTACGTTCCCTCTATGCCTACTTTCTGGAGGGTTTTTATCATAAATGGGTGTTGAATTTTGTTGAAATCTTTTTCTGCATCTATTGAGATGATATATTGTTTTTCTCCTTCAATTTGTTAATATGGTGTATCACATGACTGATTTGCCTATATTGAAGAATCCTTGCATTCCTGGGATAAACCCCACTTGATCATGGTGTACGATCCTTTTAATGTGCTGTTGGATTCTGTTTGCTAGTATTTTGTTGAGGATTTTTGCATCTATGTTCATCAGTGATATTGGCCTGTAATTTTCTTTCTTTGTGACATCTTTGTCTGGTTTTGGTGTCAGGGTGATGGTGAACTCGTAGAATGAGTTTGGGAGTGTTCCTCCCTATGCTATATTTTGGAAGAGTTTGAGAAGTTTAGGTGTTAGCTCTTCTCTAGATGTTTGATAGAATTCACCTGTGAAGCCATCTGGTCCTGGGCTTCTGTTTGTTGGAAGATTTTTAATCATAGAAAACTCTGTTTGCCAACAAACACGTGAAAGAATGCTCAACATCACTAATCACTAGAGAAATGCAAATCAAAACTACAATCAGGTATCACCTCACACCAGTCAGAATGGCCACCATCAAAAAATCTACAAACACTAAATGCTGGAGAGGGTGTGGAGAAAAGGGAAGGGAACCCTCTTGCACTGTTGGTGGGAATGTAAATTGATACAGCCACTATGGAGAACAGTAATGGAGGTTCCTTAAAAAACTAAAAATAGACCTACCATACGACCCAGCAATCCCACTACTGGACATATACCCTGAGAAAACTATAATTCAAAAAGAATCATGCACCACAATGTTCATTGCAGCTCTATTTATAATAGCCAGGACATGGAAGCAACCTAACTGTCCATCGACAGATGACTGGATAAAGAAGATATGGCACATACATACAATGGAATATTACTCAGCCATAAAAAGAAACAAAATTGAGTTATTTGTAGTGAGGTGGATGGACCTAGAGTCTGTCCTACAGAGTGAAGTCAGAAAGAGAAAAACAAATACCATATGTTAACACATATATATGGAATCTAAAAAAAAAAGAAAAAAAATGGTTCTGAAGAACCTAGGGGCAGGACAGGAATAAAGATGCAGATGTAAAGAATGGACTTGAAGACACAGGAAAGGGGAAGGGTAAGCTGGGATGAAGTGAGAGAGTGGCATGGACATATACACACTACCAAATGTAAAATAAATAGCTAGTGGGAAGCAGCCACATAGCACAGGGAGATCAGCTCAGTGATTTATGACCACTTAGAGGGGTGGGATAAGGATGGTGAGGGGGAGACACAAGAGGGAGGAGATATGGGGATATATGTATATGTATAACTGATTCACTTTGTTATAAAGCAGAAATTAACACACACAGACACAAAAATGAGGGATCTTCAATTTTTTAATTTCAATAAACTAGTAAAGAGTATCTACTTTCAAAAAAGGAGTAATCTTTTTATTATTAACAATAAAATTATTTTATATAACTTTATGCAGAGTATGAGATCTACATAAATTTGAAACA